>NC_064807.1:88740966-88800958 GCF_023721935.1 Panthera uncia
ACCCACCCATCCATCCATCCATCCATCCATCCATCCATCCACCCACCCATCCATCTACCCATCCACCCACTCATTCCATCCATCCACCCACCCACCCATCCATCCATCTACCCACTCATCCTTGCACCTTTGTACCCACCCACCCATTCACCCATCTAACCCATGCGCCCAGCAACCCACCCACTTCCATTTATCAGACACCTGTTGGGCACCTGCCAGGTACCAGCCATGTTCTCAGAGCTTTTGTGAACTGTGGGTGATAAATGCAAGCTGTAGCTTCCACTCTAAATAGTGAGGGCTTGAGGATATGCTGCTTCCTTCCCTGTTACCCTTACGGTGGGGGAGTATTTTTAAAGAGGAAAATAACCTATGACCCAGATATTCCAATCCTAGGAACTAAGGCAAGGCATGTAAACAATTCGCCCATAAAGTATCGCAATAGGTATTCAAATAGGTCCACAGACACCCGTGCTCACAACAGCATTATTCACAATATCCAAGAGGTGGGAACCACCCAAAGGTCCATCAGCGCATGAATGGATAAACAAATTGTGGCCTGTCCGTACACTGGGATATTATTCAGCTATGGAAGGGAATGAAGAACAGACCCATGCTACCACCTGGATAAGCCCATGCTGCCAACCACCGTTTGACATTCTGGCTCATTGCCATGGCAGCCAAGAGTCCCACCATGCAAGCTAGGAAAAGCACGCAGTTCTATTTTATGCTGATCTCATCAGGATGTGTCAACAGCAGACAAACAAAAGGGAACAAGAACCATAGGTCTCATGAATGTTATCAAACATTTGATGTCCTCCTGGCAGAAGATCCTCGGGTCCCAACCAGATGGATATAAACTGATGTCATGATGATTTTATTAATGGCTAACGTACAGGTGACGTTTACTATAGGTCAGATACGAGACAAAGAAACTGCGTGCTGTCACTCTTTTTGTGCCCACAAGAACCCTATGAATTATGTTCTATTAATTCCCATCTGAAGCTGAGAAACCCAAAGCCCTGAGGTCACCTGTCTGGCATCCACAGTCACACAGCAGGTGAGGTGGGGCCAGCTCAATGTAGCCTGCACAATATCAATCACTTGTACGACCTGCCTGGGCTCAAAAAGAGGAAAAGGAGTATGGACAAGCATGCCAAACGTTGGAACTATGTCATTAGAGATGGTGCCCAAGAAAGAATAATTAGGGGCTGTGCCAGGTGTTGAGTTCCTTGGCCCAGAGCCCATCCTGCCGCATGCACATCTATCTATCTATACACTATCCCAATCCATCAATCATTCATCAACCGTATATCCATCCATCACCCACCCACCATCCGCCATCTATCTGCCCTACATCCATCATCCATCCATCCACCCATCCATCTATACATCTACCCTCCATCCATCATCTATCCACCATACACCCACCATCTAACATCCATCCATCCATCATCCATTCAATAGCAATTATCGAGAACCTACTAAGTGCCAGCCCCTCCCTGCATCACACACAGGGATGAAGCCATGGCCCAGAACCACTGCCTGGCAGTGTCCACACTCTACCTAACACTTTGCACTTGCCTTATGCCCATGGGTAAGATCGCATGCACACCCAGACCGCGTATTCATCTGGTCGTCATTGATGCCTCTTACGTCCCACTGTCCCTTTCTAAAGACCTGAGACTAGCCCTGTTCCTGTACCCCCCCCCCCACTCTCCCATGGTCCAACTAAAGGCACGTTCTGCTCCTGAAGACAGAGCCATGAGTGAAGCAATAGAACACATACCCATGAGCTTGACCCAAAGAGGCGGTGCTCATTTGGCACATGTCAAAACCGTGGGCCCAAGCAAGGAAGCCACGCCCTCCTTGACCTTCATTTGATAAAGGTGTGTGAACCCCTCCTCTGTGCTGGATCCCGGACCATGCTGAACAATGGGAGGCTGGCAGGGTGTGCCACTCAAAGTCACTAAGCGTCCTCCCTGGCTCCCAGAAGGCTCTGTGGGAAAACTGGCCCAGATACGGGGCACAGGGGGAATGACTCAGTGGCAGAACTGGGTGACAGTCCTAGAGTCCAGAAGAGGCCCATCCTACCTGATGCCTGAGACATGGGTCCAAATATGTGACCCCCCCCCCTCCCCGCTTCAGTTTGAAAAACCTAAGGACCAGCAAGGAGCTCAGAACTCCCCCAAGCTGACCTGTCTCCGTGCAGAGGGCTCCCCTCCCCAAGTTCAGTTGTCCCCCCTTTCACAGAGCTGCCCGCCTGCTCCTTCTCCCTCCCTCTCCCTCCTCTTCGTCCCTCTCTGCCTCTCCCTCTCCTTTTGGATGTCAGAGGCTCCTGGCCCACACTGTAAACTCTCCAACAGACGAGAACCACGTGACAGGAACAGTGAATCAAAACCACACACTTTTATTAAGCAACAGGACTTCGAGTTCGACTTTCATCCAATTCAAATAAAACATTTTCTTCCTTCAACTGGCAGCTTGACATCTGAACGTATGTTCTCCAAATGCAATCTCTGTAAGGAAGAGGGGGCTCGGGGGGCTCTGGGGGTGGCTGGGGCAGCTGGCTTCGGTGCACCCCTTGCGTGCACAGTGGCACACGGGGATAACAGCTGTCGGGTAAAGGGCCTGCCCCCCCCAGGAAGCCCAAGTCCTCGGGCCATGGCCACATCCGGCACATCCGTGTCCCTGCACCCCAGGGCGCCCAGCCCAGAACCAGGCTTCACAGGCCCCGCACGGTGGTCCGGGCAGCCCCCCGACACCAGGCAGGGAGCAAGGCTAAAGGCTAGGGCACGAATACCCACGCACAGACGCAGGGGCCGGGTGCCTCCTAGAGACTCGCTCGGGGCTCTGGAATCCGAGCACACGGTTGGTGCCGACCTGGCCCTCGGCCAACCCCGGCTCCCTGCCTGCCTCGCCCACTCCCCACATTGCAGCAGAGGGCCCCGCCGTAGGGTCCCTGCGAGCACGAAGGCCCCTTCGGTCCCAGGGCCCGCCCTCCTCCGCAGACACCTACACTTGGTTAAAACCAGTTTGCCCACAACCCCCCGAGTGGGTTTCCACACCAAAAAAGGTGCCCCTCTGTGCTGTGGGTGCATGTCTCAAAGGGCAGGAATCCACCCATCCCCTGCCCCACTGTGAGAAGGGGACACTGAGGCACGGGTGTTAAGGCTCACACTCTGAGCCTCACGGAAGCTGGGTCAGGTCTGGGCCCGGGTCCTCATCCAGAGCTCCTTCCAACCCGCTGTGACCTCTTCCCTGCACACGTGACGGTTTCTCAGGTGGGGAGGGCGCCAATACCCGTGTGCCCTTTGCAGAGATCCCGGCCCCCAGTGAACTTACTCCTGCTGAGACCAGACACAACCTCAGAATCTTTCTCCACCCAGAGCTCCCAGCAGCCACCACCCAAAGACTGGGCGCCGGCCTGCCCCTTGACTGGCCCTGCTCTGGTCCGTAGTGTCTTTCAGATGTAACGCGAACGATCACGACTTTGTGACGGTTGTGAGAGCGTTTTCACGCCGCCTGCTGTGACGGGAAACCCTGAGATTCACTCCGTGTGCCCCCCTCTTCCTGACGAAGCCTTTCTCGGCAGCTGCTGGCGGGAGATGCTGGGGGGCCTGGATCAGAGGCCCCCGCTGCCCACAGCCTCAGCCCCTCGGGGGCCAGGCTGGGCCTTTCGGAAGCTGACCGCCAGCTCCGTGAGGCTGGCCACAGGTCAGAGCTGCCGGTGGGTTCCCTGACCCTGCGGAAGCATGGAGGGCACCCCGGGATCTTTCCCATCCAGCTGCCCTCTCAGGTGGGGGAACCCTGACCAGGAACCCTCAACCAGCCTGGCCTTGACCTTGGAAGTCTGCTGCCCCCTTCCCCGGAGGCAGCCTAGCAACCCCCAAACTCAAAGATTCATGGCTCGCTTGTAAGGTCTGGAGTCGTGTGAGGGGGTGTGTGCGTGCACGTGCGTGCGCACGTGTGTGCATGGACACACGCGTGTACGTGAAGCGCAGAAGGTGACCTCTGCGTGACCTTCTGGCCGGGGTGACAGAAACAGAGAGCTTCCGTCCTCAGGGACCCTTGGGAGAGAGCGAGGGGACATCACTGCCTGCTGGCCCCAGGAGGGTCGAGCGGGGAAAGGACACCTGCCAGGCTGCGGGGCTCCCTCTGAGGCCTAGAGACTCACATGCCAATGATTCCGTGTTCCCCGTCAACAACCGATCCTGTTGCTCAGCTAAAACCGACGGCCGGGTCGTGTCTCTAAGGCACTGACTACGTGTGCCGTGGTGCCTGCTCTTTGCCGGGCGCTCCTGGGAGCCCCGTGCGTCCTGCACCCGCGGCCTCCCTGCCCCTCACCGCCCCCTCAGGACGGGGACCTGGGAGCTCAGCCCAGCTGGGGCCTCTCCAAAGGGGTTCCGTGGAGAAGGCCGACACGCCAGGCTGCCCCCCCCCCCAGATGTTTGTTAAGAAAGGGTGTACGGGGTTGTTTCAAAAAGGTCCAAACTCCCAGTGTAGTAAAACCGTCTCATTTTACAGACGAGGAGCGCGAGGTCAGCGGGGTGGGTCCCCTGGACCTCAGCGGGGGAAAGGCTCCGGGGTCCAAGGCCAGGAGTCCTTCCACTCTGGGGACCACAGTGCCAGGTCTGTGAGTGCCTGGCTGCTGCTGGGGGCCCCCTGGCCGTGTCTCTCCTGAGCCTTCCCACAACCCCCACTCACAGATGGGGAAACTGAGGCAGTGCGACCCGAGAATTTTCCAGAGCCAAGAAGGACCCAGTGTGTACTTACTCCTCGCCCCATGGCATTCCACCAAGGTCTCACAGTTGAGCCACGGCCACCTCCCCAACAGCAGCGGCCGGAATCCACGGAGCGTTCCCATGCTGCACTGCGTTCTCCCCCTGCAGTCCCTGGCTTCCCGTCCCCCAGAGTGACCCTTTGTGACGCCTTTTCACACCGTGCCCCTCCCCCCAGCCCCCCAGTCCCACCCCAGCGTGGACTGCCCCCTCCGTCCTGCCCAGCATGGCCCCGGCTCTCCCTCGGCCCCGGGAGAAGCCCTCTCCCTCCACGGAGCCTTGCCTGACTTTGCCCCCGGGGAACCCACAAAGTCCTGCACAGTGGGTAAACCCCCGGCCCCGATTCCGCCCGATGGCTCGGTCCGCGGGGCCCAGCGAGGGGGCAGCCCCTCCATCCGCCCCCAGCCCCCCTCTGGGAGCACGAGGCACACGCCCCTGGACTCACGGCCTGACAGTGGGTGACATGCCCCCCACCCTCACTGGGTCCCTACGGGGTCACGTGTGGCCCAGCCCCAGCCAGGCAGCTGGCCTACCAAGGGGCCCAAGCCCCGGTCCCCTCCCTCAGCAACAGCCACCCGATCCCTGGGCTCTGGTGACCCTGACCCCCTCCCCATGACCGCTTCCTCACCGTGGCTCCTCTGTGCTCACGTGGGTGCACTCGCCCTGTGTCTCCTGTCTCCCCCCCGTTTCGCAGACGCACACACTGAGGCTCAGAGAGGCGGGGTCCCTCTTGCACGGGCAGAGCGGGGGCTCCGGAGTCGCTGCCCTGCAGCTGCCACCCGAGAGCAGCCCGGCCCCCGCGGAGTTCACGTGGAACGTCCCGCTCGTACGACAACCGTGGCTCCGCCCCGGCCTCAGGACCACCCGCTGCCCCCGAGTCCCCATCTGGGCCCCCGGCCCACAAGTGCCCACCCTGCCCTGCACTCCCGCTCAGGTGCGGACCAGTCTTCCGCTCTCATTCGCCTCTCTTCTGTCCCACCCAGCAAGGTCAGCAAAGCCGTGCCGAGCCCCGAGAAGCTCCGGCCGCGGTGCCCGACGGTCGCTACGGCCGCTGGGCTCCGCTGCGCATCCTCGACCCCGAGGCGACAATCAGGGGCCCCGCTTCCTGGCGAGGACGGGCCGGCGGCAGCCACTGGGACGCGGCGGGGCGCGCGTTGCCCTTGGCCGCGGCCGAGCCAGGAGCGTTTTGCTGAGGGAGCCAGTTGTGCTTTTGCGATAATGAGGTCTTATCCGGGCTGCGTTTCTGCTTAGGAGCTGAGGAAACTGCAGGGTTTTCGTTGGGAGAGCTTTGCGGCCTTGGGGGCCGCGGAGCCGGAAGCCGGACCGGAGTCTGCCCAAACGGGGGCACGTCCCCGCCTGGCACATCCGTGCAGCTCAATCGGCTGAATGTTTCCCTCCGGTCCCGCGCCGGCTTCTCTCCCCTCCTGTCAACAAAACCGCCTGAGCCACGGCCCTCCTCGTCCAACCCAAACAGGCCCCGCGGGGGCCCCGCCACGCGCTCGGCTCTCCCCGCGGGTCGCGTAGTCGAATTTCAGCCAGAGCCCTTCATGTTCGGAAGCGGAGACACGCAGATAATTTGAGAAGGCGGACGCTTCTCGCCCGAGACTGCCGGCGAAACGCTCGGCGAGCGGGCTGTCCCTGGAGCCAAACCGGGAGGGAAGCTTCGACCTCCCGGCTGCCGGCCGCGGGCTCCGGCCACAGACCGGCACCGCCCCGCACGGGCCACGGGGTGCGGCCACCCGCCGCGTGGACAGCCACGGGGGTCCCAGCGCGGCTCTCCAGGCACGGGGGAGGGAGGCCGGCACCCCGGGGTTTCCGTCCCGACCCACGAGGCGCCGAGCCACGGTTTGCGCGCCTCGGGGGAAGCGGTGCTGGGCCTGGGGGGCCCCGGGAGAGCGGAGGCCACCCCGGCCCCTGTGAACAGGAGGGGGTAGCACGTACTGGGACCAGGCACACGCACACAGCGAGCACCAGGCACGCGTGCAGGCGTCAGCCACGATCGTCTACCCTGGCCTGGCGCTCCTCCCCCGGGGACCCTGGCCAACTCCGACCACCCCGACCCGTGCACAGGGGCCGGGGGAACCTGGGGGGCCCTCCTCACGAGCCGCTTCCTCGGTGCCCCGGGAGGCACCACACGTGAAAGGCCACCGTATGCCCCTGTTCGAGCCCTTGTGGCCCCAACAAGTCACATTTAAAACCCTGTGCGACACCGCTGACCCGTGACTCACACGATGGAAAAGGCAGGCCCCGAGCCAAAGGAGGTCGAGATAATTTTTTCCATGATTTTCGGAGGACCCGTGGAGCCCGAGAGCGAGTTTAACACTATGTGGGCAGGTGTTAAAGAAATATTTCCCTGTGCTGCCCCCCAGGTGCCGCCTGGCCCGTGGCCCATCCGTGACCATCCCCGCTACGTGGCCACCTCCGGTCCCGATCCAGTGGTCACCTCTGCCACCCGCAGGTACTGCTCCAGGGTGTCTAGGGTCCCGTCTGCACACACACACGTCTCCGCGACAGGCCAGGGCACGGTGGCCCGGGGTGGGGGGTCAGGTCTCAGCCTCGTCAGACGCCGAAACTGGCCGAAGCGACCACGGGGTCAGATTGGTGACCTCAGAGAGGGCACACCTCGTCCCCAGACTGACAGGCCGGCAGAACCAGAGGCAGGGGCCAGGACGACGGGCCACGTCCTCCGTATCCCACCACTCTCTGTAGGGCGTGGCTCTCACACCCTCGCCCCCCAGCCGTGTGGCCCAGGACACCTCGCTCTGGGCATCTGGCCCCCAGCACAGCCATCCGCCACCTGGGCAGCCCACGAGGGAGGCTGTCCCGTCCTCCCCCCTCCGGACCCTCCGGGGCAGCGAGCCCGCCGCTACCGGGCCGACCACGGGGCGTGGGGGACCTCCGAGCCCGGCGGGCGGCGCCCTGCGACAACCTGCACAGAAGGAGCGTGGACCCCGGGCACCGCGGCAGGGAGGCGCAGGGCGCAGGCCGCAGTGGCCAGGGCGCTGGGTCCTTCCCTCCCCGGCCGCGGGGCCTGAAGCACGATCGCTTCATCCCTCCGGGCCTCCGCGTGTTCATCTGTGAGCCCCACCGGGCAGGAGCGTGCTCGGGACGAAGCGTGATGGCCTGTGCGGGACGCTCGGCGGGCCTGGAACCCAGTGAGGCCGGGACAGGTGAACGAGGGCCACCACCGTCACCACCACTCTGCTCTCACTCGTTCAACCGGCACCCCCGTCCTGAGGCTGACGGACCCAAAGATGAGGGGGCGGGCGTCTCCAGCCTCCACCCCCAGGCTTTAATGCTGCCTCGGGGGGCAGCCCAGGTGACGTCGTCACGAGCCACCACCGAGGGCTCAAGGAACGCACCCCGGAAGGAGCGGCCTCAGAGCTGGGCCCAGGCAGACGAGGTCCAGAGCCTATTCGGGTCCTCGCTCGCCCACCAGCTCGTCCCCACGCCCCGGAGGAGACGCCCCACCCTCGGGCACCAGCTCTCTCTCCCCCCTGCCTCGCCAACCCTAGGCTCAGGCCCCAGGTCGTTACCTCAGCCTCCACCGGGCACGGCCCGCACCCGCGACCACCCCGCCCTCTGTCCCGAACGTACTAAGGTGGCACATCACACCGTGGCCCCTAATGGACACGCACACGCACGTACCCCTCCGTGTCCTCCGTAGGAAATGCGTCGCCACCACACCTCTCCACCCCGTGCTGGTGCAGCTGGTTGTTTTGAACCCAAAGACAGAAACACTCACCCCCGATGAATTTCATTTCCTCGGTTCCAGAGCACGGTCCCAGCCCCAAAGACCTTTCTGAGCCGTACGCTGTCAACCGAGAGAGTCACCTGGGGTCATGTGTGGCAGTCAGGCCTAACCGGGGTCCCTCGGCACGTCCACAGCCGTCAGAAGGTTCTCACTTGCACCCAGAGCACGCACATCCCTTCCGCGAAGGTTCGGGGGGGGCGGGAGGGGGGCTCAGGGGCCGGGCGCTCCTGCACTTGAGAAAACTCCGCACCCGATGCACCCTCACCCCCGGCTGCCGGCTGGTCACCCCCAGACCTTGCTCGAGGGCGTGCTTAAGGGCACGGACTGTGGGGTTGGCCGTCGCCGCACAGATGCCGCCTGGAGAGGCCGGGAAGATCCGGGGCCTGAGATGGCCGGGGCAGGAAGGAGGAGGGTCACTCTGAGTGGGGCACTCAGGGCCTTGGGGCCACGAAAGCTGGCTGGAGGGTCACCGCCAGAGGGAAGTTAGCAGACAGCGGTGCCGCCTAAAGGGACCTAAGGGACAGGGACGGAAGCCTGACGTCAGAGGCCCAACGTCATCTGAGAATCAGGATGCCCTTCGGATCCAGGAAAAGGGTCCAGACTTGGGCCCAAAGTCTGGCCCCGCACTTCCTGGCTGTGCGACCTGAGGCAGGTGGCTTTACTTCTCTGGACTCTAGGTACCCCGCGAGCGCTGAGGAGCCAACGCCACGCGTGTCCTGGGCTGCTACGAAGGATCGTCAGGGCAATTATCAGGATAAGACCACCGGCAGCTAGGGCAGGAGGCACCTTCCTGGACGCCGGGAGGGACGTCACTATTATCTGCTTTTCCAAGCGGAACAGAGGAAGCACGTTCGGAGGCACAGCCCCTGCCCCATCTCGGGGCCTCGGGTTTTCTGAACAAGCCTCCTTGCTCGGCCTGGTGCCTGGGCTCCTCCGATGCAGAGGCCCCAGCGCCTGTCCCTCCCGGAGCCGAGAGCTTCCAGACGAGTCCGGGGTGACACGGGCAGGGAATGCGTCTGCGACGGGCTTTCCACGTTCTCGGAGACGCAGACTCGGAGGCCAACCACCGCCGCCCTCCAACAAACGCTCCTCACGGCTCTCAGAGCCCAGGGGTCCCCCTAAGGCTGGGACACACGCTCAGGAAGGGGGTACCCCACAAGCGCACGCGTGGACCCTCCGGCACTGGAGGCTCTTTCTCCGAAGGCACGGTCCGGATACAAGCAGCTCACCCCCCACCGCCGAGGTCGGGGGAGTCTCACAAATCACGGCCACACGTGCGCCCGCATCTGGGGCCCTCGGAGAACACCTTGGAGACGGACTGATGCCCAGCGCT
Source organism: Panthera uncia (assembly GCF_023721935.1). Taxonomy (NCBI): domain Eukaryota; kingdom Metazoa; phylum Chordata; class Mammalia; order Carnivora; family Felidae; genus Panthera; species Panthera uncia. Next base: position 88,750,832 of record NC_064807.1, read on the forward strand.
GGGGGCTTCGTCAGGCATTACCTTCGCCACTCACAAGCCTGGTGGCTCCATCTTCCGCCCTGGGGTCCCAGGCCCACCCGAGTCCGTGCGCGGGGTCCGTGGGGGCCGGGGCGAGGCGGAAGCTTCCCCACGCCCCCCGACAGCTGGCAGCGGCCAAGAAAAAGACCCCCCCGCACACAGCGGGACCCCCTTGCCCTCCAGCTGCCCACACGGGCGGCTCCCCAGCTTGGGCAAGGGGGCCTTCCTGGGCCACCGCCCCCAGCTACCTGCGTCCAGAAGCATCGGCCGCGATGCCCTGCGCCTCCAGGAGAGCCACCGATGCGCCTCCCCTCCCCTGATGTGACCTAGCCCGTACCCGCGGCAGCACCACAGGTGACCGCGAAATGACATTCGCTCCCCGGAACCCTGGTGCCGACCCTCCCCAGGGACCCACACACCAGAAGGTCATCCCACAGGCCGGGCTCCCAACATTGCATCAGCCCCCTGGGCCCGGACGGGGTCCTGCGCTCGCGGTTTCCACGGAACAAACTGAAGGCCTCTCCGGCCAGGCCGCAGCAAACGCCAGGTCCCACAACGCGGGACAGAAGCGAGACCCGTCCGACCCCGCGGGGTCTCTCTGACCCCTCCTCGTTCGCCCCCCACCCCCACCCCCGGGTAGAGACACTTGCCCCAGCTGCTTGGCTCAACAGGGACCATGAGAGCAGCCGGCATGACCCAGGCCAGCTTCAGGGGCACATCCTCAGAGCCCGGTCCCCACCCCGAACACCCCTGACCCCTCGACGCGCAATCCCACATGAGAGCCCCTTGGCGTGGCCATCAGCCTGAGACCCACCGCCCCCTTGCTCCTGCCAGCCTCCGCCAGGCAGCCACCCCACCCGCCGCCCAGCTGGTCACGGGCCCCCAGCCTACAGGCTGCTGGCCACCAGGCAAGAATCCAGGCCCATGCCTGCCCGCTGCCCAGCTCCTCCTGGACCTGAACCGGACACAGAAATGTACCCCAAACTCCCTGCACATTGTCCTCATTGGCCAGTCAGGCGCCCAGACAAGCCAGGAGCCACGCACAGGACTGCCCCTGACCACCCGCTCCAGCCGGGAAAACCTTAGCAGCCTGCCTCCTTGGCCAGGCACGACTCAACGGCCCAAGAAAGCCTCAGCGTGAAACCACGCCCAGGGACTAGCTTGTCATCACCCACACGGGTCCTACGGGAATCGATGGGCGAACCCCCTTCCGTACTGGTCTGGGTAACGGGCTAAATAGCGACTCCAAAAGACAGCTCCAAGTGTTAATCCAACCCCCAGAACCAACGGGGTCTTACTTGGAAACAGGGTCTTGGCAGATGTAACAAGGTTAAGGCTCTCGAGATGAGACCATCCTGGATTAGGGTGGCCCTGAATCCAGTAAGCGTCCTTAGAAGGAGCAGGCAGACGAGAAGAGGGAAAGGGGTAAACGCATGGAAGCAGGGACTGTAAGGGCGTGGCCAGAAGCCAAGGAACCCCAGGGCCGCCAGGAGCTGGGAGAGGCAGGAGGGACCCCCACCAAGCTCCTCTGGAGGGACCACAGCCCTGCTGACACCTTGAGGCCAGACTTTTGGCCTCCAGAACCGGGAGAGGACAAGCTTCTGTATTTTTAAGCCACCAAACTGTGGAGACTCGTGGGGATGCCAACACCGCTGCCCTTCCGGGGATCAGGGAAGGTCCCTGGGAGGTGGGGGGAGCTGAAGACCCAGTCAAGAGGCCCTGACCTTGCTCGTTCATGTCCCCCCACATCCCGTGGGGTCCGCCCGAGAACCGCCTCCGGGGGCGCAGGGCTGTCCCCTCACACAGCCGGACGGCAGGGGGGGCGCTCCCAGGAAGAACCCAGAGGGTCCCCAAGGATTAGGCGGGAACGGGAGCGGACGTGCTGGAGGGTCCGGTCCCTTCCAGGCTCCACCTGCTGGACGCCCGTCCAGGACATGCGATCTGCAGTCAGAAAGCCCGGGTTTGAGCTGCCCTCTCCCCCAGGCCCTCGACCTAGCCCTGGGGTCTAGCCCGTCGGGGGTCATGACGGGCTAAGTCAGAGCGGCCCGCACGGTGGCACAGCTCGGGCTCCGTGCAGAGGCCAGGGGGGCCGTGTCTGGGGCGGCCCGGACCTCACTCTGGCAGCAGGGGGACAGAGCCGCGGTCCCCGCCGGGCCTGACACTGTGGACGGCGGGGGGGGGGGGGCAGGGGCACTGGGCCCTCAACACCGTCAACCAGTGGGGACGTGGGTGGGAGACACCGGCAACCGCCAGCAGAGCCGGGAGCCTTGGGCGGGTCCCCTCCCACCGCGTGCGCGTCTGTCCACCTGGCGTCTGAAACCCAACGCGGATTTGGCCCCGCCAGCCCCACAAGTGCGCCCCTCCTGGCCACCTTCCAAGGACAGGAAAAGCACACCCTAGGACGTGTCCGTGGTTCCGCTCAGCAGAGACATCTGGGTCGAGACGACGACGCCACGGGGAGGCTGACAGAAGCGGCATGACCGAAAGCGCTGGTCAGGGAGGTGCCTCGGATCCAGCAGGGCCAGGCGGCCTGCAAACGGTCGCCAGGGTCACAGGGCACGGGGGCCCCTGCCGGTTCCAGCAGTCCCAGGCTACGCGAATGGCTCACCCCGCCGTCCCTGTGGCATTTCTTCACTCTCTGACTCCCCCCTTGCTGCCCCATGACGAGTCTGGCGGCTCCAGAGGCCCCCAGACTGCGGTTTCCCCAGCCCTGGGTCCCTCGCCTGCGCCCCTGTGGCAGGTGACGGGACGGTTGCAGAGCTCACGGCTGGGACAGCGAGAGCCAGCACGTGGACCCGGGCCTCAGACGCCAAGCCCGGCGAGATCCCGAGGCCAGCAACCGCGCGCATGGAGGGAGGGTGGCTCTGTGCTCCCCGGAGGAATCCCAGGCCACCCTGGGCATCGCTGGGGAAGCCCTGTTCCGCGGAGGCCCCGCTCCTGCCCCGGGAAAGCTGAATTCCAGGAAAGAACATGTCAGTGGAAAAGCCAGGCCTCTGGAAAATGGGAATCAGGGATGAGGTAAATCGCTGGTCTTTCCAAATGAGAGGCAGGCAGACAGACGGGAGGACCGTCACCCGGGTCTGATGCCATCTTCCTCCCGCCGGCCCCTGGAGCTTTGCAGAGAAAGCCCCAGTTTACAGCCTGTTTGGTCTCGTTTCCCCTTGAAACATTCAGCAGCTTTAAAAGCAGACTTGGCTCCTGGCCCAGAGCTCACTGGCTCCCTGTCCCCTGGGGCGGGCCTCCCTCCTGGAGACGAGGGTCCTCCTACCACAGAGGCCCTCCCCGACCCCTGCTGAGCCCCACCCCCAGACCCCTCCTTCTGGAACAGCAGCTGAGCTGAGGGTGGGGAGGGCCATGCTGGGCCCTCCGCACGGTTCAGAGACGGGGCCGGGAGGGTGCTGGGCAGGTGGGGCAGCCTGCAAACCCAGTTTGCGCTGGCCCTTCCTGGAAGGTTCCGGGGTTTCACAGACCCCACAGGTCAGGGGACTCCGACGTCCTCGGGGCCCATGTGGGGCCAAGGGAACAAGCACCCACCAGCATCGTCGGGGCCACCGGGGGTTCACCCTGGCTGGGGAAGGTCGTGACCCAGTTTCTGAGGACCCAGTTCTGTTGGTCGGGTCGCTAAAGACACGCAGGGGCTGCTGGGAGTGTGGCACCTGCTGTGCATTGCGACAGCGTCCTGTCACATACTCTGGGCAACAACAGATCTGGGGGCCGGCCCTGCCGCGCTGTAGCTTTGCTGGGTGACCTTCTCCAGGTTATGCAGCCTCTCTGGTGCCGGTGTCCCCAGGGTGGCCGGGCTCGATGGGAGGGCAGAGCACGCCGGCGGGTGATGTCGCGGGGCCTTGCTGGCCAGTGCCGACCTGGCCGGCCTCCCTCCCAGCTCTACCACTGAAGGAAACAACCACTCCTACCTCCTACCAGTCGCACTCGCTCCCCCTGGCACTCTTGTGTATGTTTCCAAACGCGCAAAGCTCGTTCCTGAGCCCCGGATGAAAACAAGACTTTTATCTGCACGGGGAGGCCGCAGCACCACTCCTCTGAAAGAACAGCTCCCCAGCCCCTTCCCACAGTGGGCCCTCGGCCTGCCCGGCACCCACTCCACCTCGGGGGACAGGAGCAATGCCCCGGGACCCTGGCTGCCTGCTGGTCCCAGGACACAGGCACATCCCGGGGAAGGAAGAGGACACGGGACACGGAACTTCCCAGGAATCCTCTGGAGGACGGTGCCCCCGAGCAGCCCCGTGGGCTCACCCTCCTCCTGAGAATGTGCGGGCAGGGACCTACTAGGTGGGTGGAAGGCAGTGGCCAGGCCAGCCTGCCCCTGACCCTTCCCTAGGGCCGGCCTGGCCAGAGGACTCTGCCCGAGAGGCGAGGATAGCAGCCGGCAGCTCACGCCCCCAGGGCACCGAGACGGCGGTGTGCAGGCAGGGGCCAGCGCAGGGCCCGGGGTTCAGGCCTGCACGCCCTCGGCCGGCCCTGCCCAGCTGGAGGCCCTGGTCTCTAAGGCAGGAGTCCTGGCACTGAACTTGCCAGGGGAGTCTGGAAAAGCGGAGGTAAGGGACAGCTCTCGACCCCGAGCCGCCACACGGGGAGCACACTGGCTGGTCAGTGTTGACAAAGGGCCAGAGGGCCTCGGCACGGCCTGGCCTCTGACGGCCCAGGGTCCGGGTCAGTGTGGTCCGCCGTGGCCTGGCGGGTGCAGGCATTTCACACAGATTCCATCCCAGCGTGGTGTCACTGCATCCTACGGTCCTCACTGCAGAAGACAGGTCACGTTTCCCAACGTGAGCAAGTCTCCCAGCCGGGAAGGTCCGGGGGACCACCTCCCGCAGAGCACGGACACCTCGTGCGTGGCCCACGAGCCCTCGCGACCCCGGCAGCCCCTCCCGCTCAGAACGAGTGCCACGGCAAGGGCTCCTGAGCTGCCGTTGCCACTGAACACGGCCTGTCCTCAGCCGCGCCGCGAGCCCCGCACTGCCTCACGCACACGCGTGACCACGGGGTCGACCGCGGTGCAGATGGGGACCCCGAGTCTCGGAGGGGCCAGGCAACTCACCCGGCGCCCCCCAGCTGGTGAACGGTACAGCTGGGACCCTGCCCCCGCCCTGGCCCCGCCCGGCCCTTCCCGACGGCCGAGGAGTCTCAGTATTTCGTGTTCCTGAGCGCCTCTGGGCTCGGTCAGGATATCAAGGAAGCAATATTGGTTTTAGGATCTTTTTTTTTTTTAAAGAGAGATAAAGGCTGTTCCCGAATCTTTACGCCGTGAACACACAAACGGCACTAGAAATCACCAAGAGTTTGCCCAGCACAGAAAAGCCACCGCACGACGAATGAACTCAAATGCACGCGGTCACTGCCCTCCCTCGGCACACCTTCCCGCCTCCGGTTATCCAGAACTTCCTAACCAACCGAGAAATGGGTAGTCCCAGCACCCTGGCTCCCCGTCGCCCAGCGGGCACCCGCACCCAGGGCTCCGATAGGTGAGCCCAGGGAAGCCCCCCCCCGACACCCCCCAGGTGCCGCTACCGGGACCCCATTACACAAACGAGCGTCCTGTGGCTCATCTGCTTTACCCGGGCCCTGCCACCAGCAGGCGACCTGAACCAGTGACAGTTCAGCCCCAGTCTGTGTGACCCCCGTGCCTTTGACACCAGCTCCCCAGGGGACCCCACAGCCACCTCCCGCCCGGCTCACGGCCCCGGCTGTCTCGCAGTTCATCCCGGGTTTCTGGGCAAGTCTGGTCAGAAATGCGCCCAGAGGGTGTATCTCCGTAACTTGCAGAATCTGGCGGTTCCAGCAGGCTCCGGGCCCCACCCCGCCCTGCTGTCCCGGGACGCACCCCGCAGGGCCCCCGGACCCGCCTGCACGCACTGGCTCCCCGGCCTTCCCTCTGCGGACCCTCCCGCCCCATCCTCCCGTAGAGGCCGCCGTTCTGGTCTTTCCTTGCTGGTGCATCGCGTCCGATGCCCCTGGGCTCTGTCCCCCCTCCGCACCTGCCTTGGCGCTGAACTAAAATCGAGAACAAGCAGCTAACACTCGTCGAGCGCTTACTCCGAGGGACACAGCGTGACACGCGCTATCACGTGCGACCTCAGGCCACTTCTGCCGTGGCTGCATTCACGATCCGTGACCCCAGTGCACGGACGGGGAAGCCGAGGCCGGGAAATGCGAGAGCCACTTGCCTGAGGCCCCAGATCCAGTGCGCGCGAGAGGAGGGGGCGTGGCCCCGGGGAGCCTGCAGCGGACTGGCCGCCGTCCGTCCCCGAATGTTTTGCGGTGATGCCACACGCCCCGTTATGACTTTACGGAAGGATGACACTTTCGGAAAGTCATTCTTCGCCTGCTCAAAGCTGCAGTGTGACCACCCTCCCCGCCGGAAGAGCCTGGAATCGGCAGCAGACGACACTGCCGTTGGCACAGAAACGGAAGTGGCCAGCGTGTGTGCTCTCGCCCTCCGGGGGCCCCCGCAGAGCCCCGGATCCGGTCAACGCCCGTCCAGCCCTGGGCGGCGGGGTCTCCAATTCATGGAGCAGATGCACCGACCCAGAGACCCCACCTCAGGGGGGAGCACAGGGGTGGTGGGCACAGAGCCGACCTCTCAGTCGCGGCCAAGTGTGTGAGCAGGGAGCTCACGCTGGCGCTGGGGAGTCCCGCCAGGAGATGCCGCCTCATCCTCCCGTCTCTGGGGGCCCCACGGGCGAACCCCGAGAGCTGGCAAAGCCCTCAGAGACCATCCAGCACGGCCGTTTCCAAACACGCTCCAGCCACGGGGCCCTGGTGGCAGCTGAACCTCCCCCCGCAAAAAGCCCAAGCAAAACATAAAAGAAAAGACGTCCAGCGGAGGGGCCACCGGTGTCCTGAGGGCCTTCTAGAACACAGATCCCAGGCCTGCTGCCCCAGCACCTCAGGAGGCAAAGCCCGAGCGTCTGTGCTTTAAAAGGTCCCCAGGTGATGCCACTGCGCTCCCCCGGGGCATCCGGAAACCGCTGGTCACCTGCCCCTGGTCACCAGCGGGACAGAGTGCTTTAACGCCCTGACGCTGAACCCCCATCTGGGAGGACAGAGATGCAGAACTCCGTGGGATGCTCCGCTCAGCCCCTTCCCCGTGCCTGAGGCGCTCTCCCGGAAAGCTGGGCTGCAGGCCGCAGGTGGCACGGTTCGTGCCTTCCGGCAGCTCCCGTGCACCGGCCCGGCTCTGGCCCCCAGTCCACCCGGTCACAGCCGCCCCCTCCCCAGAACGGCCGAAGATACCGGAAGGCAGGGCCGTGCACGCGTCCACAAGCCTCGGGCCCCGCTCACCGAAGCCCGTGTCCTTCCCAAGCCTGTCCCTGGACCCCCTGGATGGGGCTGGGGACTACTGTCCTCAAGGGGCCTCTCCGCTCCCACAGGCCACAACCCCCCCTGGGACAGTAGAGGCTTCGGCCGATGGAAGCATGGCCGTGTTGGGATGCCAGCGTCCCCGAGGAGGAGCCGGGCAGCCGCGGCGGCCATATCCAGCAGTGACGACCCACCAGCGCTGGCCCAGGGGGCGCGTGGGCCGGCCTCCCCTCCCCCGTCTCACCTCAAACACTTCCTCATCCAGGATCCGGGTTCCAAACACGATGATGCCGTTGACGTCGATTACGGGGTGGTCACTGCGGTCGAGGGGCTTGGTGGTCTTCTTTTTACAATCCAGGATCAAGGTGACGTTCTTCTTGTGGATGCTGAGAGCGATCCTGTGCCACCTGCAGAGAAACAGACAGCCCAGCGGGTGAAGGGGGCCTGTGTCGCGGAAGGCCAGCAGAAGCGACCCTGCGGCAAACGGCCATTTCCCGCACCATCAGGGCGGGGCCGGGCAGCTCCGAGCTGAGCCTCTGCCATCAGACCAGGTTGGGTGCAGATGTCGGCCACACGGCGTGGCCCTGGGAGGTCCACTCGGGCCGTGGAGGTCTCCACGTCTCTCACTTCTCACCAGGTCAGCTGTCTGCACCCGTGAGCTCCCTGGGAAGCCCCGGGCACGGGCTCTGGAACCTTCCGCGGGCTCTCCAGCGGGTCAAGGGCAGGCAGACACAGTGGCCCTGCCTCGCGAGAGCCCCCCGAACCCTCCGGCAGACTGCGGGCTGCTGGAGAAGACAGCGCTTGCAGGGGAGGGGGAGGATGGGTGGGCCTGTGTGAAGTTCTCAGCGACAAGCACAGGGACCACATCCCGAGGCTCTTCGAAGATCACGCACAGGGCCTCAGACGTGTCAGCCACGGACGAGCTGACTTTCAAACTACCAGGGTGTAGGTATGCCCCCAACAGAGAATTCTGGAAAGACCTGTCTTTTTCGTTTTGTTTTGTTTTTTTTAATCGTGTGCTCCCGCCTCTGATGTGTCTGTGTCCTTAAGGGTATCTTACATCTTTTCTGGAAGGAGTCGGGTATAACCACACAATTTTTTACGTTCCTGCTGAGACCAGGAGCCTGGCATTTGAGATACTTTAGTGCATTTTACAAAGGGGAAGCAGAGAGGCCCGGGGAGAAGAAAGGGTTCCCCAAAGGCACGCAGGGCGACCCGAGACCAGGACCCAGGCCTCCAGACTCGAGCCCCGTCCTCCCTCTGCCTGGCGCCCGCCTGGGCGCATCTGGCACTACCCTGCTTTTTATAAAGCGCGTCCTGCCGTGAGGTCCCTTAGCAGCCAGCAGGCTTTGGGCGGCCTGCCCTGACCCTCTGGCGGGGGCAGGGCTGGGCTGCCGAGCGGTGCCCACTTACTTGCCATCCGACAGGTTGATGCCCCTGAAGAGGGGATAGTCCTCTGGCCCTGGTTTCCCTGTGTGGTCCTCATAGAGGAAAACCGGAGAGCGGCCCATTTCCAGGCCGATCTGCTGGATGCCCTGCTCATTGTAGATGGAGACCAGGAAGGCCTGGCTGCCTTTCTTGGCTTTCACAGTGGTTAGAATGGAGAAGTCCTCAGGAAATGAAGACGCTGTAACAGAAGACAGAGGGAAGAGGGCAGTCAGGAAGCCCTCAGCTGCACGCAGCCGCAGCTCTGCAAACAGACCAGCTCGGGACCTGGCAACTTCGGACGCATATGGTGGTGCACAGCCATCTGCTACACATCTGCCCCTTGATCAAACTGTTCCTGCAGCCCTTCCCTATCACCACGTGACCGAGCCTATCCTCTTTGAAGCTCAGTAAAGGCAAACTTGATTGCTCCCTCCAGCTGTGAGCCTTCAATGTCATCTCCTGAGTTCCTCAACACATCTGCGTATAAATCCTAATTAGAACCTCCTAGAATGTCAGCTTCCTCTGAGCAGGGGCTGTTCCAGATGCATCACTGTTCCTAAAGCTGGACCTGGCAGATCGTGTCTCATTTGGTGCCTGCAGGAGGGAGGGAGGGGGAGAGAGGGCAGGGGAAAGGAAGGCGAGAAGCAGGGACCATACTTTTTGCCATTTCCCGGTTGATATGCAAACCAGAAGAAAGGGAGAAAGAAATCAAAGGACTTCAACCCAAACTTTTAAAAAAGAAAGAAAAAAACCAACCCTGTATGTTAATGGCAGAAAACACACTTTACACCTCAGGACGGAAACAACACAAGGTCACTGACAGCCAGACCCACGCGGCCCGCTGAGCGCGCGCAGGCCGCTCCGTGTGCTCCCGACCTCCCCACTCGCACGCGCCACTCTCTGGCCGCGACAGGGGCACAGCCCGCAATTCTGCACGGGGCCCGGGGCGTGGAGAGAGCGTGGCTGGTCCCGGCACAGGGGAGCCACGCAGAAACGCTCTGCGGAACCGGCCAGAAGGAGCGGCACCCGGAGAGGTGTGGGCACCCACACCCTGACTGACGGGGGCGGGGGGTGGGGATGGGGGTGAGAAGCGTCACGCGGGGCTGTGGACCCGGCTCACGGACCTGGACGCGGAGGGACTCTGTTATCAGACCCACCGCTCCTTGGGATGGCAACCCGGTCAAGCAGCCGCCCCAAGGTCCAAGGGGCGGCAGGGCTGGGGTGGGGGCCGCGTCCAGCCCAGAAGCTATCCGTGAGCGCCCTCTGCTGACGGAAGAGCTGCACGGCCAGGCCACCGCCCCCGCTTTTGCTCACTGGAGCACAGAGCTAGCTGCAGGGTAACATGCTGGGGACAAGGGGACCTCCAGGGCACCAGGCCAAGGGGGGGAGGGGCGGGCAGGAAAACCGCCTGCTGCAGCCTCTGTGACCTTTGCAGGACCCAGGGTGCGGAGATCTTGCCAGGGCGAGCCAACAGGAAGACGCTGTGGCTGCTTCCAGCGGTGAAACCAACCAGCCCCCAAAGGCCAACTCAGGGAGGTGGGGGAGGGGAGGTCCCAAGGTGGAGACAGAGGGCAGACGAATCACTTCCTTAAGGGGTGACTTCCTTAAGTCATTTCCTGTCTACTTTGCTGAGGCCCAAGGGCACTGGGGCAGTCTGAGTATACAGTAGGAGTTTAATAAGGGCATCACTATTAAACTGAATCCTCGTTCGCCAACAGCTCCCGGACAGGATGTTCTGCTGGACAGAGGCTGATCCGGAGCCCCAGGCCCACCAGGAGGGAAGGTCTGGGGGGAAGGCAAAAGGGGGTGGGGGCACATTGTGACACCCCGCCCCTGCTTTGGATCCGGAACATGAAGGGAGTCTCAGGGGCCCCGAGGGTACCAGGTGGAGGACAAAATGGAGAGGGGACCCCAATCCAAGGCACAAGAACAGAGGAGGGGGCCCGTGATCATGAGGAAGCGTGCCATGTTCCGGAAGCCTTCAGAGGGCACAGTGTGGATGTGGCCGAGCTGGTTCTGTGGACGAAGGAGCCCCTGTCACTGGGGCCCCAGGGCAGACGCCCATCCAGGACGTGGGGGCAGCCTGATGGGACACACTGGTCTCCTGCCTTCACGGGGGACCCATGATGGTATCTTCTAGGGTCTCGGGCCTGTCTTCCTTGATACGGTGTCCCTCCTGCAAGCAGAGAGTGGCGAGGCCCGGGGACCCCCAGGCAAGCAGCGCCACCCTCTCCGGCTTGCCCCCCAAAGCGTCACAGCTCTGGGCTCTGCCTTAATCCCTACAGACTGCTTACACGGCATCAGGGCCACCCAGGGCCAACTGCCGGGACAGGTCCCCGCTTGCCGTCCCGGGTCCACTGACCTCAGGACCCAGACCCCCGGGCCCAAGGAGACGAGGAAGACCTCTGAGGGTCAGGGAGGACTCTCTGTCCGGCTAGCAGGTGCACACAGCACGAGGCTGCCCGCCTGCGGTCCCCCCCCCGACGGCACCCGGGCTCCCCAGAGAAGCCTGCACTGCGGAAGGCTCGTGCGTAGCCGCAGAATAAATGAGCGGGCGAGGCGGGCACCCGGGTTAACCCGTGTCTGGCCCACGCTGGGGGAAGAGTCCCCACAAGGGCTCCCAAATACCCGCGAGCCTTGGCCACCGGCTTGTGAAGGGGCCACTGCTCCCCAGAGGATCCAGGTGGCCCGCTGCAGACAAGTCCGGGGCCTTCTCCTCACGGAAGTAAATCACCTGGACGTCGACCTCCCTCTGCTCTAAGACACGCTTAAAACCGTGCACGTGGCCGCCGGGCCACACGGCCGGCCCAGCTGACCCAGGCGTCTCCGAGCAGCCACACCGTCCCCCGCCCTGGGAGGCGGGCATCACAGCGGAAAGGACGTCCGGCGTCGGGCTCACTCAGAGGTTCCGCGAGAAGGGACAGAAGCCGTGTGCTTCCTCACATCCGAGGCCACGGTCACAGGACACGGACCTGGGAGAACGTCCTTGGGCCGCTCTGGCTGCTCCACACTCAGAGAAGGGACCCCACAGAAACCCCTGCTCAAATCAGCCCGAGGCAAGTCCCCAGCTTTGTCTGGCTCTGTCTGGGCTCTTTCGACTCCACAGGCTAATCGCAACCAGAGCACCCCGTCAGAGCGTTTAAACGCTAACCGTGTAATCAAGTTACTAATTGGAGAGCTTAGGGAAAACGAGGGATTGAAAACTATGCCGTGTCTTACTCCTGACTTCAGACCAGACCTCCGATAATTAGTCTCTATTCCGAGGTCCACGCCATCTCTCTGACGTGACGTAAGGAGGCCGGGAAGACAGAAGGAAAGAAACCCCAGGAGTCTGTCGTGACAGAGACCCCCCCGAGCCGGGCGTCCGGCAGGCTACCTCCCAGGCAGCCCACCTGGCTTCCCCAGGAGGCCTTACGCGGGGACAGCATCACACACGCTCCGCGCGGCCGCCGGGGGCCTGGGGAAGCCCCCCACCGCTCCGCCTCGAGCCTTTCTCTGGTCCCAGCCTCCCAAGTCTCTCTAGGGCAGGGGACGTGGGGCAGGATGTAGGCAGCTTCTGGGTGAAGACGAGAATGAGGGCGATCCTAAGACGCGTGTCTAGGCTCAGCCCCAAAGGTGAGGAAGTGTTCCCGGGATGCTGGGCACGGAGGCCCCTGCGGCTGTCTGCCGGGAGCACGAGGGGGCCCTGACCCAGAGGTGGGCTCCTGACGGTTCCGCAGGGGACCCGGTGTCCCTGGCTGACCTCATCTACCCAGAGCGACCTTCTTGTAAAGGGCCGACCCGGCCTCTCTCAGGGACAGCCTCCTAAGGGCCCACGGATTAAAGGCCGGCTGAGACCCAGGGATCCAGGGAGCAGACAGCAGCCCCCGGAAGAATGTGTCCCTCGGGACCCAGGGGGGACACGGGAGCAGAGACACCGCCATTTGTCAAAGGGCCGCCCAGGGTCGGGGTCACAGCCAGGTCACCAAAAAGACGACGCCCGGTCTTCTAATAATTACAGAGCGTCTCCTAAGGTGAACGGATCCGCCTGGCCCCCGGCCCCTTTTGGACCCGAAGTGAAAAGGGCTCCTTTAAGGCAGGGGGAGAGCTTATCAACCGTCGGCTGTCTCCCCGCGGCCAGATAAGCCCAGAGGGTTGAACTCACTCTGGGGCGTGGGGAGGGGGCGCCACACTGGTCCGCAGCCGGGGGACCGGGACGACTCGGATGCCACGTCTTAGCAGCCAACGGCGCTCCCCGTGCCGGGCGCGTCATTAAAAGCAGAGGCCTGGTGCTTGGCAATCACTCCTCATTAAAAGCCTGCACCCTCTTGCTGGGAGCCGTGATGCCCGATTCATGCGTCTCTCAATGTCACTGCCCCCAATTAAGCCTCTGTGTGCGAGGGCTTCCTTTCCCATGACCCTGGCTCTCTCTCCACCTCACCGGAGAACCGTCCATCACCTTTTTGCACCTGGGGTCCTGGCAGTCTGTCTACAGCTGGAGATACACCTGCTTGGAACAGCGAGGGGGACGGACGAGGCCTCACGCCCCCACCTTCGGTGGTGAGGGCTCATGTGATGGCTGCTGGGTTTTTTCACTATAACCAGCTCAAACCGGCCTCCTCAGAAGAGCTTCCTGGAAAATCAGGGGTGCTTCTCCCGCCACATGGGGCTCCAGCTCTGCACCCTGGCGGGAGGCAGGAGGGGAGAGCCACGCCCTCCACCAAAACACACATCCCCTCACCACCACCCACCAGTGAGGACACACACGCCCGTCTCTTACCAGGATACAGCTGCTTGGTAGGTGCACTGAGCTGAGCATCTTTCGTGACTCTGTAAGCGACATCTGGGCCTTTGGAAGATCTCCGTGTTGCACAAAAACCTGTTGTCTTTGTTATTCCGTCAGGCAAGTTGTGAAAATCTAGAACCTTCAGGAGATCTGCTGGCTGAGCTGAAATGGCAAAGGAAGGGAGGTGTGGGGTTAGACAGGCAGGGAAGGAGCAGCACAGGGCACCCCCACCTTCCCAGCAGCGCCCGGAGGGCTCAGGGGAATTGGAGGCGGCTCAGAACCAGCTCAGACGCCGGGTGTCGGGGGGACGTGCACTGTGGCCCCCAGAGCCGTGCTCCCGGCCCGGCTTCCGCCACGGGAACGAACCCTCGCCCGCCCGGCTCCCTCGTCCACCGGCAGCTGCGGGGCCGGTGGGACCCCCCTGGTGGCGGAACACAGACTGACCGTGCGTGGATTCTGCTGGAGCCCGCACACCCCACGCGCCCTGAGCACGTTTTATCCCCCTTGTCACCCGATTAACACATCATTCTCCCCTAACTGTTTACAGCAAAGATGCAATTCCCGCTTGCCCCCAGAAGACCTCTGCCTACAAGACAGAGCAGAACCAAGAACGAGCGAGGAGCAGGTCCCTGCCTCCCTTGCGGAAAGTTCCTGGCCCTCCGGCGGGGGCTCCTCCGAGAAGGGCCGCGGTGCCCGAGGGCCTTCGGGCCCGAACGTGGCCTCCCTCCTTCACATCAGAAAGAGCAGGGACCTCCAGGCTGCGAGGACCACGGGCTTGTCCACACACCTGCCCCAAACAAAGGCGGCTCCCTATGGAAAGCTCAGCTCACGTTACCGCAAGGGGCCCCGGGAGTCCCCGCGGAGAAAACAAACTCCAACGTAGAGTCAGAAGGAAAGCCTTAAATTTCCTCACTGCGTCCAGCCCCTGGACAAGTCCCTGGGACAGGCAGAGTCACCGCCCTCTGGGAGCCCAGCTGCCTCGATGATGACACTTCGCTAAGGGCAAAAGGCGATCTTAGCTTAACCCCATCCCGACCTCCGGGATCCTGTAAGTGTCCTTCATCGCGTAAAAATCCCTCCGGAAACTTCCTTCACCTCTAACCCCCAGATACAAGGTAGCAAATCAGACTCCAAGCGTAAAGTCCCCTGATACGCATTTGAAAGGTCTCATGACTGAGGGTTTGCTGAACGGTAATACGTGACCTTTTCCCAACAATAGTGAGTGAGCCCTCTCGGGGCCCTGGAAACCTTGCTCCCAAATCCCTTGGAGGCCTGTGCTGTCCCCAGCCCCCTCCCGACTTGGCGGTGGGTAAGCAGTGGCTTCTCACAGCTCTTCCTGCCCACGGACCTGTCCACGTGCTTTAATAAAGCCACCTTTGCGCCCTGAAGACGTCTCGAGAATTCTTTCTTGGCCACAGGCTCTGAACCCCAACGTTTTCCACATCACAGCGGGCGATGCCCAGGTTAGGGGAGCCCAGCCCCAGCACCTCCCTGTGGGGATGGGGGTGGGGGTAGGGAGTAGGGGGTTGGCCCCGCCCCTGCCACCAGGCCAGTCAGGGCACAGCACCAGCTGGTCCCAGATGGTTGGTGCCCTGGTGGACCAGAGACTGGCCCAGGCCAACAAAGCTCCATCCTGGGGCTTTTCCTTTGGAAAGGAGGGATCCTCTCCTCTCTTCTGGCCCCACACACTGGGGACCATGAAGCAGGAGCTTCAGGCAGCCCTCTGCCAGGGCTGAAGGGACTGTCAGCAAGCAGAGACAGACTCCTGCCACACTGCTTTTGCTCCTGGATCAAGCTGTGCCTGAAGCCATCATCCACATGAGCCAATACATCCGTCCTTATGTTCGTAACAACTTGGATTAGACTCTGACACCTGCTACTAAAAACTCAGCCCCCACTGAGTGGACTCACGCAGGCTTGTCCCGGATCCTGGGCCCTCCTCAGCTACTCAGTTCATCGGCTCCCCAGCCTTCCTCCCCAGAGGGCTTACCACATGCCCGAGGCTCACTCCACAGGCAAGTCCCACTTTCCTAACAGGGGTGGAGGATGTGGAGGTGAGAAAGGACCCCCAGCATCGGTTCCCCTTCCCGCATCCCAGGAACCCTGCAGCCAGCTGCCTCACTGGGAGCTCAGCATAACCACTGGAGAGCGTGGGGGGTGGCCCCAGAGGCTGGGCAGCCTCAGTGCTTGCCCAGCGAGGCCCTGACAGAGACCCCGTGCCCGAGAGGGCAGGCGCGGAAGGGAGCCTCCAGGGCAGCGGCAGGTGCAGAGGGCATCCCGTGGGCTACCCTCCCACACGGCGACGGGCTGGGATGGGGGAGGCGGCAGCCCGGGCCAGGCTCCGAGAACACCGGGACCGCAAGGAAAAGAAGCTCCTTTTCTCCAGCACGAAGCACGCTCCGCCCTCAGTTCCCTGCAAGGCACCACGTCACCTCGATCCCAGACTTGCGCCGCCAGCGGCCGTTTGCACAACTCATCTTTGCCACAGACCCCTGTCGCTGTAACCAAGGAAATACAGGGGTGGGCGGAGGAAGGGACAGCGTGGGGACCCAGGACACTCTCGGTCCAGACTGACCTCCGCTCGTGGACAGGATCACTGCCTCTTGTGGCCTCTGTGCTTTCCCTGGGTGGCTCTCGGCTCCTGCCAGGACCCAGCCCCCCACACGGCGCAGTCACCCCCTCGCACGGCGGGGGCGGCACCTCTGAAGCTCGTGGCCCTGGCGACCGTCCTACAGGCTGCCCACAACCCTTGCCGGACGTCTGTCCACTTGACATCGGGCTCAGGCGCTGGCAGAGCCCAGAACTGGACTCGGGCCGTGGGAAGGGACGGCCGGTGCCAGCCGCCCATTCACCTGCCACAGTGATGGCACGCAGTTCTGGCTCATCTCTGAAACTCGGTTCCAGCATGGGCGGTGGCCAGGGAAGCGACCAGAGATCCCGGCTGGGCTTTCAGGGCCCCCATCCCGATAGCTGGCCGTGCTCTTCCCAGATGGGCAGCTCGCAAACCTGTTTTCTCCATCGCTGGTGGGGGAGAGCTGTTTTCCAGAAGCCTCTGGGACATGTTCATAGGCCTCTGCTAAACAAGTTGAAAAGGCCACCAGACCATCCAGGCCCAACGCCACCCCTCCTCCCGGCCAGGGGCTCCCTGTGCCAGAGCTAAAAAAAAAAAATAAAAAAAAAAAAATACTTTGAAGTTTTATAAAAGGTGTGGGAAGGGCCTGGGAGGCATCTGGCAGGACAGAACTTCCGTGGACTTTCCCTCCCGTTGACACAGCCTCCCTGTCAAAAGGCAGTTTCTTAAGAAACCAAGGTCCTCGGTGCCTCCGTGAGGATGAGAACACCGCCAGGAAACAGTGCTCTGGGGACAGGTGCCCGTTGGTTTGAGACCAGCATCACCCCCCCGCCACCGTCCCCAGGGAGAAGGTCTTGAGGTCACCGCCTCGCTGAGGCCAATGAGAGGACTTCTGCCAGCAAAGGCTGCCCGGGCACATTCCCCGGACAGTCCGCGAGCCCTCCCTCCTCCTCCCTCCACGACAGCTGGGCGGGCCTCCCCCCTGCGCGTCTCAGCACCCCGCGGAGACACAGAGGGAACTGGCCGCGCGTCTCGGCACCCGCCCAGCGCCCGCTCGGGTGCCTGAGGCCGCCAGTGTGAAAACCAGGCCACCGCCACCACGGTGAGACCACGCCACCCTCGCCGCACGCGGGCCCCCATGCGTTGGGGGCAGCGGGCACCCGCGTCCCACTCAGGCTCTGCGGAGCCCAGGGAGCCGAAAACCGCGTTCGGCAGACTCCTGGGCGGTCAGGTTCGGGGAGCAAGCCAGGTCCTAGCACCCGGGGGGCGGAGCCACAGGCGCTTTGTGCCCAAAAGGCGGCACCAGGAGCCTGGAAAGGAACGCGGGACCGAGTGGCCTACCGACGAGCCGAAGCAGAAACGAACGGCCCGGATCGGGGCCCGGACGTGCCACAGACACGTTTTACAACCGGCCGGCTAACTGGTCAACCGGCACGGCCACCAACCACACGGGGCGGCTTCTGCACTTTCCACAGTCACTCCGAAAGCCATCTGCCCAGAGCCCCTGGGGACTCAGAGCCAGGACGCCCCACACCACCGGGGCTCCTGCCCCCGCCCCGCGGCACACTGCAGGGCGCGAGACCCCAAAGCGCCCCCCGGGAGTGACCTCACGCCAGGCACGCCCGGGGCACGCGCGGCCCCACCGCCAGCGGGCCACACGGACACCAAGCTGGCCAGCCGTCGGGGGAGGGGGGCGCTCAGAGCCCCCACGTCTGCCCAGAAGGCACGAGCGCGGGGCCCTGACAGTCAGACCCCCTGCACAGGGCACCTGCGTCCGGCTTGGGCTCAAGCTCCACTCCTTCTGTTCTGTGTTTTGCTTTTCGCTTTTCGTTTTTCCCTAAAGAGGCCACACATGTTCTCAGACACTTGCTGAGGCTGAAGACCGCCTCTGAAGCCCCGGCTCTGCCCATCCCAGCCGGACGGTGCGACGGCCGATTGTTGCCCCCGTCCTGAGGGCTCGGGGAGGAGCTCGTGGGCTGTCCGAACCTTCTCCCTGGACCTGGAACCATCAGGTGCCTTTGGTTTCCACCAGGTCACAGAGGCCCCGTGGGAGAGGACCCTTTCCTCAGTCCTCCGCGTCCCGGGGCCCCGAAGCCAGAGCAGCGCCCTCCGCCACTCTATCACCAGGGAGCGCGCACCTGTGCCGTCCCGTCCACCTGCCACGTCTCCGGGACCCCGGGTCCCCTTCTCGGGCGACGGGCTCCCACCAGACCCCAGGCGCCGGGCGGCATGGGTGGGGGCGTCACGGCACCTTTACCTCATCGAAAGGTGACCATGAGCGCCGTCCCCCACGGTGACCGGCTCCATCGGCCCCCATCCCTCAGGGATCTCTGAGGACGGGCGCTGGTCTGGGCGGCTCTGTCCCTGCCCTGCGCTCACCTGCACAGCCCCTGTCCGCCCCCCTGCCTTCACTGGTGGCCCTCCTGCGGCCCTCCTGTGACACACGCGTGGAGCGCTGAAGGCCCCAGGTCCCAGACAGTGCTGCTGGGAGAAGCGGGGCACGCAGCCTGCGCCCTCGGAGCCCCGGCGGGGACGATCCATCCTTCCTGTAGGGATTCCATCCGCGTGCTGGGACCCCCCCCCCCCCCCGCGCCCTCCCCTCCCCTGCCACCGGCCCCAGAACGCCACGGCTCACCCTCCAAGGCCCACAGCCCACCGTTTCCTCTCAACGGAGACCAGGGCCAAATCCTGCCAGGTGCCTGCGGGCCGCTGGACAAACCCAATGGGACGAGCCAAGTGGCGGGCGCTCTGCACCCCTGAGTCAACACCGTTACCGCCAAAAGAAAACGTGAAGAGTTCTCTAAACCACCACCAAGGTTTACATCCTCAAAATTCTCAGAACCGTCTAATTTTAGAGCTGGAAGGAGTCATAAATAACCTGAGTGCCAGCGCCCTCGATTCCGAGAGCGAGGACGGGTGGACACGGGGAGTGACCACCCCAAGTGGCCCCAGCAGGCTGGGACCCGGCTGGGGCCACGACAGAGCCATCCACGGCTTCCGATCCACGCCAGCCCCGAACCCGCGTCCACTGGGCACAGGCAGGGGACACACGGAGCTCATGACGCGGTCCCCGAATCACGGCGCGTCCGCCTCCCGCGTGCGGTAACCTCGCTGCTCTCAGAGATGCGCCCTTCCGTGAGTTCAGGTACCTCAGGCCCGCGTGCGGTCTGCTCCCCTGGGCTGCAAACCTCAGGAGGATCCCCGCAGCCCTGGTCCCGGCAGACACGGCCACTGCCCCCCAGGGCTCCACTTGTCCCGTGTCAGCAGAGCGCCACACGGTCACCCGCGGAAGCACCAGCCCTTGCTCTGTCCTTACTAGTTCCCTCCTACGCTTCGGGGAAGCAAGAAGGACGAGGGACACCAGCGAGGAAGGGGGGGCAGAGCCCCCCCCCCCAACCCGACCCAGGGCCGAGGCTCCTCCCACCAGCCCTCCGCGGCCCCATCAGGAAGGTCAGCCCAGCAGGTTGGAAAACAAACAGGCCTTCGGAGGCTCCGACAGAAATTCCTCTTCAGTGACCAAACTGTGGGAACAAAGCAAACAGGCAGGGGTGGAAAATGCGCTCAGACCGTCTCCAAGTCCTTCCCCCTCCCGCACCCCGGGGCTGCCACAGGGCAGAGCCCTGGAGCTCACATCAACTGGGGGCAGGCCAGGCTCGCTGCCACACGGGGAAGACGGGCTCCTTGTGCCTGAAGCCGCCCCGTGACCCCCTTCGGTGGCTCCCAGCACTCCTCTGCGGACATCGGGGCCCGGTCCCGTCCAGGAGGCCCCGGCTCTCACCGGCCGCCACCCCACCGATGCCACGGTGTTGTGGGAACCACTCCACCACGGTCCCTGAGGAGAGAGTCCTGGGGTTGTGCGGCGGGCAGCACGACCGCCCTGCTCAAGCCCCCAGGGACCTGCCGCAGGGCCTTAGCACCCCTGGTCCCCAGCTCAGGCAGTTTTGTGCCTAGAGGGGGCTGGATTGGAGCCTGGCTCTGCCCACCCTGCCCTATGGGCAGTGGAGGGTCCCCTGCGGGAACAGACGGGAGGGTGCACCTGGCGGGGGCTCGCTGTCATCATCCCTCCCCCACCGAGAGACCCCACCAGCCTCCCCTACGACATCCCTGACCACCTGCCAGTCTGTCTTCCCTGGGGGTGAGCCCAGCACGGAGCCCGTCGTGCTCAATGACACTGTCAGGTGTTTCTGGCCCCTTTTCCGGTTTCTAAGCAAGAGCTCGGGGCGCTGACACGGCCTCAGCTTCGTGGCATGTGACTATTTGTGCAGCATCTGTGTCCTCGACCGGACGGCCAGGACGGGCCTCCTCAAGCCGCCTCCCCTGGGGGGCCTCCGAAGGCCCCGGGATTAGGGCTCGGCAAATGTGGCTCCGGTCCCAGCTCCCCCCGCCACAAGCCCCACGGCCCTGGGGAAAGTGGGTTCCATCCGGAGGCTCCCCGTCACCATCCGCAAAAGGGAAAGGACACCGCAAGGGGTGGCCGGCACCGGGATGCCGGCCAGCAGGGGCCACGGCCACGGCACAAGCAGCGTTGACTCCCTTCACCCGGCCTGAGATCGGACTGCTGGACGACACGGGGCACCTGCCCCGTGCCCCCCACAACCGCCCCCACCGTGTGCGGGGAGGAGGGCAGGGACTGTGGGGTGCAGGACGGGCTCCCTGGGAGTGCTCCTTCCGTGAGCCAACACGAGGGCCCGGAGACGGGGAGCGGGAAGGCCGCAGCCTGCTCCTCACTCTGACCTCATGGTGTCACGCTAAGGGTGAAGTGTAGTCGTGGCGGGGGGCAGGGTGAGCTAAGAACCCGTCAGAACTGAAAGCCGGACGGCGTTACAGACAGCAGAGGGCAGAGGGGACCCGGAGCCCACCCCACGGCCGGTCAGCGGGCCAGGGCCACCGCGCGGGGCGCCCCCCCAGCCTGACCTCGCTCGGCCGGCACACACAAACGGCCGGTCCTCGCTCATAAGCGGGACGCCCTCGGCCCACAGGCCGCACCTGCCCCGCTGGCGGGAGACCCTGACCTCCCTCGTTCCTGCTCAGTCCTCTGGGGGCCCAGAAGCCCCCCAGGCTGCAGCTCAGCCTTGGGAAAAGCGGGCGTTTCTGGGCCGTCCAGTTAGAACACACTTGGTGCCGGTCCCTTCGCAGCGGCCTGGCCGGTCCTTTCCCTCCAGCAGATGCCGTGGCGTTCCGTCCACGCAGCAACTGTGGTCCTGGGGGCGGCGGGGGCGGGGGGGGGGGGTGTGAGTCCTCAGGACACGGGGATTCCATGAGCGGGTGACACAGCCAGGACGCAAACAGGTTCTGGAAGGCCACGGAGGGCAGCAGGTAGAGAGGCAGGCACGGCCTCCCTGAGCTGGCGCCAGCTCGTGCCCCTTCCTCGCAGGGCCTCCCAACAGGGGGCACAATGGGGCTGCGAGTGCAGTGGTCCTGGTCCAGGAGGGGGGGCAGCTGAGGCCCTCAACACCCACCGTGCACCTCCATGGCCAGGGGAGGGGGGCAGCTGAGTCTCTGGGCACCCACCGCGTGCCCACATACCCTGGGGAGGGAGGCAGCTGAGGCCCCGAACACCCACCGTGCACCTACGTCGCTTCCTCCCTAGGAACACAGTGTGGCTAAGGAGGGCCCCAGGGTGGGGAGGTAACTCCTGGCCTGCCCCGGACTGTGACCCCCATCTTCCACCCGTCACCGCGGCTGACCCGAGGGTCTGGACGCCTGCCCCCCGCACGTCACCCCACGCTGTGGCCAAATGCTGGCCAGGTGCCCTCATGGGGTCCAAACACACGTACGTGCCATCACCTGGGCCGAGGGCACCTACGTACGGTCCAGCCTGGTGCCCCTCCCCACCAGAAGGTAACTCTCAACACACACACACTCACTCACGTACATTCACACTCACACCCTCTTACACACTCACTCCCTCTCACACACATACACACTCACACACACACTCTCAGTCGCACCCTCTCACGCTCCTGGGAGGGAGTCCTGCTGTCTGCCAGGACTCCCAAGAGGGCCGGCTGGCAGGTCGGAGCACGTGGGAAGGAGTCCCACGGGAGGAGTGGACGGGAAGGCGACGTCACGTGGAGGCCGGCAGAAGCCCCCGGGCTTGCTGGGGCCACACGGGAGGGTCAGACGGGGAGGGCGCCACGGGGCACCACCGAGGGACGAGAGGAATCTTCCCGCCGGCCCCAGCACCGGGGGGGCGTGCCTGTTCCGCTGCGTCCCCCCTGCTCTCCATCTGGCTTTCCAGAAGCAGAGGGGCATACGTACGTCTCTCCCGTCGTCCCACAAAGGGCTGGGAACAGAGCAGAGCTGGACGCGAACCCCCGGCCCTCTGCAGGGATGGCGCGGGGCAGAGGGGCGGGCTGGGCCGCGGCCGGCCCACGCTGCCGGCAGGAGCCAGCCCAGGAGCGGAGCCCGCGGGCGTGAGGGGGAACCGGATGATTAATCTGAGTTTCCCCGGAGGTAATTTATCTCCTCTTTCTGGAGGGAAGGGGCGGGGGAGGGATATGGCACCAAGTGCCAGACTGCACGGCCCCGGGCTGGCCGTGTTTGCGGCAAGAGGCTCTCCGCACCGCCCCGCCTGCTTCCACGAGGCCCGGAGGGCGGGCTGGCTGCCATCGGGCCAGCCGGGGTCACACTGGCAGGGGGCCCTCTGCATCCACGGCCTCGCCCAGGCCCGGCACCCGGGGAGTGGGGCCCAGGGCGCCGAGCTGAGGAGGGAGGGCGGGCGCGGGACAGATCGGCACCGGCTCCAGACCGGACTCGCCAACGGCTCCGTGATGGACGAGCGACACCCGTCACCGGAGCGGGCCCGGGGGGCTGCGGGCACCCCATTCATTCAGCGACGCTCTCCGAGGCCTACCGGGCATCCAGCACCTGGGGGGGGCCTGCACCATTTCTGCACTGACTGTCCCGACATTCCGGAATCCACAGGCTGCGCTGGCCCGAGCATTTCCGACCCTGAGCCTCAGTCCCCCTGCTACGAAGGGGCTGTAATAACAGGGCCAGGAACGGTAGCTGAAGTCAGCAGCATCGACACCAGATCCAGGCTCCTTCCCTCCCTCAAGAGCGACTATGACGAGTCAACGCGGTGTCCAGAAGAGACCCCTTGGCTTAACGAAACTCCAGGAGAACAAGAGGCCCCAGCCCGCACACGCCACGCCCTCCCCCCACTGGCCTGGCAGGAGGCGCCCCGGGGGACCTGCCGTCTCCTGGACTGTGAGATCCTGGTCAGAAAGGTGTCGCCCGTAATCGCGGCGGGAGGGGAGCGCTTAGCCCAGAGCGTATGCGCAGCATGGTGAACAGAACCAACCGACGTACGAGCGGAGGGGAGACGTGTTCTAGGGATCCAAGATAAATCCAGAACGGGAGGGAACCCTTCGGCGGGGGCGGCGGTCCAGCAGCAACAACCAGGATGTGCAGGCACGGCGACCTGCCATCGCCCCCTCAGGGCTGAGTTCTGCAGGGAGCTCGCAAAGGCGGAGGCTTCTGCGAGAGCAATGAATGGAAAGCAGGTAAGTGCCCACCGGCCGGGGCCCGTCACGTAAACTGCGTGTATGAAACCGTTGGCAGAGGCTGGACAGGAAGGGGCTGGTCCAGCTGGCCTGACCCGGGAAGACCGCCGAGACAGGTCACTAAGGGAAAAGAGCAGATCACAGCAAGGGTCCCATCCCTTCTCCTGTTAAATAAAAGCCGTCCACGTAATCGCAAACCACATCATATAAATGCACACACAGAAAGGCCCAAAGCAATTCCAGCCAGATAGCGAGGGGCTTCTGTCCAGGCAGGGGCGAGCACTGGTAGAGGGTGAGGGGGACGTCTGCCCATCTCTCTCTCTACACCTCCCCCTCTGAAAAATGCTCGAAGTCCACAGTCACATAAAGCCCACGTAATTTTATGAATCCCCACAAAATACCAAAATGTGCTTTTTAAGTGTGGCAGTTTTAAAATGGCCACAAATTCTTTACCACGAGTGCCCATTAAGAGGTGGGGTCTACGTCCCCTCCCTTGAATCAAGGTGGGCTCTGGGACCGCGTGACCAGGGGGAAGGCGGTGGAGGTGCTGGGTGCGAACTTGTGGGTCTGGGTTTTGAGCGGCTTGCGATACGCCGAGAACCAGACTCCATGCTTGGAGGAAGCCCAAGCAGCCCCTGGACGGGCCCATGTGCGGAGAAACCCAGGCCCCCGGCCAACACCCAGGGCTGCCCTCCAGCCGTGTGGGAAACCACCCTGGGAATGGCTCAATCAGATCCAATAAAGCAGCTCGACGGGACACCAGCGGCAGACGCGTGGTCCCTGCCGGCCGTTCCCCCTCGTGGACTCCCAAGCCCACTAAGGTTGCTCAAGCAGAAGACTGCTATCTTTCGCAGAGCTAGGACTAAGTTCCGGGTGGCTTTAAGGCGGCAAAGCATAACCACACCAAGCGAGCAACAAAGGGGAAATTTGTTAACAGCAATACTCATGACAGACCTATATGAAACTCTCACAGCTACAAAGGAGGGAAACAAACAAATACATTATGTTTGATGTCGCTAGGAGTTCAATAAACCCAAGTTAAAGCGAGACTCTTGTTTCCCACCAAACTGGCAAAATATAGATATATTTTTTTAACGTACCAAACTGAAGCTTTCTAGGAGACAGTGCGATGCTCGGGGCTGAGATTGCTCGAAGCATTCACTCCCTTCACCCAGTGGGAACTTACCTCCAACACCGAGTAAGGAAGAAGTATAAATACTTAGAGACGCTTGCCGTGAAATCAGGCACAACACCAAAAACGTTGAAAGAAAGTAAATGTTGCAACCGGTGCGGGTGTGTCAAAAATATTACTGTACATCCAAATAACATTAACATCACACACTCATGAGTTTCATTTGTTGTCATGTTAATGTTAGCTGATGTTACTAACGTTTGATTAAGTGATATTTATTTGATTGAGGGATAGTTAATCGTATGGGGAAATGCTCCTGGGTTTTGTTGTTTATTTTAAGTGAGGGTTTTGGAGGTATAATCCGCACACAGTAAAATTCATTCTTCTTAAGCGTTCGGTCCAGGGAGTCTGACTAACGTGTGGTCCAGGAACCACCCACCGTCACGATACAGAATACTGTCATCACCTCAGAAGGGCCCCTTGTGTCCCTCTTCCCACCCCCGCCCCTTGCAACCAGTGATCTTCTTTCTACAGTTTTGCCTTTCCTCAAATGCCACGCGAATAGAATCGGATCGCATACAATCTTTAGCGTCTGCGTGTTCCACTTAACGAGACGCGTCTGTACCCGCACCGTTGGACGTGCGCACTCTGGCTACCGCCGTGCGGGATCCCACCACTCGGGTGAACCACAATTTGTTCAGCCATCCCCCTGCTGACGGGTGCTTGGGTTGTTCCCAGTTTGGGGGGTAATGAGGCAGCAGGTGAACATTCACACGTGTCTTTCCACGGACGTCATACGTTCACGTCTCTTGGGTAAACACGTCCCAGCGGAATTGCCGGGTCCCCTGCTAAGCATGATGGGCTTTATAAAAACCTGCCAAACCGTCTTCCCAAGTGGATGGCCCCAGCTCGTAGTCCGGCCGGCCCCGGACGGCACTTTCCCCACATCGTCGCCGCCCTGGTACCTGCTTTTGGCTTTAGTCTGCAGCTCCCGGACGACCGCAGCTGTTAAGCATCTTTCCATTTGCAAATGGGCCATTCTTCCATCTTTTCTGATGAGATGTCTGCGCCCGCCTTCTGCCCAGTTTCAAATGGGGCCGTCTATCTTCTCGCAGTTGAGCTACAACATTCCTTTCTCTCCTCTAGATGTAAGTGTGTTATTTGCAGGCATTTTGCTCCAATCTGTGGCTTCACCTTCCCATTTTCGTAACAGGTTCTTTTCAGAGCAGAAGCTTTAATCTGATCCAGTCCAACCTGTCGATTTTTTTACAGATCGTACTTTGTGTGTGCTTTCTGAGCATTTTTGCCTAATCAAGATTTAAACAAAGGGTTTTCTTTCTCGTTGATTCTTTACAGTTTTAAATCTTACGTGTATGCCTATGATCCATCCTAACTTTTATATATGATTTGAAATAAGGGTCCAAGTTTGTTTGTTTGCTTGCAAACAGATGTCTAGCTGTTCCAGGACCACTTGTAGATAAAGACTACCCTCTTGCCAGTGAAATACTTTAGCATCATTGTCAAAAATTAACTGATCACATATGAGCAAGACTATTTATTGACTCTCTTCCATTCCCTTGGTCTACATGTCTTTATGTCAACACCAGAATGCTTTGATCGTGGTAGCTTTAGAGTAAGTCCTAAAATCATACAGAAGGAGCCCTCTGCATTCTTCTTTTTCAACATTCTCTTCATTCTTTCAGGTCCTTTGCCCTTCCACACAAATTTCAGGATCGTGTTATCAATGTCTATTTTTGAAAATGTCTGCTGGGATTTTAACTGACATTGCACTGAATCTGGAGGTCGGTTTTGGGTGAAAATGACACCTTCGAAATATTACATCCTCTTGTCCATGAACATGGTATACCTCTCCAATTCTTGAGACCTCCTTTAAGACCTCGAAGCAATGCTTTACAATGTTCAGTGCACAAGTATCTTGTCAAATATGTCTCTAAACATTTCATATCGTTGATGCTACTGCAATGGCTGCTTAAATTTCTATTTCCAATTGTCCACCTCTACTCTCTAGAAATACAAGTGACTTTTTGAATTGACTTTGACTCCTGTGACCATGCTAAACTTATTTATTACTTCTAGAAGCTTTTTTGTGAAGTCCTCAGAATTTTTAACACCAATAATCATGTGGTCTGGAAATAAGACAATTTCACTTCTTCCTTTCCAGTTCACATGCTTTATTCCCTTTTCTCGCCTTCTTCCACTGTCTAAGGCTTGCCATGCAATGTTGACTAGGCATGGTGGGAGCAGATGTCCTTGCCTTGTCCCTGATCCCAGGGGGGGAAAGAACTCAGCAGTAGATTTTACATCGATGTCCTGTATCAGATTGAGGGAATTTCCTTTTACTCCTCATTTATTGAGATTCACTCATATTTTAAGACTATTACAAAGTGGCCTGTAATCCCAATTTTGTAAATGCAGGCATGGAACAAATACTGGAAAATAAACACATCAAAATGTTCAGCTGGTAATTTATTTGGCTTCACTGAATAGAAACTATCACCAGGATCATGGTTTAAACAAGGAAGGGATTAAGGTTCATTTTTATTTTCTTCTTCGTACTGTTCAGTAGCTTTTAATGTTTCTGTGATGGGTGTGTATTGTTTTTATAACACATCAACAGAATAATAAATGCCAATTAATGTCCAACAGGAAATGGCATTATGATAAAGTAACTGTCCTCTCTTCATGTCCAGCTAAAAGTAAACCCGCAGGTCAGTCACAGATCTTTTCACCTTTGCCTTCATGGTGGACAATTTTTTTTTATGTAAAGACAACAGTATAGAAGGATATATGAACTAAGATACTTGTTTATTTTTTTTCAATGTTTATTTACTTTTGAGAGAGAAAGAGAGAAGGGGGGGGGGGAGGCAGAGAGAGAGGGAGACACAGAATCCAAAGCAGACTCCAGGCTCCGAGCTGTCAGCACAGAGTCCGACACGGGGCTCGAAGCCATGAACCACAAGATCATGACCTGAGCCAAAGTCGGACGCTTAACCAACTGAACCACCCAGGCGTCCCAGTGGTGGGTAATTTTTAACTTTATAAAGCAAAACTGTGTTTGCACTTCTCAGGAACATTCCCCAGAGTCTGCATTTGGAATGAGCCACCCGACGCCACGCATCCTCACGGCCCCCCCCTTTGCTAAGGCCCGGGTCCAGCTTACCCCTGCCCTTCCGGACTGAAATGTGGACAAAAGGCAAATGTATCTGCTGGCTCACCGGTTTTCTACACTGACATCAGCTGGCGTTTGCCCTGAAATCCTCGTCGGAAGAGACAACTTTAGAAATGGAAGAAAATGAGCCCTTGGAGGTGGTGTAACACCTATTAAATGTCACAAAGCAAACAACGTGACAAATGAAGGTAAGAGAACTATTTCCTGTTACAAATCGAAGTCACTGTCTGTGCGAGTGAGCCCTGCACACCCGCCCGAATGCTCCTCACGCGGCCCAGATGGAACGGCTCTCGGAGCGCGGGCCGCGGAAGGATCCCGGTGGAGTTCTGTTGCTAGTAGATCTTTCTCAGCGCTGAAATCATGTTGTTGGCTTATGCGATCCAAGGAAAAGAGTATTGTACTGGGTCACTCTGACCTTTGGAGGGATGCGTTACGTGACTTCCCTCAGGACCAGAAGGCATTTTTCAATTACTAGAGCCAAGCAAGTCTTTAGAACGCTCTGACGATGACTCAAAACCAGCCACAGGGACGCAAAATGAGCACTTAACGGCGCAAAACTGTATCAACTCCCTCGAAGGAGGCGCCACAAAGTGGCGGCAGAACTCAGAGCTGGTCTGCACCACGGTCATGCCCCAGTCTGGCCACCAGTCCCACGGAACACCCTGGGCCCACGCTCCGTGTGCTGATGAACTGGGGTTCCGAGCCCCCCCTCCCCCAGGGATGAGAGTTGCGCTCCGGGTCCCCAGGCTCGGTCGGCACCTCCAGACCCTGGTGCAGAGCGGGCAGGGCTACGTGGAGCCCTGCAAGGCTGGACGGATCATTGGCAAGAACCCATCCCGCAGCCCCACACCAGGCTGCTGTCCGAATGAAATCGCGCCCTTCCTTTCATGCCTTGGCCCTTCCCCGCCCAGGCCAGCCCGGGACGCCCCAGACACCACTTCCAGCCCGCCCCCCTCCCCAGTGCCCCAGCGCACGCCCCGACCACGCTCATCCCACGTGACCGCCTGGCGGGGAGAAGATCCTGCCAGCAGCAGGACCTGGTATCACCGTCTACTCCGCGGGCCACGGCAGGGACACAGCACAGACGACCCAAGAGAGGAAGGGGAGCAGAGGGGTGACAGTGAGCAACTACTGACTGCCCATTCGGTTCCAGAAGATTCCCTTACGTTTTCTGACTA
Source organism: Panthera uncia (assembly GCF_023721935.1). NCBI lineage: Eukaryota > Metazoa > Chordata > Mammalia > Carnivora > Felidae > Panthera > Panthera uncia. Next base: position 88,779,943 of record NC_064807.1, read on the forward strand.
AATGGGAGGAGCTCTGGATGCGTGTGAGTCATAACTGTTATCAATAACCCACTTTTGACGGTAACACCGTGGGGTAGGAAGTACCACTCTGTTCTCCAGATGAGGAAACTGAAGCCCCAATGCCCAGGCAGCCCAGCCAGGTCCCGAGCATTACACGACAGCCCCCCACTGCCTCCCAGGAGCAGCAAGGAGGCAGCGACCGGCCTCCAGCAGGTGGGTAGCCCAGGTCTATCCCACGGGCCCCCCAGGGGGTGGGTACCCGGGGATAATGCTGCCCAGGGTGCAGCGGCTCAGGCGACAAATGCCTGCCGTTGGCTGGAATGTCATCTGCAACAAAAGGGCTTTAAAACGTTCCTGTGCTCTGATGCAGTGAGTCAGCGTCTAGGAATCCACCCCAAGGAAATAATAAGAGAGGCAGAAAGGATTTACCAGAAAGATGTTCATCCAGGTGTTATGTATAAAGCGAACAATTGGAAGTGACCCAAGTCCAGCACTAGAGCAACAGAGACATAAACCCCAGTGCGGGCGTATATAGTACATGACCAGCAGCCGTGGCGATATTTACAGCGTAACGACCAAGGCAGGCGCCATACTGTTTCTACCCGAGCTCAGCCAGGAAAAGGGGAAAGCGTGAGGACGGGGCTACTGAATGCCTGTGTCCCCCCAGCACTCATATAGTGAAATCGTCAGCCCCAACGATGGTGGCTCCAAAGAGCTTCCTCACCCCTGCCAGTGTGCGAGGACACAGTGGAAGAAGGGTCCTCCCCCAATCACGCCGACTCTTGACCTTAGACCTTCCCACCCTCCAGAACCGGAGGGAATAAACTCCTGTGGTTTATAAGCCACCCAGTTGGTGGTGTTCTGTTATAGCAATCCGCACACCCTAAGACAGAATGGAAAAGTAAAAGCAAGTTTCGTATTTTCCCAATTTGTTGTAGTAAGTATGCTATGTCTCATAGCCAAGAACAGTTAACAAGACTATTTGCGGAATTAGTAGAACCTCTGAATCTATAACCAAAGATCCTGAAACACTGACTCGCCACTTCCCTGTTCCCTAGATGATGTTTCTCTGACATTTTACTGTCAATTACACGGCTTTCCTTCCTTCTCGCCCCCCGTCCATGTCCCGCCTCTGCTGAGAGCCCCTATTCCTTCCACACCCCCAGCTACTCCAGAGCCAGTCCCTGCCCCCACTAACTCCTAAGACACGGTCAGCTCCTCATCACTATCCTGGCTGCTCTGCCAGCTGCTGTTACAGCCAGAAGCATCCTGTCTCTCAATTCAAGTCAATGCACACAGCCTGAGACTCCAGTTGTGCCTGGTACTGTGCTAAGTAAGCACTCAGAAGCTCAAGTGAGTCAGTCTTTCCTTGCCCTCAGGGACCCTCAAAGTGGACGTCTGCGTGGTCATACCACCCTGACACTAGAGCGGGCCGTGGTGTGGTGGATGGGGCAGCACAGTGCCATGACAGAAGAGGGGATGGAGGTCAGGGGTGGATTCATGGTCCAGATTCATGGGTGGGTGGATGGATTTATGGTCTGGATGGATGGGTGGGTGGTGGAATGGGTTGATGGTCTGGATGGATGATGGGTGTAGAATGGGCTGATGGTCTGGGTAGATGGGTTGATGGTCTGGATAGATGGATACATGGAAGGCTGGAATGGGTTGATGGTCTGGATGCATAGTGGGTAGTGAAATGGGTTGATGGTCTAGATGGATGGTGGGTGGTGGAATGGGTTGATGGTCTGGATAGATGGTCAGTGGGGGAATGGGTTGATGGTCTAGATGGATGGTGGGTGGTGGAATGGGTTGATGGTCTGGATAGATGGTCAGTGGGGGAATGGGTTGATGGTCTGGATGGATGGTGGGTGGTGGAATGGGTTGATGGTCTGGATAGATGGATGCATGGATGGCTGGAATGGGTTGACGGTCTGGATGGATGGTGGGTGGTGGAATGGGATGATGGTCTGGATGGGTGGGTGGGTGTGGAATGGGTTGATGGTCTGGATGGATGATGGGTGGTGGAATGGGTTCATGGTCTGGATAGATGGTCGGTGGTGGAATGAGTTGATGGGATGGATGGATGGATGGATGGATGGAATGGGTTGATGGTGTGGAAAAATGGATGGATGGCTGGAATGGGTTGATGGTCTGGATAGATGGTCAGTGGTGGAATAGGTTGATGGTCTGGATGGATGGTGGGTGGTGGAATGGGTTGATGGTCTGGATAGATGGATGCATGGATGGCTGGTATGGGTTGATGGTCTGGATGGATGGGTGGGTATGGAATGGGTTGCTGGTCTGGATGCACGGATGGATGAGCAGGTGGGTGAACGGTATGGATAAGCAATGGACAGACGGGTGAGTGGGTACACTGGGTAGGTGGATGGATGGATCAGTGAATAAAGACAGCAATATGCCCTTGCCGATGAAAACTCAATTAAAGGCACGAAAGCCTCATCTCTTGACATTCTTCTCTGCCACTCTACTCATACTATGCTTCAGTCACACTAACTCCGAATTCAAAGGCCAAGGTCACACAGCATCAAGGGGTTTGCACATCCCATTCCCTATAGTTGGAATCTTCCTGCTGCCCCAACCGCCACTCGTGGCGAATCCCCACTCATCTTGTGGACCTCAGCTTAGAGGTGTCACCTCTGGAAAGGTATCCCTAGGCCCCACGCGGGGGACCGGTGGCCCTCCTCTGTGCTCACTCTTCGAGTATTAGATTAAACCAGTGAAATGGATGCCGAACCATTTCGGCCCCCAAGATGGCACTCCGCCATGGTTTGGCCAAACAGACCGGTCGCACATTCCTGTGAGTTGCCCATGAGCCTGGCACGCCCATAACACTCTCACGATGGGCAAGCAAATGAAGGGGTCTCAGCTCCTTCCCCCACAGTTCTGTGTTCTGCCAGAACAGACCACCTCCCCGGTGGGAATAAGAGTGGCTCAAGTTTGGGGGCCAAAGTTTACCTCCCAGCAGTGACCTTGTGGAAACAGGACACAAAGGGCCCTAAGGGACAAGTGGGGATGTCAGCTCTTCCAGGGCAGAGGGGACTCCGCTGTCATTTGACGTCACAATGCCCCTCCCCCAACTCACCAGATGAAGGACCCTCAAAGCCTCATGTCCCAGCTGGTTTTTGGAGGGCGGGGCAGGTGCCATTCACAGCCTGAACGCTGCCACCCACACAGAAGGTAAGATGCGCGAGCCTTCGGTCCCCAGGCGGGTGTGCGGCCCTCCACGTGCCGTGCGGTTCCCACAGGAACGGGGCCAAATCTCAGACCCCGCTCTCAGCCGCGCGGTGCTGGCACGTTGGCACGTTGGCACGTTTGTGAAGTGAACACACTGCCAGCACCTACTTCCGAGGATTAAAGCAGACGATGTCTCTGGAGCTCTGCCCCCAACCCGCTGCGTGTTTCCCCACCTGCACAATGAGTGCATGGCGGTCACGGAGGACAGTTTCGGTTCCACAGATCTATGCGTGTGTGCTCCTCTTGTCAAAAGATCACCGACTGTCACATGCACAGCCATCTATCTGGTAAGAGTCCCTTCCCGAACTGCTCATTTCTGTCTCTTTTTCACTCCCCCCCCCCCTTTTTTCTCAATTTATTTTTGAGAGCGAGAGAGACAGAGCACGAGCAGGGGAGGAGCAGAGACAGAGGGAGACACAGAATCGGAGCAGGCTCCGGGCTCCGAGCTGTCAGCCCAGGGCCCGACGCGGGGCTCGAACTCACGAGCTGTGAGATCGTGGCCTGAGCCGAAGTCCGGATGCTCAACCGCCTGAGCCCCCCGGGCCCCTCCCCTTCTTTTTAACCACAACTTTTTCAATTGACTAAGCCATTGGGGCCCAAAGCAGCCGCCTGCCAGCAGGAAAGGCCCGCGGCTCCTCCCGGAGCGGCCAGCCCACACCTCCTTGTCCCCCGTCTCCATTAGCCACACACCTGCCCACCTTGCCGCCACCCACGTGCTCCAATGAGCCCTCCCCCGACTCACGAGATGCTGACAGGGCTGCACCCAGCCCTCCACTCGAGCGAAAACCACGGGTCCCCACGTCTGTGCCTCTGTCCTCATCACCCATGGGCACGCAAGCCCACGGATGTGTTTTTCCCTTTGATGGTGACAGACTCAGACCCGGGAGACCAATCGATTGCAGGAAATAGGAAGGCAGGAAAGCCCGGCCCTCCTCCTTGCCGCGCTGTGTTCCGTGCCGTGGCTGCAGAACGTTCCGGTCTACGCGGCTCTGGCGACGGGAACGGGCCACCTCAGTCCTCTGCCCTGCCAGCCAGTGCCACCCCGCCGGCCCGCTACAGGTGTCTGCGTACGTTCGCGTATCAACGGGGAAAAAGCCAAGACCCGCGGAAGTTGCCAGGCGGTTTTCGTGTTCTGACAGATACCGCGACCGCCTGGCGTGGACAGACAGCGTGCGAGGGCACCCGCTTCGCCTCCCTCCCTGGAGCCGACGTGTGTGCTGTCTGTGTTGGTTCCTCGTCCGCCTGCCCAGCGGGGAGCGTGTCCCCCGGGGTCTCACCTGCATTCCTTGCCAGGGAGCCAGCATCCGCTCGTGCGTTTAAAGACTATCCGTATCTTCCTTCCTAAGAACTCTTCGGGTCTTTTCTGCGTCTCCTTTTCTGGAGGAGGGAGGGGTGGTTCTGGCCTCTTCTTACTGACTTACAGGAGTTGTAAGTATACAGCAGATCAACCCCTTCTCTGTGACACACGCTCACGTTCCACTTTCTTTTTCTGGCTTCCTTTCTTTTTTTCTTTTTTTCTTCCTTCTTCTTTCTTCCTTCCTTTTTTCTTTCTTTCTTTGTCTCTTTCTTTCCTCCTTCCTTTTTCTTTCTGTCTTTCTTTTTGTCTTCCTTCTTTCTGTCTTCCTTCTTTCTTTGTCTTCCTTCCTTCTTCTCTTTTGTCTTTCTTCCTTCCTTCCTTTCTTCCTTTCTTTTTCCTTCCTTCCTTTTTCCTTTCTTTCTGTCTTCCTTTCTTTCTTTCTTTCTCCCTTCCTTCCTTTTTCTTTCTCTTTCTTTCTGTCTTTCTTCCTTCCTTCTTCCTTCCTTTCTTTTGTCTTTCTTCCTTCCTTCCTTCTTCTTTCTTCCTTTCTTTCTGTCTTTTTCCTTCCTTCCTTTTTCCTTTCTTTCTTTCTGTCTTCCTTTCTTTCTTTCTCCCTTCCTTCCTTTTTCTTTCTCTTTCTTTCTTTCTTCCTTCCTTCTTCCTTCCTTTTTCTTCCTTTCTTTCTGTTTTTCTTCCTTCCTTTCTTTTTCTTTCTTTCTTTCTTTCTTTCTTTCTTTCTTTCTTCCTCCCTCCCTTTCTTTTTCTTTCTTTCTTTCTTTCTTTCTTTCTTTCTTTCCTTTCTTTTCTTCCTTCCTTTTCTTTCTTCCTTCCTTCTTCTTTGTCTTCCTTCCTTCTTCTTTCTTTCTGTCTTTCTTCCTTCTTCTTTCTTCCTTCCTTCCTTTTTCTTTCTTTCTTTTTCTCTTTCTTTTTGTCTTTCTTCCTTCTTCTTTCTGTCTTCCTTCCTTCCTTCTTCTTTCTTTCTTTCTTTCTTTCTTTCTCCCTTCCTTCCTTCTTCTTTCTTTCTTTCTTTCTTTCTGTCTTTCTTTCTGCCTTCCTTCCTTTCCTTTCTTTCTTTCTTTCAGTCTTTCTTTCTTTCTTTCTGATTGGTTGTTTCGGGTTTTGTTTTGGAACTCTTGACGCTTATGGAGTAAAACTTTTATTTTCTTTTACAACTTCTGGGGTTTCTGTCGTACTGGGAATGGCGTTCCCACCCCCAGATTGTAACACCCAGTCTCCCACGATTCCTTCTGGGAGAGAGCTCTGCAATTTCATTTGTACAGTTCCCATCTCTGATCCATCTGGAATGCGTTTAGATGCAAGAGGAAGGCAGGGTCCAGATGGTGTGTTCACTCTTCCAGCCCATTTCAGTGACTAATCCTTTCGCTCCTGGCCAACGGCCAACGTGAAGGCCACCTTTATCAAGCCATGAATTCCTGCGGGGCTGTGCCTTAACACCCACAGAGCAAAGGCCACCCAGAGCCCCCCTTCATGCCCACGTGGGGCGGGGGGGGAGTCTGCTGCTCACCTAGCCCCCAGCACACTCTCCTCCCCACCAGAGAGCAGCCTGAGGGAGGAAGCATGAGCCACCGGGGTAGATGCAGCTCGGGTCAAGTCCAAGGCAGCGTGCCCCACGAACACAGCCCCTTACAGTATCAGGAGATGGAAACGACCCACGTCCAACCACAGGAGACGCTGTCAGGGAATCAGGCTTTTTACGGCGGCCGTGACAGAGGACGGAATGCTGTCCTTATAGAGTGAGGGGAGAACGTCCAAATCAGGACTTGTGCTGGGACTCCTCAGCCTTCTCCTTGCAGGGGAGGGTGCTGGGCGGGGCCGGGGCTGCACCCTGATTTCCAGGCCAGCCGCCACGCCTCTCCCTCAGTCCCCTCCTCTCTGTGCTCAGACCCAGTAGTTTGAGTGTGGGGATTGCCAGTGAGTTTTATTTTCTCTATACTTTTCTCTTTCCACAAGGACTGTTACAAAAATGCATCCTCTTTCATTAAAAAACATACACCATTAAAGAAGGAGGAGGAGGGGAAGGCATCTAAGGAGAGGGTGCGCCCCTCCCTCCCGGACATGGCCTCAATGGGACACAGCTGGCGTCTCTGCAGAGCCCCCCCCAACACCTGGCCTGGTGGGAGCTCCCCCCGCCCCTCCCGGCCCCGCCCCTCCTCTGAGCGTCCACACCGTGTCCCCCGGACGCCCTGGGCAGCACAGCTCACCCCCAAGTCCCAAGTCCCAAGTCCAGGCACACCAGCAGCCTGGCCACAACATGCCCTCGGAGCCACCGTGCACACGGCCGGGAAGTCTCGGGAAGGACGTGGACGGGGACGCGGAAACAGACAGGCCGGGGGCCAGCCCGGTCCTGGCCCGGCCCATGCCGTCAGCGGGGGTCTTAGACTGGCTTCTGACCCCTGGTCTCCCCAGCACTCAACAGGCACTGCTCTTCCTCTCTCGGGGCTGCAGGGGGCGGGGGGGGGGGGGGTCAGGACGAGGCAGCACAAGGGAGGTGAGCCTTGCTGAGACTGAGACCGAGGCACGCCAGGGCCTGCCACGCACTGACCACGGCAGCCCGGGTCTCCCCCTCGCCCCAGGGCCAGGCGGCGGGTCCCTGCATCCAACTGAGCCGCGCAGCCGTGTGCAGGCTCTGGTGCTCGGTAAATGCCCGGCGGCCTTCAACCAGCCCCTGGGCAAAGCTGCGCACGGTGCCCGCCCAGCGGGCAAGCGCACAGAGCAGGTGAGCCGCACGCTCGCCCACAGCCCCGGAGTCCGGTTACAGCCTCGGACGCGGAGTCTGCGGCCCAGCGGAGACGCCACGGATGCCAGGTCCAGGGCGCCGTTTCCGGGCCAGAGCGCTCCGGGAGAGTCCGCTCCCTCCCATCCCGACGGGGCAGCTGCCACACCGCCCCCTCCTTCCAGAGCAGTGACGGCTGAGGCCGGGCCCGGGTCGGAAGAGGCAGGAGGGCCCAGGGGCCACGGGACGTGGGGGCGGAGAAGGACCCCGGAAGCCCTTCTCTCGGGCCTGCTCTCCGTCTCCGTGCTCACCCCCGCCCCACGGCATCCCCGCGGGCCCTGGGCCCTAGCTGTGCGCTGGGCAAGGTCAGGAGCACTCAGGGAGGGAGCTCACCCCGTGCAGCTGGGCCCCGCTGGGCCAACCCTCCAGCTCAGAGTTTCCCAAGACGCCGAGAAGTCACAGTGGGGAGGAAGGGGCAGCAGGACAGAGAGCAAGCATGAGTCGTCAGAGAAAAAATGTGCGAGAGCCTGGTGCCTGACATACCCCAGAGACGGGCCGCTGCTCCGAACAGCGCGGGCCTCAGGGCCCTGCCCGGGTGCAGTCGTTCACGGGCTGTTTATACTACCGCCGAAATCAGATCAGGAAATATTTTAACAAGTGACTGGAAAAAGACCAGACTACCCCTCTTCGGAGGGTTTTCATCTTTATTTTCTTGCCGAGATATTGACCAGGCACCAGTGTTTATGGAGAAAGGCACAAGCCTGGAGGCCAGGGCTTTCGCTGGGGCTCGAATTCAGCACAGGGAGGACTGGGTCATGGGAACCAAGAGGTGGACAGAGGAGTGAGCCCGGGCTCTGCAAAAGCAGCCGCTTTCACGATCTCGCGGTCCGTGAGTTCGAGCCCCGCGTCAGGCTCTGGGCTGATGGCTCGGAGCCTGGAGCCTGTTTCCGATTCTGTGTCTCCCTCTCTCTCTGCCCCTCCCCCGTTCATGCTCTGTCTCTCTCTGTCCCAAAAAAAAAATAAATAAATTAATTAAAAACTTTGAAAAAAAAAGCAGCCGCCCCGGGGAGGCGGCTCGGAGCGTTGCGGGGGCGATCCTGGGGTCCCCGTGCGGGAGGCAGCGTCCCGGAGGCAACAGGACCGACCCCGTCACCCACCTGCACGTCCCGCAGAACCGAAGTGGTTCAAGATAAGGGCTCAGGAAAGAAACAGAGGCCTGGAGAAGGACAGGCAGAGCCTATTTAAGGAATTCCAAAACGGGGAGGAGAGAGATTCTGGAAGTGATTTACGGGGTAAGATGATTGATCCCAGAATTAAAGGAGGCCTGGAGAGGGTCATCTGGAGAGCTGGCAGCTAAGGAGCTGGGTGACGACTGGGAAATTTTCCAGAAGACCAAGTGGGAAGGGGTTGGCCAGAGGAGGCGGCCTGGGGTGCTCAAAGCCACGTTCCAATCTCAGGTCTGTTCCTCGTTAGCTGAGTCATTGGACAGATCCCCACCATACGGACCTGGTGGGAGCAAGCGATCCCGGGTGGAAAGCCCCCAGCACAGAGGAGGCGCTGGGCACACCAGCCAGCTACGTGTCCCTGGGACCAGAGACACCAGAAGAACAGTGCTCACACCTGCTTAAGGGCACACGTACACACAGGCACACACCCTGCACAAGCTGGTCATTTGCTGGGGTATCCCTCGAGAGACCTGGGATGGTCCGACTGCCGTGTGAAGCGTCACCGAGTGCAGATTCACGTCAGGGCAGGACAACCCAGGGGAGCCCTGAGCCCAGACTCCGATCCGGCAAACCACGGGCCCCGTTCCCCAGGCTGGGCACCCAGGCGAGACGTTCTTCCACACCTGCGCGGCCAAATCCCAACCCCTCCGCCTCCTCTCTCCCTGGGCCCCTCCAGGGGTACCACACCCGGGACGGCCGTCTCTGCCAGCCAGCGTGGCACTCTCCTCCTCCCCCAGGATAGCCCGGGCCCCCTCTCGCCTGCCCATCCTTCCCTCAGGGTCTGGGAAGCCCTCTGGGTTCAAGCCCACACGACTACCTACAGCGCCCCCCCCCCCCCGACCGACACCGCGTGTGGTGAATCGTGCCCCTTGACGGGACCTACGCCTAGGGGTGCCTAGAACCATGCCCCCTTGGTCTCAAATAAATTGAAACCCCCTGACTCTTCCAAGTAGAAGGGTCTGGCCCGTGCGGTGGGGCAGCCGTGTTACCCAAGCAGCAAAGTTTCCGAGGCAGCAGAACGATGCTCGAGGAGGCACGATCCATTTTAAGAGCAAACCAAGAGGAGAACTCTCTTGATCCCCGGTCCCTGGCAAGCCCGCAGACCCTCCCTGGCTGCTGGGACCCCTCGTAGGCATTTTGCCAATAAGATGAAGTCTGGGCCCAGAAATCAGGCCTCGGGGCATCGGTTTCCTCGGGGCTTTTTAGTTTCCTTTCCTGGAATGTTGACAGTTTAAAGATGTAGATGAGGTGCTGGTCCAGCCTCCCTGACTTAGGAGAGGTTATGGCTGGGCCACAGTGGCTTGCCTCTTGGGACACCCGATCGACCGCTCGACCCCCACGCTGCCCACAGGGGGCAAGGCTGCTTAAAGCGACCCCACCCTGATCTTTCGCAACATCTGGCTGTGGCTGGCACAGATAGATCCCCACATGCCCCTTTCATCGTGTGTCAACTGACATTAAACAGGCAAGACCTACCTGGCTAGGATCCTCTCCCCCTCTCTTTCCTTCCCGGTTAAATGGAAAGAATGAGTCAGACCAGGGCAGCTCACCCCTCGTACAAACACTGGCCTCGCAGCCGAACGCAGGGCGCAAGACCTAATCCCACAGACCTCATCTAAGAAGTATGAGGAGGGCGCCGTGGGGCCCAGGACCCGGGCTGGCTTCGTCCTGCCCTCGGGCCCGGCACCCGCCACCAACCAGGACCTGGGGAGGCACACGGCGGGCAGAGAGGTCACCCACGGTGGTCCCCAGGCTTCACCAACTTCCCCCGTCGGCCGCCTGTTACCTAGATGAAGACCCCAGAGAAGAAGGCGGTGATCATGCCTCCGATGGGGCCGAAAGCCCCTCCCCTGGCTATGAGGTCTACCCTCTGGACTCCGACTCCCCAAACAGGGCCTGGATACATGGGAGTTCCAAAACGGAAACACTATCGAGGGCCCCAACTCTGACACTTACTAGCACTGGGGTTTCTGTGGGCCTCAGTCTCCTGGCCTGGGGGATAGAGATGACACCTTTTCCCTTGGAAGCATGTCATCAGGATAAAACGATGCACAGAAGCCCTCAGGAGACGGGAAACGGAAGGAAGAAAAGTCCTAGAGACTCTCACCCTTGGCCTTCAGAGAAACTTCGCAAGCAAGCACACCTCCCACCTGGGTCACATCTGGGTCACATGCTGTTCCCGCCTCTGTTCCCAAGGAGAGGCCTGTGGAGCCCAGGGTCTGACTGTCCCTCAGCTGCCCTCCGGCCCATCAGAATGGTGGGTGGGCCCCCACAGCCCGCAGGACAGGCCAATCGGCCTGTCCCCACGTCCCCAGCCCTCTCGGGGTTGGGGGGGTGGTAAGAACCCGCCAGCATGTGCCCTCCAGCCCCCTCACAGCAGCCCTCCCAGCACCTGTCCACAGGGACAGGCCCGCAGCGCTGCAGGGAGGGAAAGGGCCGGCTGGTTCCGAGCCGGGAGACCCACCTCGGGCCTGGCCTGTGCTGCCCCCAGCGTGCTCCCCCCTCCCCATGCCGGTCCTCGTGTCACTGACACAATCAGAAGGCAACGAAATGAGGGAAACGGAGAGGGTCCCCACCTTGAAGCGACTTTCGCTTATTTCCATTGAGCAAGGAAGCTTTCGGAAGCTCGAAGGCCCTGCAGTTTGTGGCATAAGGGTGAAACCCACAGGCTCTGGAGGCTGGGTTCCAGCACTTTCCACCGTGGGTGCTGCCGTGAGGTCTCCCACCAGAGGTGTCTGGCAAATGGCAGCCACCAAACCCGCCCTGGACAGACCTGAGATCCTCCAGCCCCGCGGGTCCCGGGACGAATCTGTGAGGTTGAATGCCATCCCCTCACGGTACACACCCAAGACCGCTGGGCTCCCCTCCCAGCCGTGGGACACGGGGCCTGGATGCCAGGGCACCACTTCTCGGCAGCCTTCGACCCCAGGAACCCCCAAGCCCTCTAGTTCTGAGTTGATTCATCTGCAAAACAACCCCGAGGGCAGAGGCCAGACCACCGACTCCCAGTAAGACATCCAATTCCTTCCCCAGGAGCCCGGGCATGTCCGCCGTCCCGGCCTCGCCCTGCTGGGCCAAGGAAATGGGCCCCCAGTAGTTCCCTGGTATTCAGTGCCGTAGAAGGTGGACGGCCTGAAGCCGCTGTCCTAGGCCCTGTGTGCTGGCTCATCGGTGTCTCCCACACTCATCCCCTGAACTTCCCTTTCAAAGCCAAAGACGTGGCGGACTTCGGGAGGGACGGGAAGAGCGGGGGCCAGGGGAGGTGCAGACCGGGGCTCCGTCGTCTGCTCTCGTCCTCGGGGATCCCCGGTGGAGCCCACTCAAAGCCCCACCTCGCAGGAGACCAGACCTGCTCGCCCGCCTCCTTGGCTCCCGGTCAGTCCCAGAAAGCACCAGGCAAGCCAGGGCCCCAGACCCGGAGAACTCCAACCCTCTGCAAAACGCCAGCAAAGCTGCAGCCTTGGGACCAGCCCTTGGGGCGAGGACATTCCTGAGGGTTGGGGGAAGCCGTGCTACAGCTGAGCGACAGCCGCACAGGCGCTGGGGCAGCCGGGAGGGGACCCCACCCACAGCCTGCAGACCGAGCCTCGCCTGCCTGCGCACCGTGCTCTGCTGTTTGGCCCCAGTCAGCTCTGGGCGGCAGCCTGCGCGCCCCGGGGACACGGAGCCACGCAGGAACAGCGCTGCCGGTGTCCTCCTGTCTCGGGAGTGCCCCACTCAGGGCCTGGAACAGGTGGACAGTCCAGAGCCCAGGAGCCCAGCCCACGTCTTCCTTGGGCCTAAGGAGCACCAAGAAGGGTGATGTCTGAGTTCTCTCCCGTGGCACCTTCATGAGCCCCCGTGGCCCAGCTCCGCGGCCCGAATGAGCTCCCCTGCATCTACCCACGTATACTGACGCCCTGCACTTACCACGCGGCAATAATAACTGTGAGAGCCGGCACTGTGACGGTGCAATTCCTGTGTGACTTCCCCCCGCCCTTCCAACAGTCTTCCGAGACAGGTGCCACTTCTACGCCCATTTCACAGATGGGGAAACTGAGGCACAAAGAGGTTCTCAGAGGTGCCTCGGCACCCGTGCTGAGCCCAGGCACTCGGGATAGGTAAGACGCGAGCACCCTGCCCTCCCAGCTCCCGAGGGAACTGAGAGGGTGGCCATCGGCCGCACGGCCCGCCTCTCCAGGCCCCTGAATTCTGAGCTCATCCGTGCATCCTCCCTCCCGCACGGACACGTCACAGAGAGGGAAGTACTCACGCTGAACGTGCTGGGCAGAGTCTCCAGCTGAGCGTGACGTGATGTCAGGGGCCAGTGCCACAGTCACCGGGGTTGGGGGGGGTAGGGGCTGGATGGCACGAGGCTAGCCGCCGCTGACAGCACCCGACCCCGTGTGGACTATGGGGAGTTGTGTTACCTTTGACGTTTCCCCCAATCGCTGCTTCTGGAAGGTGGGGCCACCCGGAAGAATGCGGGGCAGACGCAGGGAGGGGGGAGCCTCTGCCCCCTCCTCGTCCCTCCCGGCCCTGCTCCCCTTGTAGGCACCCCCCCACCATTTATGCGGAAGCCTACAGCCTACCTGTTCAGGTGAGGGAGGCCGACCCTGAGAGAGCGCTGGCCTGTCCCACCCTCTCCCTCTCGGGCGGACCCCAGCGTCTCCCCTGGAGCCCCCTGCCCGCCTCACCCAGCAGTGCCCACCCCCCAAGCCGGCCCCGCCACACTGGGTGCCCAAGGAGGACCCACACACTCCCTGCAGCCACTCTCCCAGCAGTACTGAGCGTAACGGGCCTTATTTAGACTATAAATCTGAACAACAAAATAAGTCCCTGGAAAATAACCCCGTTTGGAAATCCTGTCCCCGCACCTCCATCCTAGAAAGCGCCAGCCACCCTGGCCCTCTGGTGCGCGAGCGCTCTCTGGCCCAGGAGGCACGGGGGACGCCGTCCCTTCCTCCTCTGCACGAAACAGGCTGAGGCTGGGCCACACTGTCCTCAGGAGGACGGCAGCGTCCACAAGGGAGCTGGCTCGGCAGAAGCAGCCCCCGGAGGATGCCGGGGCTCCCCTAAGCATCTCACGCTGTGTCCAGAAAACACAGAACTGGGAAAAGCAGAGAAGAAACCGAACAGGAAAGAGATCGTGGTCACTGCAGCCTGGGCACACCCTGAGGACGTGAGAAAACACCTTCCCCAGAGGCACAAACATTGCTCTGGCTTCCCTGAACCACACTGAGGTCCAGGGGGCCCTTCCTTGTCCCTCAGCTCCCTGCACTGCCTGCCCCTGCGCAGGGCTCGGGGCTCTGGGCTCCCGGCTGTCCCCACACCCGGGTTCCGGGAACCGACCCAAGCTGGCCAGGGCACCAAGGGCCCACTGGACGCACAGCCACCCCCTGTCCTCCCCAGGAAGGTCTTGACCTTCAGCCAGGCGCAGTGTCCTGGGAACAGACCGGCCCAGGATCAGTAAGGAGGAGACCGGAGGCAGAGGCTCCCAGGCTACCCACCTGGGACCGTGGGCGGGCGGCGCAGACCTCGCTTTCAAGCACAAGGCCAGAAACAAAAGCCAGAAGCTGCCAAGACCCCCTCGCCTGGATCTGAGAATGGCATCTCACCAGCACCGGTGATGGTCCTACACCAGCAGGAGGGCAAACTCACCCAGGGTCCGACCCCAACAACCACGGGGCCTGACAAAGCAGGCTGGCCTCTGATTGGCCAGCGCCCCGTGGAGCTGGTAGGTACCTCCCTCTGATTGGCCAGCGCCCCAAGGGGGCTGGCTAGTGCCTCTCTCTGATTGGTCGATAGCACTCCCTCCCTGCTGGCCAATGTTTCACTACCTCCCACTTCGCACTTCCCTGGACACAATCGCCTGTTCTGGAGTCCGATTTGCGCACCGCGCCGGAAGTTCCTGTGCTGCAGGGACGCTCGCCTGCACCTGCCGCCCGTGCCCGGCCCAGACCTAGGTCGCGTTAGAGGTCCGCAAACACTTCCGGCCTAAGCGCGGCCACTCCCGGCAAGGGCCAGCCTCTCCTGCGGTTCCCTGGGACCCCTCCCCGGCAGCACCGCCCCCCGGAGCTGCCCACTGCGCCTCTCAGTCACCCTCGGCAGGATGCAAGACGATTACTTCCCACCTTCCAGTTGGGTTGAAACGCCCTCTCTCTGTCATTGTGAGATCGCTCTTTTTACAACGCAGGCTGGGAGGTTTAACGTGGAAGTGACTCCTGGTGCAGGCACACATTTGTGGCGTTCGGTAAAACGACAGAAGACATGAGGACCCCTATTGCCAAAGTGCTGGCAGGCAAGACCAGGCCAGAAGAGTGACAGTCCCAGGCATGAAACACAGGTCCTGGCATCAGAAAACAAAGGGACCCTCTGAGTCCTGCACGCAGACGTCGCAGTGCCCCCTGGAGCTCCGCAGAAGGAGATTTTGGAGAAACTGGGTCAGACTGGGTCCATCTCTTGGGTCTGAGTCACCAAAGAATGGCGACATTCACTTCTAATGTGGGGTTATTACTTAGGATGGGAATCGGCCAGAAAAACTACCGGGTGAGTCAAAGCTGATGGGGTGATGCGTCAGACCGTGTGACCCCCACGACCACACGTCCACGCACATCCACTCACGTCCGACTGGGCGTTCATTCATTCCATAAATGGCTCTCCAGCCACCTCCGCGGGGCCGGCACAAAAACAGCGTCTGGGTCTGCAAAGCCGCCACCTGCACCCACCGCAGAAAAAACCCTCCCAGTGCACCAGCCATCGCGGTCAGTCACACAGGCTCGTGAGCTGGTCTCGTTCACTCACCGGGGGACATTTCCTGTGTCACCTCTTCTCCTGTTTCTCCCGGGAGGGGGACACGGGCGCCACTGCCCACAGGAGAGACAGGGAGCTACTCACACAGCCGGCCAGTGAGCAGGGCCAGGCGCCTGGCACCAGACCCCATAACACGGCTTCGTGTCGCCTCAGGGCCCAGGAAACACAAACTGGATACTGAGCTCACTCTGCGCTCTGCACATGTTATGCATTGAGCCCTCACCAAAACCCCTGCAGGACACGTGATCATCACCCCCTTCTAAAAAAAAAAAAAAGGGAAACTGAGGCACGGGGAGGCTAAATGCACGGTTGGTAGGAGGGGAGCCGCGGGGAAGCAAACCCAGGCTGGCCAGCTCCAGCCGCCCGCCCCGAGCATCACCCACACCCCAGTCCTCACGCTGTGCCCGCAGCAAGGGCACATCTGCCCATGAGAAGGGCCAGAGCAGGCTCCACCTTCAGGACCTCAGGCTCCCCTCCCACCGAGCCAGGCCAGAAAGTGCCGACACCAGAGGAGTGGCTCATCCGGGGGAACAAAAATAAGGAGGAAAAGAGAAACCCTGGTGTCACACTGCCCCCCTGTGAGGAAAAACATGTCATCAAATGATCAGGCCCAGCAGGACCCCGCTGGCCCCGCCGCAGGACCCGCAGCCCCGGCGCCCCCCCCCCCCCGAACGCCCCCCCCTCGGGCTCCACGGCCACGGTTCATCTCAGCACCGCCCATCGGGCGGGCGTGGCTCACGGCAAGGAGAGAAATGTCACCTGGCCCCCGGCTCCCCACACACACCAGGCCCGGCACACAGGACAGCCTCGGGAAACCACGCAAACACAGGCACGTGCAGGCGCACGGACACTCGCACGGACACGTGGGTCCCCGCGCGTGGGCACATCACACACACGCACCTGCTCCCACACGCACACACAGACACCCACACGGGTGTACCGCCCTCAAAGGGGCTCGTAGCACATTTCCACACATGTTGCCACACGTGGCCTGGCCACATGAGCCCAGGAGGTGACGCGGGTGGGAAAGCGTCCCCACCACGCAGACGGGGTCCCACCCTGACTCAGCGGGATGACCGAGCCTCCTTCCGCTGCGCTTCTTCGGGAACAGTCACATTTAAAGCCCATCGTGGCAACTGTGCTCTGTCCCTTCTGCAGAAATACCACCCAGAAGAGCTCGCGGAATAACGTCCTACGTAACTCGGGGGCTCACTGTGCATCAGGCACATTCCACACGAGCAACTGTCAAAGCAATTCTCCCCACTTTCCGGAGGGGAAAGCTGAGGCAAACGCTCAGTTGGCACTGACCTCCCAGCTGCCCACACTGCTCCTGGGGCTCATCTCCCCTCACATCTAACTGCCCATCCCCAGCACAGGAACCCAAAGTCGTGGCCAGAGGCGCCCCACCCGAGCCGAGACTGTCAGTTGGCACACGGGTCCCCGCGCACGGGCAGAGAGGGTTAGGGCAGCCCCCCAGGTCTCCACTCGTCCCCCAAGAGACCCCCTCTTTTGTCACTGCAGCCACTTCTGCTGGCACAGCCTCCCTGGACAAGCGGTGCTGGGGGCGCCCTGCCAACCAAGCTAATGAGGGGCTTTCCAGCCAAGGGAAGCAGCCCCAGAGCAGAGTTTGGGATGTCCTGCCAAGAAGGAGGGGCGGACAGGAGTAAAGCCAGAGGTGGATGAAGGCACCTGCTAAGGGAGGGGAAGAAGAAGAAGGAAAAGGCCAAGTTTGGTGTCACCTCCTCCAGGAAGTTTCCCCAGATCTCCCCAATGGGGCCAACCCTCCCAGATGATTTAAAGTGACACTTGGCACCAAAATGAACAGTGAAACAAACACACATGCTGCCCAGAGGACTTGGGGCTCCTGCACCGAGGAGCCCGCCCCCGCTCACCTCCGTCCTCCCATAACCCTCCAGGCCAGGGTGCAAAGGCCTTCCGGGTCCAGGTAGGTCATGCAGATGAGTGAAAGGCCAACTAAAGAGAAGGAACAGGACAGTGCAGACTGCTTTCAATCTGGTTCCTCTTGAAGGCATTCCAGTGAAAAAGGAGGGAGGGAGGGAGGGAGGGAGGGATAAGGGATGGAGGAAGTTGGGACCTAAACACTGTTGGCCAAAGGTAACTCATCCTTCGCCCCAGGGTGAAGGGGGGGCGCACATGTGGCAGGACCACCCCCTTCCCCTGCATCTGCTGCTCTGGGCACCAGGCGTCCCCCAGGGAGGTCTGATAAATGGATGTGAAGTGAAAAGGTATCCCCCCCTCCCCCCTTAAGTCAAAGGCGCTAAGGCGTGGCCATGCTAAGCAGAAAGGAGACCCTCACTCAGCACCCAGATGAAGAGGTCACACAGACCCAGAACATGGGCTCCCGCACCTTGCAGGCCTGTGGGAGGGTCCGGTGACATGATGCGGGCACAGGGCCAGGCAGATGCCAGCACATCCGTTGTGATGTGCAATTAACACATGCAGCGGTCTGGACTAGGGTGGGGGGGGGGGGACCTTGCTTTGCTCCTTAAATGCAAACCCAGGGTGCCTCAGGGTGTAGGTGATCATCGCTAGTCTGCCCTCTAACTGTTCTGTTATTAAGTGGGGGGGGAAGGAGGGGGGGACAGTCTGCTCCCCACCCCCTCAGCTCCAGCCAACAGTGTCTGTGATCCAGGGAGGAGGCAGGGCCAGACGGCCAGAAGGCAGGGGCGGGGCAGGCGGGCATCAGCTGTGCTGGGCTAGGGCGTGGCCCCAGTGCTTGTCCAGAAATATCTGAAGGGTGGGGTAACGGGGCAGGCTCTGGCCGGCACCCCAGGAACAGCCCTGGAGCAACATCACAGGAGAAGGGACTTCGTGCCCTGCACCCGAAGAAACTCCTGCCTGGGGCCCCCGCTGGGTGGTCAAAGCCACTGGGCAGTGACCACAGCTCCGGCCCCTCCAGCCACTGAGATCTGGACCAGATGAGGGACAGGGCTCCAGGGAGCCAGCCTGGCCTCTGAACTCCTCCCACTGACTGCTCTCTTCTGGGGAGGAGGGAAAGGGGGAAGGATGGAAAAGGATGTCTTTCCAGCCAACTTGATTGAGTCAGAGGAAATTTAACCGTTTCGTATCTGTCAAGTCCCACAAAGCTTGGACGACTCTTCCCACAAAATTATTGCAAGAAGCAGGCACGTGACTGGACTCAACCAATGACGGGCCGAGGAGATGACCTCAATTTCCAAATATTGGGGTCACGTTTCATTTCACATACTCCCCTCCACCCGTTACAATGTTAAAGGGCCCCAAATGCAATCTTAACTTTTCATTCCTTCACACACTTGGCCAAGGAGAAGGTAGGAAAAAGAGCCATGTTCAGAGAAAACTCGGAAAACATCTGGCTCATCCCACAACGGAGAAAAAGACAGGCGCCTGGGAGGACCGCTCCCGCCTGCCCGCATCTGCGGTGGACAGCCGCCCTCCTTGGCCACGCACTGCCCATGACTTCGAGACGGGTCCCGCCCTGGGAGGTGGGACGGGTCTGGGAAACCCGCTCGGGAAAGCGGCTTCTTCACATGCTTCTAACGGTCTTTCTGACCAAAAGCCAAATGAGCAACTCCCGGGCCAGGGGCCAGGCTGCTGCCCCATCCCCTCTGCCACGTTTCTGCTTCCAAGGGGCCGCCCTCGGGAAAGAGGGGGTCGGAGAGGGGGCAGGGACTGCAGGCGCAGACAGAGCCCGGGAATGGAGCTGGGGGCCCACTGCAAAACTGCCAAAGGCGTGATCCCCAGCCTGCACCCGGCCCTGGCTTTTGGGGGTGACGACTCCCCTGAAGGGTTCCGTCCTGTGTTCCTGGGGAAAGCCCATCTGAGGAGCAGGACGGGGCTAAGGCCCCCGGCCACCATGGGGCCCCCACCGACTCCAGATCACTTTCCCGGAGGCCACAGTTGTCCCCCCGACCCCGCCTTCAACTGATCCCCGGGGGGGGGTGGGGGTGGGGGGAGTCATTTAGCCCAGGACCTTGGGCACGTTGGTGGCAGCCCAGGGATGAGAGAGCAAGTCCCCAGAGCTGGGCTAGGCACCCCTCGGCTCCCAGTCGTGTTGGCTGGACACCCCGACTCCTGCTCATTCTCTTTGGCCCACCACACACCCATCGCGCCAGGATAAAGGGAAAGGGTATCTCAATCGGGAAGTGTAGCGTGGAAAGTGATTCTTCCCACATGGCTTCAAATTACAAAGTGGCGGGGACAAGGGGGCGGGCGGTGGAGCAGCTGGCCAGCTGTGCCCCCCAATTCCCCTGACCTCGAACCAGCAACTCTGAGCCTCGTCTCCAGGCTTGTTAGTGAGGACTTGGGACATTCTGAGACCTCCGATGTCTGAGGCTGTGCAAAGACCCATCCCACAGGGAACCACCAAGGTGATGCTTAGAAGCCACGGTCCCATCAGGAAGCTGAGTGGGAGGGAGTCAGAGCTACAAGAGTCCAGGCAGGCGCCCAGGGGAGTGGGCTCCTTCCAAGTCAGACCTCTGGCAGGCAAGGGCCCCATCTGTGGACCATCTGAGCCTCTCTGCCCAGACACCACCACCACCACCTCCCAGCTCTGCCCCGCAAACCCCATCTCTGGGAGGCAAACCCAAGAACAACTGCCTCCGCGGGGTCAGGAGGTGGGGGGGGGGGGGATTCGGAGCAGGGCTGGAGGGGCTGCGGCTTCTGGGATTCCCAGGCCAGGGGCCAGTGTCTCCCCCCCCACCCCGCCCCAGGAGCCCGGCCGGAATTGACGGGCTGCGACTCTAGGGGGCGACCCTTTCCAGTTTTCGGGAGAGGAAGTTCTGCCGGCGCGAGTGATGTGGGACGGAGATACTAAGTTTCGGGACAAAGTTTGCCGGCCTCGGGGACAGACCCTCTCGCTGATCCAGCGCCAGGCCCTTCCTCCGCGCGCGCCGCGGCCCCACCCGGCCGGCCCTCTGGCGCGCAGGGGTACCGCGCTGGCGCGTCTCCCTCCCCGGGCCCCAAGGCTGGCATTCGGAGAGGCGGCCCGCGCGTTCCCCGAGCTCGTGGGTGGCGGTGGGGGGGGGGGGAAGGGGGAGAGCGCCCCGGAGGCTGGCGGGGGCCGGGGATGACAGCCGCCCCCGCGCCCCAGCGCCTTACCTGCGCGGCTCAGAGGCGGCGCCCACAGCAGCAGCAGCAGCAGCAGCGGTGGGGACAGCAGCGGGGCGCCCGGGCGCGGCGGGCTGCGCGCTTTCCAGCGGGTGTGGACGTC
Source organism: Panthera uncia (assembly GCF_023721935.1). NCBI lineage: Eukaryota > Metazoa > Chordata > Mammalia > Carnivora > Felidae > Panthera > Panthera uncia. The sequence continues at coordinate 88,800,459 of NC_064807.1, forward strand.
CATGCCGGCGGGGCGCGGGTCGGGGCGCGCGGGGACGCACGGGGGCGCGGGGCGCGGCCCGGGAGGGAGCGGACTCGGCGGGGACCGCGCGCTCTAGGAAGTCATGGGGAGCAGCCGCCGGCGTTCTCTTTGTGGCGGTGGCCCTCGCGCCGGGGCCGGCTGGCGCGCTCGCCCACGCGCGGGGGGTCGACCTTGGCCCGCGGGGCGGCCGGGACCCCGCTCGGCTCGCCGCCCTCGCCTCCTCGCCCCCTCGCCCCCTCCGACTCCTTCTCGCCGCCTCCTCGCCGCCGCCGCCCCGCGACCCGCTCCCCGTGCGCGCTCCGCTCGAGCGAGGTCCTGCGCCAGCCGCGGGGACGGAGAGTGCCGACCTCGCCTTGGGCGCCGTGCTCTTTTCCCCCCTAGTCCTCCCTCCCTCCCCCCTGGAAGGCACCCGCCGCGGCTGTCGATCCCCCGCGCCCGCAGCAAATCAGAGCCCGGCGCCGCGCTCGGCCGGGCCGGCC
>NC_064807.1:88801358-88833807 GCF_023721935.1 Panthera uncia
TTTACGTGGACGAGCTCCGAGCTCCTCTTCTGGGTGGAGACTGAACTTCCAATTCGGCCAGATCGGGGCGCCCAAGACTGAGGCCGACTTGTCAACCCGCCCGGAGGACCCGCCCTCCACCTTCCCCCTCACTGAGGATTGGGCGTGGGAGCCCAAGTTAGGGTCTGACCTCCCAAGGGTCCCAGAAGGAGCCTGGAGGTTGCACATCTGGGATCTTAATCAGGCGAGGCCGGCAACCCACCACCACCACCACCACGCCCCTCCTCGCTCCCTCCCGCGCCCTCCCCCCTCCCCCTCTGCAACAAAAGGAAATCAGAGGGAAGGTGCCCCTCGGGGAGGTGACAGCGGGCAAAGGGGTGAGGGGTCGCGACCCACTGCCCTGGGGACTCCCGCCGGGCGCCCGCCTTCACTTCTTTAAGCCTTGGGGAGGGCCCGCTGGACTGGACGGCAGGCTGCCCCTTCTACCAGGCTCCTCAGCCCAGAAAGCCTCCCGTCTGGGACAACTGCAGGGCCCTTCTTACAAAGAGAAGGGGCGAAGGCGTTTTCAGGGGCTCGCCATTCCTGAGCCGTCCAATCCGGACCCCCTAGAGCACACAGTTCCCCCAGGGGTGCTGGGCCAGGGCCGGGGCCGCTCCCTGTTACATCTCCAGACTGGTGCGAGATTCCCCAAACGCCCTTTCCTGCCCACCATTCCAGAAACGGGGACTTGGGGTGGGGGTGGGGCGTACTTAGCTTTGCTGGGACGGACGGTCACGTGCGGCTTCTGGCGTGGGTGGCAGGTGGCGGCTGACCGCTGAGCAGCTCGGCTCCGTATCTGCCGCACGTGCCCTTCCTGGTGCCACTAATGCGCGGGGAGGGCCGCACCGACAGAGGGGAGATGTTTGGGGGGCATTAAGTAAAGCAAATTGTTCTTTCCGGTTTTTATATTTCTTTGTTGTTGTTTTTTTCTGTGTAAGTCGTATGTATGATCGGAATTGTGTGTGTGAGTGGTGTGCATGCTCGTGTTTATGCATGAGGGGCGTGTGTGTGTGTGTGTGTGTGTGTGTGTGTGTGTGTGTAAGCTAGAGCTGGTCCTTTACTTGTATGCACCTTAATGAGATTCTACCTGACACTTCTGAGCCCCCAGCCCCAGCCCTGTCGGGCCCCGAGAGTGCCCCCCACCAGTGGGAAGGCCGGCCTCTCTCCATGACTTGGGGTGCTGACACAGGTCAGTGGCCTGGCTACCAGGAAATAGTACAAAACTTTCAGGGTTCTAGCTTTTCCCCAAGGACATATGGCACTTCTCGGACAGTCACGTGCCCCTCCATCAGGCAGCCACCCGGAGTCCCTCTCAGTGATGTGCAGAAAGCTTGCCCCTCGCGGCCCTGAGCAGACAGGACAGATGTCATCCTATCCCTGGAGAGCAAGGGGTGTGAGGTCTTGGCCAAGCTGATGAAGGTGCGTCTCCATTCCATCCAAGCCCGGAGCTGGGTGGGGAGGCCAGTTTCCATGCCGCCAGGAAATGCAGAGAAAAGTCCCTAAACTGAGCGGCCTGACCTGCCAGGCCAGGACTTAGAACAACTTGACTGTCTGAGTCACGATTTCAATTCCGGTGAGCACAGTGAAAAGGTCAGCCACCCCACAGGGGACCCAACAGGGTGCGGGGACTTACCCAAAGTACCAGCTCATGTGTGCCGCAGCCAGACTTTGCACCCAGATGTCCCTTTTGGGCGCGAAACAGGCTGATCACCTCACCCGGGTTCACGCAACAGTGACTGGTGGTGGTTGACCCCAAGCCCAGCATCCCCCGGACCCTCCCGCAACTGATTAAAACAGACGGCCTTTGAGAACTGTTTAATTTGCTCTGGGCCCTAGAGAGTCTGCAGTGAGCAAGACACCCGGGTCCCTTTGGCATGGGCCTGACAGCTGCACAGAGACTCGGTCATCACCTGTGTGGGGAGTGGCCGCCTGTCAGCCCACATCTTCTGTAATTCATGCCAGGTTCCAGTCTGGCCCATCCCGGTGCCTGTACCTCCAGTCGTGGCACTTGGCCATGGGAGGGACTCACCAAGATCCGGGGCTCTGTGCACCCCGGCCACGGTCGCAGTATACTTCCCGAGGTGCCCGGTGAAGAACGGGACAGGCCAGATGTGCCCCGAGCTCTGCACCTGCGATCTGACCACCCAACGTGCCCCTTGCTGCCGTAAGTTCTTCTATTGACTATGTAGCGGAGTTGTGGTTCTCCACAGAGCGTCCACGCGAGCACCAGGTATCGCCCTCCCCTGGGCTGTTGCAGCCGCCAGCCTCCCATCTTAAGGGGCCACTCAGCCTCCCAGAGTCATTGCCTGGCTGGGAAAGGGCCGGCCCGTTCCCGAGAAGCGTTCCAAGGCAGCCAGGTTCCCGCCCTCCTTTCCCCGCTGCGGGTGGAAGCTCATGGCCCCACGGACAGGCGGGAGGGACCCGGGTGTCTGCTTGCCCTCCGAGAGTTCACGGTCCGCTGGGGCACCCAGGTGGGCCCAAGGCGTCTGGGGGGCTGCGGCCCAGCAGAGTGAGTGGCCCCCACACCTGTCCACAGCCTGGGGCTGGGTTCCCTCTGGCCACCCAGGGATGACGCTCCTACCCCGCATCCCACACCTTCAGGTGGTGTCCTGGGATGGGAGCGGCCGACTCAGCTAGGGCCCCAGCGGCAGCCACAGGTGAATTCTCCCCTCTGCTCCTCGGTTTTGTTATCTGAGAAGCAGGGAAGAGGGACCCCACATCCACGGACCCAGTAGAACATAGATGAGAAGGTGATGGGGCGCCAGTGGGCGGGGGCGGGGGGAGCTCAGTCGGTTAAAGGACCGACTTCGGCTCACGTCATGATCTCACGGTCCGTGAGTCTGAGCCCCGCGTCGGTCTCTGTGCTGACAGCTCAGAGCCTGGAGCCTGCTTCTGATTCTGTGTCTCCCTCTCTCTTTGCCCCTCCCCACTTGTACTCGTGTGTGTGTGTGTGTGTGTGTGTGTGTGTGTGTGTGTGCGCGCACGCCCCCCAAATAAATAAACATTAAAAACATTTTTAAAAAAAATAAAAATGAAAATGAAAAAAGAAGGTGAGCCAGGAAGGCCTCGGAGATGCCAGCGCCCCTCCCTCTCTGCTCCCCGTCCCCCAGCCCAACCCCCTCCCACACACCCCCCACAGCTGGCCTGTCTTCCTCCCAAACCCCCAGTCAGCAGAGCAAGGACCCTCCCTCTGAGGGAAGAGTTCCAACAGCAGGGTGTGGATGAGCCAGACCTGAGCAGAGACCCTCCTGCCTCACCAGGTGCCTCACTGGGTGTGACCCTGGGGGAGGCTGTCTGCAGAGGGGTGGCCCTGCCGGCTCTGGGGACCCCCACCCCTGCCCTGTGCAGCTGTGAGGCTCAGCACACCGCAGGGCTCTCTTTCCACCCTGGGGACCAAGTGCTATTAATCCCAGGGTAACTTCCGAACAATTATTAGCAAAAATCATTACTTCTTATTTTTTTAATGTTTACTTATTTTTGAGACAGAGAGAGACAGAGCGTGAGCAGGAGAGAGGCAGAGAGAGAGGGAGACACGGAATCCAAAGCTGAGCCATCAGCACAGAGCCCAACGTGGGGCTCGAACCCACGAACCGCCAGATCATGACCTGAGCCGAAGCCAGACGCTTAACCAACGGAGCCCCGCAGGAGCCCGGAGCCCCCCAGGAACCCCAAAACTCACTGCTTTAAAGGCCAAGGGCACAGCATGTCCTTCGTCATCCCGTTTCCATCATGCTCCTCGTTCAACTCGGACTTGGCGGAAGAGGGCAGAGACAGGACCGGGTGGGCCCAACAACAGGCCAAAGCTGGGCTCCCCAGGGCAGCAGTCTGCTGGGGCCCCACATTCAGGTGTCCTGGCGCTTCTGGGGCCTTCTCCGCCTCCCTGGTCCCCATCTGCCCTCTTTGCGTGTCTGCGCCCCTGATCTCTTCCTAGAAGGACAGCCAGTCATATTGGATGAGTTTACCCTACAACGAAAATGACTTTCTTTTTAACCTTAGTCTCCTCTTGAAAGGACCTGTCACCACAGTCAATTCCGGGGGCGGGGTTAGGGCTTCCACAGGGGAACGAGGGGGCGCAATTCAGCACACAATACCTTGGCAATCCCAGTCTGTGGGCCTTTTGGAGAAATCCAGGGCACTGTGTTTTCCAGAACAATAAGGGCATTCTAACGCCCGTGGGGGTGGGGGTGGGACCATGTCCAGCAGGAGGGGCCTCTGATGGCATCTCACCCTGACTGCTGGGCCAGCCCTCCGGAATCTCGCTCCCCTGGTGCATATAGAGCTGAGCGTCTGTGACGCCGACCACGCTGGGGGGAAGGGGGGCAGCACACAGGCTGAGACCCGGCCACCTCCTATGAAGGCTCCCGAGTCCTTCCCGGGTCCTCGTTTCTCCCTCCCCACCCTTTCTGTGGACGAGTGCCCCTGCCCTGCTTCAGGAGCCCCGGCCCGAGGTGCCCAGGGGATGCAGAGGAACACGTCTCAGTCTTTGTGAACAGCCTGCGGGCGAGCAGGTACACCTGAGCATCGTGGGTGGGAGCCAGGCCTGGAAGGCCGTGTGGCCGTGTGCAGACGTCCCTCCAGCTCCGGCAGGGCGGCTGTGGGGCTTGACCTTGGCATCCCGGGCCCGGCCCACCATCTGATTTGCTGAGTGGACCAGACAGTGCATAGAGGCTGTGCCGCAAAGAGCCGGGGAATCGGGATCTAGCGCTCTGGTCCTCATTCTCACGCGGAACCCCGGGGCCACCCTAATTCCACCTCACGTTCCGTGGGGTCCCCAGGAGGCTCTCCTCCACCCACATGGAACCTTCCACCGCTCTGACAAGAGAAGGTCCCTTCCCACACCCGCCAGCCCCAGCCAACCCCGAGTCCCGCAATCTCTGGCAGCCATTTCCTCCCGGAGCTCACACCCAGGACCCAAGGGTGCCGGGACCACCACCCTACAGGGGCAAACCAGTCCGCAGTCACGGGCCGTCATCCTCCAGACCAGACAAGCCTGCAGGAGGCTGGAGATCTGCGTCGGGGCTGCAGGGCACCAGCGGAAGGCCAGGAAGCAGGTTCTCCACGGCCAGGGGGCCGCCCCGGGGAGCGCAGGAAGCGGGCAGCGAACCCGGCGGAGCACAAGGCACGGCGGCGTGCCCGGGACCAGCGGCACCCTGGTGGCTCAATCGGCCGGGACGGCGCTTTGTTCCCCCCAAGCCCACAAGGGCAGGCCTCGATGTTCCTCTCAGGGGCCAAGTGAACTCTGCAAAATAACAAGAATTCCAGGCAGAACGGTCGATGACGGACCCCCAGTAAGACTCTAAACGTGGAGAGAGCGTTGGCGATTATCCAGACAGCGCGACGCAGGGACGCATCTTCCAGCCTGTGACGAGCTGGGCTCGCCGCCCTCCCAGGGAGTGTTTTCTAGAGCAAGGCTGAGTTTGCAGCCCGGGGGAAATGTCAGCTGGACAGCTCTCTACGGCTGCCTCTTGTAAAGAACCGTGTGTGCTGCTGGAGAGAGCTGCCGGTGGTCGGCGGGCCGTCCCCCGGATTCAGATGGCGGTTCTGGGGTGCGTGTGATGGCACCCCACGTGGGACCTAACTGGATCTTCCCCAGCCCACGACCCCCACTTTGGGAGGCAAAGGTGGAAGTGTCCACGAAGCCTGCGGAAGAGGGCCTTCTGGGTGTGCAGGGCTGACTCGGACCTCAGCCTCTCGTCCTTTTAAACAAGGTCCCATTTCCAAGGGCCACAACCGACCCACCAGAGCCCCGGAGTTGTCACGTCATCCCCACCGGGGAGGCCGAGAAGACACGGCAGCCAGCCACGGTCTGGAACAAGGGGTCAGCGGCACCTGCTGGCCATCCAGCTCAGGTGCAGAAAACCCCAGCACTCCCGTGTCCTGAGAGCAGGCGACGTCCCCATCGGCAGGACTCAAGCTGGCAAAGGGACGAGGGAGCTCAGTGGAGCCGTGCGTGCGACGGCACATTGCCCGGGTGTGCCAAACCCTGCCCGGGACTGTTGTTTTTTCCAGGAGGGCCTAGCTTTATTTGTTTTCATTTTTAGTATTAAACCAATGTTTTCAATGGAAATAGCTCCCAGATTAAATTTTCTTCCATAAGAGGAAATAAGAGGGGATAGAGAAATTTAAATGAGTCTCCCAAACCCAGAAATCAAACTCATTTGCCCCCCAGAACCCTTGAGCACAGTCCGCGAGCCGAGCCGGGGCGAGTATGCACGTGACTTGGGGGTACGGGTATGTGAGTCGGGGGGCGGGGGTGGCGCTGTGGCAAGAACTGACCGGGGCTGACCGTCTTTAATCCTCCTGATACAAAGAGCATCCCTAACGTGCAGGTCAGAATTCAAGTCCGGAGCACGGGGAGATGGGCCCCAGAGCTGTCAGGTTCTTAAAACATTTTTTTTTTTTAATTTTTTTTTTTCAACGTTTTTTATTTATTTTTGGGACAGAGAGAGACAGAGCATGAACGGGGGAGGGGCAGAGAGAGAGGGAGACACAGAATCGGAAACAGGCTCCAGGCTCCGAGCCATCAGCCCAGAGCCCGACGCGGGGCTCGAACTCACGGACCGGGAGATCGTGACCTGGCTGAAGTCCGACGCTTAACCGACTGCGCCACCCAGGCGCCCCCAGAGCTGTCAGGTTCTTAAGTGGAGAAGCCGGGGTCCTATCCCAAGCCTTCCCCCCGCACCCCCAGGCTGCTCACTCTGCCCGCGGGGCCTTCCGGCAGAAACGGTACAGATCAGATCCGCCCTGACACTCAGGGCGGGGGGCGGAGGGCGGGGGGGTGGGGACGGGGCAGGAGCTCACAGGAGGAGTGGGTGCAGAGCTAACAGGGGCATCCTGGGTAGGTCTGGCCGTGGGAGGCTGGCAGCGGTTCCCAGAGACAATTCCAAGCCCTAATCCCCAGAACCTACAATGTGACCTTATTTGGGAAAAGGGTCTGTGCAGATGTGCTTAAGCTAAGGGCCCTGAGATAAGGAGATCATCTTGGTTTGGCCAGCTGGGCCCTAAATGCCACAGCAAGTGTCCTTGGAAGAGGAAGACAGAGGGGATTAAAGACAGACAAACAGAAGGCAGGGCGATAGGACGGTTCAGGCAGACTGCAGTAACTCTGCCACGAGTCAGAGAACATCTGGGGCCACCAGAAGCCGGGAGAGACTAGGAAGGCCCCTCCCCTGCAGCCTCGGCCAGGAGCGCCGCCCTTCGGACACCTCGATCTCGGGTTTTGGCCTCGGAGACGGGGAGAAATTGAATCTGTGTGTCTCAAGGCACCCGGTGTTATTTGTTATGACAGCAAGGACACTAATATACCTGAGGCCTCCAGGCCAGGTGGACAGGCCCAGAGCATGGGGCACCTGGAGAGGGTCTGGGGAGGGGGGCGTACCAGGTGGCAGGTGTGGCTTGTGCCCAGGCCCCTTAGCTGACATGGCCCAGTGACTCCTGGGGCATCTTTCCCCTCACTTGGCCAGTGGGGTGGGTGCAGGAGAGGGCACTGGGCCCGAGCTCCCCTAAATGGGCTGGGGATAAGCACCAGCCTGGGGGGAGAAGAGGGCGGGCTCGGAGAGGCAGGGGTGGCCCTACATCCCTGACAAGTGTCTTCATAAGAGACATGTGGAGGAGAGACACTAGGAGAAAGGGGGAGGCCGCATGCAGCTGGAGGCAGAGGCTGAGGGCTCGGCCACAACCCAGGGATACGGGGGCCCACCCCCCACGGGCCCGGCACCGTGAGCTCCACACTCAGAGGTGGCACCTCCATCTTGCCAACCTGCCCGAGCCCAGAAAATGCTGGCTCCGCAGCCCGAGCTGTGGCCACGACCGTCCACTGGGCATTCACGTCCCACCTCTCAGCTACGGAGAAGTCCAGACTCTGTGCCAAGGAAAATGAGACAGAATGTGTGAGACGCTAATGAGACCCTGGGCCTGGCATCTCCAGCGGCTCCCCCCGGGGGGCACCAGGGCACCTCGCCAAAGCCCCTACCCGCTTAGGAATTTCCCCCTTTGAAGCCCGAGGGCTGGGAGCCGGGATCCAGCTCCTTGCAGGAGAATAAAAGCAACCAGCCGAGGGCAAATGCTGGCGTCGATTCGGGCCCCTTTATTTTTGTCAACAAGGAGATTTGTCTTAATGGGAACCAGCAGAACCCCGGTTGCAGACTTTCCCCTCCTGACATCTCAACTGTAGCCCGCCCGCCCCCCCCCACCCCTGCCCCTGGCACTCCACGCAGGGCAGCTGTGAATTTTGTGCAGGGGGTGGGGGGGTGGAGGGGGGAGGGAGGGAGGGGGGAGAGGAGAGGGTAAGTCGGGGGGCGACCTTGGGTCTCTGTCCCCGCCCGGGCCATTCCGCTGCGGGCACCCACGGCCGCCACCCCTCCACCGTGCCGTCTCACTGCACTGACCCCACGCACCCACGCTGACCCCCTTCCCTGACTGGGGAGCGAGACGCACGGGAACACAAGTGATCGCACACCTTGGCCAAGATACTTGACTTTCCTGTGTCTCGTCTGTAGAACAGGGACACTCCTAGGACCGACCAATCACGGGGATCTGGCGGGATAACAAACCCCCTCGTGGTCTGGCACACAGAAGGCCCTCGGCCCACGTTTGCTAATATCGATCAGTCTTTGGCTGGCACGGGGGGAGCCAAACAGGGAGGGGCCCAGTGGCACGCGAGCCTCAGACACTCGGGGGGCTGGGCACTGGGCATGATTTCAGAGCTGGTAGGAGCCCCCCATTGTCACAGTCGGCCCCTCTCTGTTACCTCTACAGACTCTGGAAGATCCAATGTGGACCCTGTTCGTCTCAAGGTCTGCTCACTGGCCAGATGGTACGAGAGGTTCAGCGTTGGGCCGGTGCTGGCGTGTCCAGACTCACAACAGCTGGCTTCTTGAAATGTGCTTCTTAAAATCGGCCACGGTGGGAGCATTTACACCACGGAAATTGGCAGACACCGTGAATCTGGGCCTTTCTCCGTAAAGAGTCCGTCATTAAACACTTAGCGGTGCCCGTAAGCAGGTACCTGACCTTGGCCTACTTCCTGGAGGCTCAGAAGCGGGCCGCAATCTTTCCCCAGAAGGTTTCAGTGAGATAGCCAGCCCTCGTGGGGGGATGGGAGCCAGAATCTTCCCCTTATCCATTTTAAAAGCCCAGATTTCCTGTGGGGCAGCCATCTGCTTTCCTAAGAAGCTGTCTTTTCTAAACAGCTGTCTTCAGATATTTGAAGGACGGTCCCGTGGAAAAGGAGCTATTCCAGATGTGCCAGAGGAGGAGGGCAACAGTGCTGGGTGGATATTTGGGGAAAACCCCTTTCCTTGCATTCCGCGTGCGTCTGAGAGCCGCAGGGACCCTTCCCCAGGGTTTTCTTGTCTGAGAGCCTCTCAAAACTCAGCTTATGCTCAGCGATACTTTCGTTGGGCGTGAATCCCTCCTACGTTCCCAGCCCCTCCTGCGTGGTCACCTGCGGGAATTCAGGGCGTGTCGACCAACAGGCCCTTATCGGCATCAAACCGTAGAACTTCGAAGCCGGGCTAAGTGTCAATGACATCACCTCAGGCCCTCAGCAAACACCCAGAGACGCGGGTCCCTTGTCACAGTGCTTGACTGAGGCACCAGGGACAGTGAGGCTCACTGTCACCTCTCCCTGTGGGGTCTGGGGCTGTGTTCGCAAACGATTGGCTTTTATTCAGACCGGCAACTGGGCATCCTGGATACAAAGCATGCTGTTTTGTTTTGTTCACTTTTGTTTAAGTGTATTTATTTATTTGGGGGGGGGGGTGCAGAGAGAGAGAGGGAGAGGGAAAGAGAGAATCCCAAGCAGGCTCCACGTCGTCAGCACAGAGCCCGACACAGGGCTTGATCCCACGAACGGAGATCGTGACCCGAGCCACAGTCAAGAGTCGGACTCAACCCACTGAGCTACCCAGGCGCCCCTGTTTTGTTTACTTTATAAACACATTAAAACAACAGCAGATTTTCAGTTGGGTTGACAGTCTTTTGAGGGGGCAGGGGCTGCACTTGTCCGAAGCTCAATCTTAAGTCAACGTCACCGGAAGAAGTGACGGGGTCATCCAGCGACTGTAAATCTTCCCTTCCGGTTGCACGTTGTTTACGGCTGATACAACGCTCTCGACCGCGTCATGATTTTGTACTCCGCAGACACTCACCGGGGTGACGACAGCATGGAAACCCCGGATCAGCACCGTGTGGGGCCAAGCACCGCGAGCCCCGGGCTCCAGGCTGCTGGTTCGGTCTGTGTTCTCACGGCAAAAGGCTGCTTCTGAGATACAAAGGTGACCGCACAGCGCAAGTAACGATGACGGGAATTGCACGTCTGCCCTCCGCCCGGCACCACGTAAGTGCTTGAGACGCAAAACCCGGTTGTGTTCTTGCAAGGAGCCTGGAACGTGGACGCTGTCACCTCCGCTTCACGGCGGAGCACAAGTGTCCCGGCTGGGGGCTCCTGGGTGGCTCAGTCGGTCAAGCGTCCGACTTCGGCTCAGGTCATGATCTCACGGTTCATGGGTTCGAGCCCCGCATCGGGCTCTGCGCTGACAGCTCAGAGCCTGGAGCCGGTTTCAGATTCCGTGTCTCCCTCTCTCTGCCTCTCCTTCACTCTGCCTCTCTCTCTCTCTCTCTCTCTCTCTCTCAAAATAAATAAATAAACATTGAAAAAAATTAAAAAAGAAAGAAAGAAAGAAAAATCATGTGTCCCAGCTGGGATTTGGACCAGCCTTCCCAGCTCCACGGCTGGCTCTCGGTCTCCCATCACTCACCCCCCGTGACGCCGTCATGGCTTAGGGCACTCGAGCTGGTTGTCTCTGCACCTTTATACCTGAGCCGGGGTCAGGGAAGCCATGCTGCTCCCTCAGAAGGGACGTGCGACTTTACGTAAGTTCCAGCACACACAGAGTTGTGGATCTGAGTGGCTGCCTGTTGGGTCTCTTCCAGAAAAATTAGCTTTGGGGGCAGGAGGGCCTGTGGGGTCAGCTCATTGCCTAATTCAAATGGCTGACCTACTTTCCCTCCTCCTCTTTGGGATGAGACCAACTGCTCCAGCAAGACTCTGCACCCGTCTGCTGTCCCCTCCAGGCTGCGTGAGTCAATGGGCAGGAAAGTCTCTGTCACTCTGGGCACTGAGCAGCTGTGCCGGGATGGGGGGGGGGGGTGTCTGTAGGCACTGAGACGGCTCCTGGGCCCCTGCAGGGACAGACTGTTCCCGGTGGCCTGAGTGTGGGGATGTCAACGGGCACATTCCACTGCACGGGGCCAGAGGGTGACGAAGGGACATGGATGGGGTCCTGCAGAGCTGCCGGCAGGTGGCCCCTGAACTGGCAGAGTCTGATTCAGGTGCAAACAGGAGTAAGCTTGGGTGGTGCCAGCCTGCCTGAGACCACGTAGTGGCTGCTATAGCCACTTCGGAAACACCATGGAGGCTTCTGGAAAGGTGACAGTTCCTTTGTGCATAGACACTACGAGAGGCAGACCGGATGGCCGGCTGATACTTCGATCCCATTCCCTTGTATGGGGTCTGGGGACTTTTTTTTTTTTTTTTCCAGCTCTGAAAAAAGAATCTCTGAGACACTCTGAATGCCCAAACATGAAATAGCTAACTATATTCACCCCCCCCCCCCATCATAGTGGGAATCTTTAAATGGTTTGAGAGACAGGCAAACGAAATCCCAGGTGTAAATCCCGACCAGGCTCATGACCTTGACAATTTACTATCAACTTAAAATTCATTAAAACTACGCAAAAATGAAGATTCCGTCCCTCACCCGCACTCGCCACACGGCAAGCACCCAGTGACCACGGGCAGCTGGTGGCCACCAAAGGCACAGCACGGACTGAACGGGTTTCCACCAGTGAATGGAGTTCTGCACGCCCAGAAAACCTCAACAGGCCCGCGGTCAGCCCGCGGGCAGCCAGGACGTGGGTTTAAAATGCAGAGCCCCGGGTTTCACCCCTGGCCAGCCTGTTCCGTGGAGCCCAGTTGCTAAAGCCCAGGATGTGTACGTCTAAGAAGCTGTGGGCTGAATCCGACGAGTAACAGATTGAGCTAACAGACACTCGGTACAGAAGGGGCAACTGAGGCCCATGAGCTTGCCACACCCCACAGCGACGAAGGAGGCCCCGTTCACGGGGCTTTGGCTCCAAGGTCCCTCTCACGTATGTTCACGGACCGGGCAGGCCCGGTTGGCCCCAAAGGCTCCTCCCATTTTCCATCTGTGCCTCCGAGGCCTCCACGTGCGCTGGGTGAGAGAGACTCAGCCTGACTCCCTGGCCCCCAGACTCAAGTCGTGAGCCCCGTGGCACACAGCTTCGTACAAGTAGTCGTTTCCACGTTAAAACCAGTGGCTCAGAAACACAGTAACTGCCATAAAGCTCAGCATGAGCCCTGTCCGCTGAAAAATATCCTCAACCCTCCAGAATGTTTTAATGGAAATAACTTTCAAACAGAGGGAACTGGCAAGGCAGCCAAAACCCAGTTTCTTGAAAATGAATCATGTAGTTTGGCTTGAGTGAGGCCCCTGGTCTCTGCACAACCGATGCTTCTTTCTGTCCATTCAGAGTTTGTCAAGTCGGCTCTGGATTCATTTGAGTTCTGGAAAATTCATCAGCGTGACCCAGAGGAGGGCTCCGAACGTCCGCAGCTGGCCCTGCCCGCCCAGCGCGGCCCTGCCCTCCCTCCCACAGCTGCTGTCCACGGCCAAGGAACCTTGCTCAGTTACTAGAGCTCGCGGTGGTCCGGGTCCACAGCCAGCCTCCTTCACACGACCTCATGCCCATTATGCTGTCAGATCGCTCCGGGCTCCCATTCAGCCATCAGAGGGCTGTGGAACATCGGCCTGGGCTGGCTCCAGGGCCGGGCAGTGACACAGAGCGCGGGGCCTGCCTCTGAGGCGCTCAGTCTGCGGCTCACTGCACTGCACCCCAAGGGGCTCCATCTGAGAGGCTGGAAAAAAAGTGGTGAGTGTCCACAGAAGGCTGAGACCAATTCTGGAAGGAGAAAGAGGGAAGAGGGGGGGGAGGGCAGGAGGAAGAGAAGGAAGGAGGGAGGGAAGAGGGAAGAAGGGAATGAGGGAAGGGGAGGGAGGGGGAGGGGGAAGGAGGGAGGAGAAGGCAAAGGAAGGGGGAGGAGGGAGGAAGGGGGAGGAGAGCGGGGGGGGGGGGGGGGGAGGGGGGGGGGGAGGGGGGGGGGGGGGGGAAGAAGGGGCGGGGGGGGGGGCGGGGAGGAGGCTTTCCCAGGAAGAATCGCAGAATGAGTGACTGGAAAAGAAACCCTGAAGGACAAATGGGCCCTCCGATGGCAGGGCCGTCCAGGGCGCCATGCGGGCCTCAGCGTTGGGAGGACGGAGGGGCCGGGGCCGTAGGAAACAATGGCGGGCGTGGGGCCATTAACCACAAAAGGCCTTGTCTCGATGGTGTGATTTTTGTCCCCCATCTGGCATTAAAACGAACCAAAAGCACGAGCCAGCTTTCCTCCTCAGCCTGCTCCTCAGGGTCCAGCACAGGGCCCGGCGCTCAGGAGCCAGAGAGGGACCTCAAAAGGCTCGGGTCCGCCGGGCCGAAGCAGACCACCCATGAGTGCAGCCCGCCAGCCCCCAGCCTGCGTGCCCCTGGCCCGGCGGGGCCCCCAGCGGGACCGGCCACCCACCCCACCCTCGATTTTCCTGCCCCGTCCAGCGGATGCAGGTCTGGCACGACGACTCGCGCGCAGACCGGAATCACGTTTCTTTACAGCAGGTTCTCAGCCTCATGCTCTTGACATCTGGGGCCAGGTGATGGTCCGCCGTGGGCCGTCCTGCGCATCGCGGCTGTTGAGCGTTATTCCTGGCTCCACCCACTAGATGCCAGCCTCCCCCGCTGGCGGCAAAACACAGCATATCCAGACACTGTCACGTGTCCCCTGGGGGCCAAACTGCCTTCGGTTGAGAGCCACTGATGTCCCTGGATTGGGGACAAGTGCTCGGCTGGCCCTCCTGGCAGGTCACGTCCCTCCTCACGCCGTGCACACGATGCGTGGTCACGTACCCAGGACTTCTTCCAGGGAGCATGACCGTTACTCCCGGTAGATGCTCACGGGCCCACGGTCCTTAAGAGTTCAATCCCATGATCTAGAAGCATCAGGAACTTTTTCTGTTAAGGGTTGTGACACAGTAAATATTTTTGGCATCGCGGGCTGCAGGGTCTCTGGTGCAGCTACTCAGCTCTGTGGTTAGAGGGCGAGAACAGCCACAGATAATAATTAGTAATGCGTGTGGCTGTGTTCCACGGAAACTTTACACACAGGCCCTGAAATGTGAATATCGTGTCATTTTTATGTGTCATAAAACAGCCAGACTCCTTCTCCTTCTTTTAACCAACCAGCTAAAAATGGAAAACCACCCTCAGCCCGTGGGCCATACACAGGCAGCCGGTGGATTTGACCCGCGGGCCACAGTTCGCTGACCCCAAGCACATCCTGTGGCAGCCTCGCCTGTGGGCTTGTCCAGTCACGGAGCCAGAGTGGCATTTCTGAGACAACTGTCCCAAAGCCCCGATCCTGCGACCGTGGCTTGTCCTTGGATCTTTTGCCCTGGTCGTGGGGGGGGGCCAGCCCCGTCAGCTACTGTCCCAGGGCGAACCTGAAGCTGGAGACAGAGTTCTCTTCCCGGGAGAGGGAGGGGGTGTCTGGAGGTGAGCCGAAAGGGATTGACATTGACAGGAAAAGGGCTGGATTAATCAGGGGCCTGGGTTAATCCCACTTGGTGAGAAAAGTCATCAAAAACGTGCAGGCGGCCGCTTATCAGAACCCGGGGGGCTCCTCGGCACATCTGGCTGGGGGGGGAGGGGGGTGTGGGGGGTGGAGGGTAACTTCAGCCTGGAGGCAAGGGCCCCCGCCAGGCCTGGTTCAACCGCTGTGCTGTCCTGCCCTAAAGCACCACGCTGATCCCGCGACACCCTCACCCCGAAAGGGTTCTCCCCTCTGGGGACAGGCCGCCCTATTTATAGCTCTGCCTGGGCCTTCTCAAGATGGCAATTTCACGCCCATCCATAAATCTCCCCTTCCAAACTGGTACTTGTAGGTCAGCAGAGAGGGTGCCGGGAGCCACAATGACTACACTCCCCACGTCGGGCTGCCAAAGTGGGGACGCAATTAGGATTCCGGGCAGGCAGCGGCCCAGGGCTTCTTCCGAGGGCAGGACACGTCGACAGCAGGCGAGGGTGGAGCCCCAGAGGTTGTGCGGGCCAGCGGCCTCCGAGACGAGGCCCGGGCAGCCCGAGCCAAAAGCCAGGGCATTCGGGGACCTGGGATGCCCTGGCCGAGCCCCACCGCGCGTGCGCCGCCGGGCAAGGCGCAGGTTCTGCCCCCAGCACGCCTCACAGATGTACGCAAGGCACACAGCTCACCCAAGAACGCGTCTGCTGGTCACCCACGTGGTCCCGGCGGCTGCTCCGAATTCTGCACAGATAAGACACGACACGAGGCCTCTTGCAAAGGACACCCCGTCAATGAAAAGAGCCGAGTGTGTTCCCAAAACACCACCAACCGGGACGCGCGCCACACCGGAGAAGCCTGGGGCGACGGCAACGCGGGTGAGGGGCTGGGACCGTCCCGGCAACCAGCGAGGGACCTTGGCACGCCAGTCAGCTGCTCTGGGCCAGCTTCCTCCAGGCCTTAAAAGGAGCGATCGGCCCGTAGGTGGTCTGGGGTCCCGACAGCAATGCCAGCCAACTGCCCCCACGCCAAAGCCCTTCTCAAGTCCGACCCTCCACATCAGAGAGGACTGTCCACAGGAAGCCGGTGGGCTTTGGTTCCAAAGCAATCTTGTTTTTTAATGCTGACTTATTTTGAGGCAGAGAGCACGAGCAGGGGAGGGGCAGACAGGGAGGGAGGGAGAGACTCTCAAGCAGGTTCCGAGCTGCCAGCACCGAGCCCCACGCGAGGCTCCGTCTCACAAAGCGAGATCGTGACCTGAGCGGAGATCGAGAGTCGGATACGTAACCGACTGAGCCCCCCAGGCCCCCCTGGGCTTTGGCTTCAGGCAGCTGCGGGTTCAAATCCTGACTCCCACGTGTCGCACAGGATCTGTCTCCTTCATGAGCCTGTGAGTGAGGAAGACCCCAGTGCCCCACAGACGTGTGCCCCTGGGTGGTGCTCGATCATCTCCGGAGCTGGCACGGGGCGCCCCTCCTGGGCCAAGCCTCCTCCTGGGCCCCTCTGTCCCCCGGAAAGGATCAGATCCAGTCCTGGTCTCCACGAAGCAGTGCTTCTCGTAATCTGGCACATGTCGATGACCGTTCCTGACGAGGGGGGCGCCCCACGTGGACAGCCAGGCTCTCCAGAGGCCACGCTTCTCTGCCCCACACCAGAGGCGCATGCACGAGGCTGCCTGGCACGCCCCGGTGAACCGCATCCTGGGGAGGAGAGCCTAGATGTTTCCGTGTCCTGCCTGGGCCCCAAGAACGCTGTCCCCGTGTCCCCGTGTGTCCATCCGGCCTTTGTGCTTACAGGACGACCTCTCCCATTCTGACCCAGCTCGGTCTCTGAGGCGGCCGGCGGGCCCCTGAAGCTTACAGGGACTGCCACCCAGTCCAGGGGTTCCAAGGCTGCACGCCGCGCGGCCCCCACCCGCCAGGACGTCACAAGGGTCCGCCGTGGTAGAGGAGGCAAGGAGCACCAGTGGGCACCTGGCGGGGTCTGGGTGGTCCCCGGCCCCACCACTGACCACAGGCCGATGGCCAGGTCCCACCAACACCTCCTCGGGTTGCAGGGCAAAGAGCAGCACTGCCCGGGGTGGGGGGTGCTAAACAGTGACCCACAGCAAGGCCGGACACCCCCCTCATCACTGCAGGGGCGCAGGTGGGGCCGGGCCCAGAGCAGAAGGGCTGCCCGCATGCCATGCGCCCCGCCAGGACCCCGGCCTCCGCTGCCACACATCCTTCATGGGGTTCTTTCTCCCGCCCTTCTTTTGGAAGCTGGACCATCCTTCCAGGACCCAGAGCCATCCCCAAAGCCTGTGTGCCCCTCTTCCCTCTGGAAAGGAGCCAAGGCCAGGCGGGTGTCTTGAGCTGCCCAGATCGGCCCACGCTGCCCTCTGAGCAAGGTGCATGGGGAGCCCGGTCCCTGCACGGGAGCCACGTGGCCTCCACGTCTACCCCGGTCCCCAGGCGGTCGAGGCACGCGAGGCAGGCGAGGCACGTCCCAGAGTTCCGAGGAAGGGAAGTGAACGGGCCTCAGGACAAACAAATGTCGGTGAACTTGAGGAAATGGAAAACATCGAATCCCTTCTCTGGCAGGGGAAGCAAGAGAAGGACCGAGCAGAGCCAAGGAGGGTTCCGGCCGGCCCGGCGGCTCCGAGCAGCTGGTCTAAGCATCAGGGGCGGGAGCCGGCGCATGTGCAGGCCTGCAGGACGCGCATGAACACCCGGTCCTAGGTTGGAAAGCGGTGAAGGAGAGACGGCTCGCGCAGGCCAGGCGGCCCAGCAGCTCGGCCCCTCCCAGGCCCCCCGTGGGGCATCGCCTGTGGCCACAGGGGCAGGGGGAGGAGGGTCTGCTCCCTTCCGCGTCTCCTGAGCTGCAACGTCTCGGGCACAGGAGACGACCGGCAGGCCCCGGACGGGCGCTGGAACTCGGCAGGCAGTGAAGCCGGCGGAAGGAAGGGGCTGCAGGTCGATTCGGCAGCCGGGGCTCCTCCAAGGCCCGGGCTCTCTCCCCGTCTCCGTGCTCGGCCCCAGGCACCCCCCCGGCAGCCCACCTTACACACCGGTGTCTGGAGGCAGAAGAAGGCTAGATCTTTCTGGGGGCTGTTTTAAGAGCTGAGGCTCTTTCCCAGGATTCCCCTCTTGGCCCCTCCCGCCCCGGTTACGGGGAACAGGAGCAGAATCCCCGTGACTGGCTGGGGCGGGGACAGGGCCACGTACGGGATGACGGTCAGGCACCTCCCAAGACCTGCCTGCTTGGGGGCCAGCTCTCTGGGCCATGCCCACGTGGCCTTGTCACGCCTCACGTTTAAGCTGTGTGCCTCCTACCTGCCAGCTCGGGCTTCCCTGTCCAGGCAGAAGCGCGGGATGCCACGGATGTCTCTCAGGGCCAAGGGCGGGCAGCCTGGAGCTCTGCCTGCGGGTGCTGATACCCTGCGGTGACCCTTGGACCCAGGGGAGCAGAGCCGGTGGACAGATCCTCCCCTCTCTCCCCTGGAGTGAGCAGGCGTGAGGCTCCCCAAAGCCCGCCCCTCCTGTCTGCTCCACGGGGCTGCAGCCCCAAATCGAGCTGGCACACGCGGGCACCTGCCTCTGGTTAGGACAGCCGCCTTCCCTGAGCACAGCAATGGCGCGAGCCGCCCCGCAAGCCAGTCAACAAGAAAGAGACGCGCTGGAGTAACAGTATCTGCCAACGACGTGTAGCCCAATTAGTGGGAAACCCAAGGAACGGGGAGAGATGGGGGGAGGGGGGCTTGT
Source organism: Panthera uncia (assembly GCF_023721935.1). Classification (NCBI taxonomy): domain Eukaryota; kingdom Metazoa; phylum Chordata; class Mammalia; order Carnivora; family Felidae; genus Panthera; species Panthera uncia. Next base: position 88,819,806 of record NC_064807.1, read on the forward strand.
CTGAGTAACGCCTTCACAGAAACAAAAGCTCTGGGCCCAGACAGCTTTATGAGAGATCTCTCAAACACTCTGGGTTCTTCGTGGAATGCTATCGTACGAGATCTCTTTGTTCCCAGGCTGCGGCCATGGCTCCAAGCCACAGGGGAGCAAAGCCTTTCAATTCACTTTGTGGAACTGCACCGTCCTCCCGCCGAAATCAAACAAACGGGGAGTTGAACCTAGCGTATGAGTGCTTCCACGGGCCGAACACTGCCTGGGGCCTTTTGTTCGTTGGACGGCATGGGTAAAATCATTGTCACCCACTTTACACGAGGGAAACTGAGGCACGGCTAGCCCGAGTCCGGAGCAGAGTCCAAATCTGGAGGGCACGCGAAAGAACTCGTGGCTTTAATGTCTGCAGAGCCCTGACTCACAACGAACGGCTTCACTTACGGGTTTAGGAGGGAAAATCCCCCCCAAAAAGCGCAGGAGATCAAACGGGTACCATGCTAGATGATTCATACACCGGGACCAGGTAGGGATGTCAGGAGATTGTTCCTAACTTTGTAAATTTAAAAAAAGGTTTTCCAGGGGCGCCTGGGTGGCTCAGTCAGGTGAGCACCTGACTCCTGATTTTGGCTCAGGTCATGATCCCCGGGTCACAGGGTCGAGCCCTGCATCGGGCTTCTCACTGAGCATGGAGCCTGCTTAAGATTCTCTCTCTCTCCCTCTCCCCCTACCTCTCTCCCTGGCTCGGCCTCTCTCTCTCTCTCAAAACAAAATAAAATAAATACATAAATACAGGTTTTCATTACACATTGGATCGATGAGAAATTACACTTGTTAAGAAATTATCACCTATAACAGAAAAGTACAGCCAAGACCTGCACCCCAACCCCCAGGGGAAGATACAGGACATCGCCCTATGTGCCCTCCCCAGGCCCCTCCCCTGTCCCTCGGAGGGAACTCGCTCCCGAGTCTTATCCTACCATTCCCACGGCCCTGTGCAGCTTCGCCTCACGTTCTTACGTGCCGACACGCTCTTGAAATCGATGAGTGGCCTCTTGCCGGGCGTTTCCCTTCCTCCTGCACTTTTGGCCACGATGCACCTATTTCTTTCATTTCTGCGATTCACCTATTTAGTCGCAGGCAGCTTTGGGCCGTTCACCCTCACTCTCGTAGGACGCTCCTTTACGCGAACGTAATACGGTTTCTGTGCCCGTTCCGCTGTTGGCGGACGTCTGGACGATTTCTCACAATGCACCTCTGTAAACGGTTCCTCTGTGAGGGCTCAGGGTGTGCGTCCTGAAGCCCTGTCCTCTGGGGGATTTTCTGGGTCACCGGGCACGTACCCACTCAACGTGACATCGTGTGCTTGGTCGTGCGCCACGGCAGGTGAACCAGTTTATGCGCCAAGGAGCAATCGTGAGAATGCTGTTTGACATCCTTGCCAAGCTTGATATTTTTATAACTTTTGATTTTTACCCATATGGTGGGTGTGAAAGCATATACCATTGGCGGGAGGACCGAGTCTGCACTCCTCCGTTACCAACGGCATTCAAGGCCGTTTTATGTCTATTGACCGTTCAAGTTTCTTGTTTAGGAAAGTGCCTGTGTCGAGTCTTTTGGACCTTCTTCTGTATATGCTGTCCTTTTATTGATTCAGAGCGACTCTTTTTCAATTCCGGGCACTAATACTGTTCCTGGTTAGATGGGTCACAAATCATTCCTCAGGTGGAGGCGCTGTCTTCCGTCTGCGTCCTGTCTAATGAACGGAAGTTATGGATTCGTTGCAGGCGGTGACAGTCAGCTTTCCCTTTACTGTATTGGCTGCTGCCATATGGTCTCTGAGGCCCTTCCCCATCCTGAAGTGACCCATTTACTGTCCTCTACGATCTTCTAAGACTTCTAAGACTTGTCCCATTTTGCCTTTCCATTAAGAGCTGAAATAAACCCGGAATTAATTTTTCTGAATAGCGTGAGGTGGCTTTGTCTGGTTTGTGCCCTTTATTTACTTGGGTCTGGGCGACCGACCACCCTTGAATAACTCACTTAAAAGTCTGTTCTCTCCTCTCGATCTACAGAGCCGTGTTCTCCACAAATCAAGCCTCCAAATCCTGACAAGTCTGTTTGTGACAACTCCATTTGGTTCCATCGGTCATTTTGGTCATTTTGTTTCTTTTTGCAACGTTGTAAGACTTCATTCCTTTAGTTTCATAATAATTCTTGGCATTGGAGACTCACATCCTCCCAAAATGTTGTTCTTCCTCAGGAGCATTTTTCTTACTTATGATCCCTTGATCTTGTATATAAATATTCAGATATGAAGCTTTCCAAACCACACACACACACACACACACGCATGTACACGCACATACGGGCACACACATGCCTGGGAGCCTTTTGGAATTGCACTGCTAATAGATAAATTCGGGAAGAGCTAACATGATACTCTGTCATTCCCAAACATCATCTCTGCCCATTGATTTAGATTTTCTCCAGTCTCTTAATATAATTTATCATTTTCTCTGCAAAAGCATTGCATACGCTTTATTGGATTCATTTCTGAGTATTTCATATTTCAAGTGTTATTAATGGTAAGTTTTAACCGTTTTTTTTTAAGTATAATTAAATGGGGTAAAATGCAGTAATCTTTAATGTACATCGCAACGAATTTTTCATGATTGCACCCATAAGACCTCTATCCAGGTCAAATACCCAACATTTCCATCGCTCCAGAAGGCTCCCCATGCCTTTCCAACTAACACACGTGTCCAGAGGTCACTGCTGTCATCAGCTCGAAGATTAGTCTTCCTTTTTCTTGAATTTCAAATAAATGGAATCATACAGTACGTGTGCTCTCTTTTTTTTAATGTTTATTCTTTTTTCGAGAGGGAGAGAGAGAACGCAAGCAGGGGAGGGGCAGAGAGGGAGGCACAAATTCCGAAGCAGGCTCCAGGCTCCAAGCTGTCTGCACAGAGCCTGATGCAGGGCTCGAACCCACGAACCCGCGAGATCGTGACCTGAGCGGAAGTCGGACGCTCGACCGACGGAGCCCCCCGGGCGCCCCAGTATGTGCTTTTTTGTGTCTGACTTCTTTTGCTCAGGATAACGTTCTGAGATCCGTCCACGTTGCTGCATGTATCTGTAGTTTGTTTTAATTCCTGGAAGGGTATTCCATTTATGCATACACTTTTGCTCATATATTCCCCTTTCATGGATATTTGGGATACATGACTAAGGCTTCTATAAACTTTATGCCATATTTTTTTGGAGCGTTTACCTAGGAGTGGTGGCTGGCTCTTTGTCGGTGTAGATCAGAACCAGAATGGTAGGTGTGTATTTGTATCTCCTCACGGCTTTCTATTTGCACCTCCCTGGTGACTCATGATGTAGAACATCTTTTCTCGGGCTTATTGGCTACGCAGCAACTTCCGTCACAAAGTTTTCTTAATTAGTCCATTTTTTTTTTAACTTGGGCTGTTTATCTTTTTATTAACGAGCGGTTAACGAGTTTTATTAACGAATGGTATGTCCTTTAAGTATTCTGATCAAAATTCTTCGTAGATATATAGGTCCTTGTATATAGCTACACATATACGGCAAATATTTTCCCCTTATCTCTCAGTTGGTCTTTTACTTTCTTAGCGGTATTTTTTGAACAGTGGAGAGTTTTAATTTTTCTTAAATCCGACATGTTAATTGTTAGTTTTACACTTAGTGGCTTTCGTATCTTGTTTAGGTAACGTTTGCTTGCCCATAGGTTGGGAAGGAGTTCTCTGATATTGCCTTTGAGAGACTGCAGAGTTTTGGCTTTCCCAGTTAGGTTTAAAAGTCCACCTCAAATTAATTTTTGTTCATGCGGTGCAGTGGGGGGGGGGGGGCAAGGTTGTTTTTTCCTGAAGCAGTAGCCAGTTGCTTCAACACCATCTGTTGAAAAGAATTTCATTTTCTGCAATAAATTCAGTTGGTCATTTGTAAGTCTCTCTTTCTAGATCTTCTGTTTAAAAAAAATTTTTTTAACGTTTATTCATTTTTGAGAGACAGAGAGAGACAGAGCATGAGCAGGGGAGGAGCAGAGAGAGAGGGAGACACAGGACCTGAAGCAGGCTCCAGGCTCCGAGCTGTCTGCACAGAGCCCGACGCGGGGCTCGAACCCACAAACTGCGAGATCATGACCTGAGCCGAAGTCAGACGCTCAACCAACTGAGCCACCCAGGTGCCTCCTAAATCTTCTATTTTATTCCATCAATCTGTCTTTTGTTTCACCAAAACTCCACTGCCCTAAGAACTGTTAATTTTGTAATGAGTCTTGAATTTGGGGAGCGTAAATTCTTTTTCTTCTCCAAAACAGTTTTCACAATTTACTCTAGGTCCTTTGTGTTTCTGTCTAGGTTTTATTGTATTTTTTAAGAGATTTTATTTTTAAGTAATCTCTACACCCAACGTGGGGCTTGAACTTACAACCTTGAGACCAAGAGTCACAAACCCTCCTGACTGAGCCAGCCAGGCGCCCCTCCATTTAAATTTTAGAATTGACTCAAAAGTCTCCATAAAAGTCCTTTTGTCGGTCCTTTTCCCTCCTGCATTGGCTTTTGAGTTAAATGGATACTTTAGAAATTGCAATACAGATTCTCAGTTTATCACAGTCTCTTAGGCACATCATAATCATAAATGGAATCTTAAAAGCAGCCAGTGGGGTGGGGCGGGGAGGGAGGAGCAGGGGTGAGGGGAGGAAGGAGCAGTGGGGGGGGAGGGAGGAGCAGTGGGGGGAATGAGGGAGGAGTGTCCCACGTTCCAAAGAGCAGCAGTGGGTGTGATGGCTGACTTTAGCTCAGAACTATGGAAACCAGAAGACAATGGAATGGCATCTTTAAAATGCTGGGAGAAGAAAAGCACCAACGTAGAATTCTATAACCAGGGAAAAGAGTTTCACAAATTGAGATAAGATAAAGATGCTTTCATACAATAAAAGGGGGGCTTCAAGAGTTTACCACCAGAATGCACACGCTACAAGCAACAGTACGACAATGTAGGAAAGAGCAGACTTCATGGCAACTAGGACCCAAAGGGTGTGGGTAGGTAAAGATTCTTTTGTCTAAAGTCCGTTCATCTGATGTTAATGTGTCATTTTGTTGTTGTTGTTGTTAGTGTTCACTTGGTCTACCCTTATGTTTTAGAACTCTTCTATATTTCAATTTTCCCTTTTTACACACACTTCTCTACCATTAGTGGCTCCCTAAACATCTTAACATGCATTGAACTTACCAAAATCCGAAGGCAATCAACACATGTACCCTGCTCTCAAACAATGAAGATTCAACACACTATGCCACATCTTTTCTCGCTTTCCGACTTTTCTATTATTTCAATTCTTAAAGCCGCGTAAGGCATTTTTATCGTTTTGCACAGCCACTGTCTAATCGCATTTCCATATGCACCACTCCTTCTGGTCGTCACTGCTCCCTCCATATTGTCTCCCGCCTGAGATGGCTGTCCTTCAGCCTGACATACATCCTCTGGAGTTTCCTCCAGGGAAAATTTGCTGATGGAGAGATTTTCATTTCCCCAAAAATGTTTTTCTATTTCCCTCATTCTTTTCTTGAAGTTTCTTAATGTTTATTCATTTCTGAGACAGAGGGAGGAAGACGCAGAACCCGAAGCAGGCTCCAGGCCCCGAGCTGTCGGCACAGAGCCCGACGCGGGGCTCGAACCCACGAACCGTGAGATCATGACCTGAGCCAGAGTCGGATGCTTAACCAACTGAGTCACCCAGGCGCCCCTATGTTTCCCTTATTCTTGAAAGATATTTTCTTTTGGTGTACACATTCAAGGATCCTTTTTTTTTTTTTTTTTTTTTTTTTTTTGGCTAAGAAAGTAAGATTCCACTCTCTTCTGATCCCCACTGTTGATGTTGACAAGGTAGGTGTCAGTGCAACTGTCATTCCTCGTGGGAAATTTGTCTCCTCTCTTCATCACTTTTAAGACCTCTCATTCTCTGGGGTTCTGCATTTCCACTTAGATGCCGCTGGGTGTCGAGTGGATTTTATTTGTCCTGCTTTGGATTTAATGGGCTTGACGAACATGAAGACTGGTGTGTTTCAACAGGTCTTGGAAGTCTTGCCATGTTTCCACCAGGTGGTGTCTCTTCTCCCTCTGATGAGATGTGACTTAAACCTTCTCATTCGATTCCTAGGATTCTCATCTCTCTTTGAGATCATACGCTTGTTGTCTTTCTGTGCTCCATTCAGGGTCATTTTTACAGCTCATTTCCCAGTGTATCGATTCTTTCTTTAGTTGCATCTAATCTGTGGTCAAATCCATCGGGGAGTTTTCAATTTCCGTCAAAATGATTTTCATTTTTGGGGCGCCTGGGGGGCTCAGTCGGTTAAGCGTCCGACTTCGGCTCAGGTCACGATCTCGCAGTTCACGGGTTTGAGCCCCGCGTCAGGCTCTGCGCTGATGGCTCGGAGCCTGGAGCCTGCTTCCGATTCTGTGTCTCCCTCTCTCTGCCCCTCCCCCGTTCATGCTCTGTCTCTCTCTGTCTCAAAAATAAACAAACGTTAAAAAAAATTAAAAATTAAAAAAAAATTAAAATTAAAAAAATGATTTTCATTTTTAGTGATTATATTTGGATTTGTAAAAACCCTTCCTGGTCATTTTTTTTTTTCATACTTCCCTCCTTACCCTTATTTTAATCGCCTCATTTCTTGCTTTAAACGTATGGAAGCACATGCTTCCATACTCTTCTTCTCTCATGCTTCCAATATGTGGAGTCTGATGTGTGGTTCTTCCAGTTGCCGTGTTTGGTTTTCTGTTTTTCTGTTCTTGGTCCTGGGGCCATGTTTCCTCCTGTATAATGTAGTGTTGACTACAGACCCACACCCCTTGAAGTGGTTTTACTTGGGGGAACTTCTTCGAGACCTCATTTGAAGGTGAGTTTCCTCGGAGAGGCTTTTTACTCACTTCTGTCGAGGACTTCAAAGTGCCAGTCCGGGGCCGCCGTAAGCTAAATTTTCAGGTCGAGGATCTCTGGACCACCCAGGTAGCCTTAACTTGGGCTGCAGACCACGCGAGCACTGGCTTGTGGTTCGGAATTCTCAGGAGGCGCCAAATTCTTCATGAATGGGTGTTCTGACTGCCCCAGGGCGTGTTGGGTGTGTCCAAGGACACTGATGTGAGCCCTCTGGCGTCCTGGCGGTGGACTCTCTCCGAACCAACTCCTTGGGCAGGCTGTGGCTGTCCCCTGCTTCCTGGAAGGCCGTGAACACAGGTGCTGATGCCCACCTGATGCCGTTGTGGTGAAGGCCCATTCTGGAGCACAGGTTCCAGCTCATACGCAGTTATTTTGCCCCGGGGGATCCCTTTTTTCTTGCCCCAGCAAGATAGGGAACTTTGATGAGGTGATTTTAAAATTAACCTCAAAGAATAAACAGGTGAGGCTAGTAGCCAAGGCCTTTTGGGGAAAATCACAGCAAGTCGTGACGTTCCCTGCTCTGCACTGTGAGCGTTAATGCTATGTGTCTGCTTGGCTGGGCCAAGGGATGCCCACGTGGCTGCTGAAACATTACACTGGGCGTGTCTTGGGGGTGTTTCCGGAAGATGTTCGCATTTGGATCAGTGCACTGAGTAAACGTCTCCCTCCCAAACGCATGTGCCACCTGCGTCACCCAATCTGCCGAGGGCCTGAATAGAACCAGAAGTGGAGGAAAGGAGACTTTGCTCTCTGCTTGAGCTGGGACGCCCATCTTCTTCTGCCCCCGGACACCAGCGTTCCGGGTCTCAGGCCTTCAGACTCACCTGGGACTCACACCGTCAACCTCCCAAGTCCCAGGCCTTAGGACCTGGACTGAGTTACATCACTGGCTTCCCTCATTCTCCACCTTGAAGGAAGATCCTGGAACTGCTCAGCCTCCATATTGTGTGAGCCAATTTCTAGAATAAATCTCCTCTCCTACCCATCTATCTGCATATGTGCCCTATTGGTTCAGATGCTCTCAGAACCCTCATTAATATGTACATTAAAGCATGATATAAAGCTTCAATACTTTTATTTTTTTAACGTTTTATTTATTTTTGAGAGAGAGCACGAGCAGGGAAGGCGCGGAAAGAGAGGGGGGCAGAGGATCCCAAGCAGGCTCCGTGCTGACGGCAGTAAGCCTGATGCGGAGCTCGAACCCATGAACCGTGAGATCACGACCAGAGCTGAAGTCGGGCGCTCAACCAACTGAGCCACCCAGGTGCCCCAAATCTTCAACACTTTTAAACATGTGGCCCCCTCTCGTGTCACAAGTAGAGATCAGTAAAATGAATAAAAGTCTAGGGGTGCCTGGGTGGCTCAGTCGGTTGAGCGTCCGACTTCGGCTCAGGTCACAGTTTGTGGGTTCGAGCCCCGTGTCGGGCTCTGTGCTGACAACTCAGCTTCAGATTCTGTGTCTCCCCCTCTCTCTGCCCCTCCCATGCTCACACTCTGTCTCTCGCTCTCTCTCTCAAAAATAAATAAACATCAAAACAAATTTTTTTTAAAAGTGAAGGCACAAAATAACATTAAAAGCAGAGGACAATGTTTATGTAGTCTCCAGGTAGGAAAGACATTTGTAAGCGTAAAAGGCAAAAGCTGACGACATAAAAGAAAATTTTTAACTATTTAAATTTCTATTTGTAACACAACAAGACGAACCAAAGTAAAAAAACAGGAAAAATTGGTGGAGATTATGAGAGACAAAGATTTGCATCCCTTGCCTTTGAAGAATTTTACAGATTAAGAAAGCACAAGCTTAACAAGACACGAGCAGAAAATATACGCCCAAAATGCTCAACAGATTTGTGAGACCAATGTTCAAGTTCACCAGTAATCAAAGAAATGTTCGCTGAAGAGTATAACTTCCAGGCCCATCCAGATTTGTCAGGGATAATCCTCGATGCCAGGGAGCTTTGGGCGGATGGGCATTTCCTACGCCGACGGTAAACCGACCGACTTGTGATTTCCAGAGGACAGAGTGGCACTTTGTACTAAGAGCTACAAAAGCATTTCAACACTCGGACCTCACAACTCCCCCTCGCAGAATGGCATCATCCCCGGGATGGCGGGCTCAGGCAAAGACACGACGCGAGGATGGCTGCCTGCACGGTGATCAACACGCGCAAAATCAACGCCCACGACAGAAACGAGCTGAACGTGTTACGGGATATCCGAAGAATAGGACACGTGGGGAATCGAGTACTAAAAGTGAAGCTTTGGACAGAGGATCTGAGGCAGTAGCACGGAGCAAAGCAGTCTTCCCACAAATGGTGCTGCCCACGTGCAAAACAACGAATCTGGACGCAGACATTACACCCGTCACAAAAAATTAACTTAAAAAGGGGGCCCCTAGGTGATTCACTCGGTTGAGCGACTGACTTCGGCTCAGGTCATGATCTCACGGTTTGTGAGTTTGGGCCCCGCGTCGGGCTCTGTGCTGACAGCTCAGAGCCTGGAGCCTGCTTCGGATTCTGTGTCTCCCTCTCTCTCTCTGTCCCTCCCCGGCTTGCACTCTGTCTGTCTATCTGTCTCTCTCAAAAATAAGTAAACATTACAAAGACCTCTTAAAACCCAACAATCAGAAAATGAACTGCCTGATTAAAAACGGGCAGGAGAGCACAGCATCGGGAAGACAGTTGAGAATACGGTGATGACCACGTACGGTGACAGAGGGCAGTGAGCTCTCTCGTGGCGGGCACTTCACAGTGTGTAATAAATGCGGAATCGCTGTGCTGAGCGCCCGGGACCGATATAATATCGTATGTCACCTCCACTTCGGCTAAAATAGACGGGCAAAAGACGTAAGCAGACAGCTCAGCCAAGAAGACTGACAGGTGGAAAGTGAGCCCGTGAAAGGATGCTCCACACCCCACGTCATCGGGGGAAAGGCAAAGCAGCGAGGTGCCACCACACGCGCGGTGGGCAGCCCGGGGCGCTGAGGTCAAGCGCTGGCAGGCACGTGGCACCACAGGAACTGTCGCTCGCTGCCGGCAGGAAGGTGGAACAGGGCAGCCACCGTCGGAAGACACTTCGGCAATCTCTCGACAAAGCTAAGCACCCTCTCGCCGCACAGCCCGGCAGCCACGCGCCTCGGTGTGTGTCCAAAGGAGTCGAACGCCGAACGGGCGCGCGGAAACCTGCGCGTGGATGTCTGGAGCAGCCTCCTCCGTGGCCCCCGGCGCCTGGAAGCAGCCAGGATGCCCTTCGTCAGGTGAACGGAGAAAGCGTGGTCCGTGCAGACGGCGAGGCGACGCTCAGCGCTGAAGGGACCGCGAGCTATAGAGCCAGGAGACGCTCGGGAGGAAACTTGAACGCAACTGAATGACAGAAGCCAACGGGAAAGGGCTGGACGATTCCAACTCTATGACATTCTGGAAAAGGCAGAGCGAAGGCAACGGCGAAAGAGCCAGCGTTGCCAGGGGCTGGGGAGACGGGAGTAAACGGGCAGAGACCAGGGGACTTCGGGACGGTGGCGCTACGTCTGTGACAGCGTGAGGGTGGCTACGTGTCATCCCGTGCGCGCCCAAACCCACAGACCGTGCGGCACCAGGGTGAGCCCCGAAGCACACGGCCCGGGGTGCGGCTGGGCGGTGGTGAGTCGGTGCGCGTTCATCCACTGTCACCGAGGCGCCACGCTGGGGGTGGGAGGGCGCAGGGGATACCGGAAATCTCTCTACTTCCCACGCAGCTTTGCTCCCAACCTAAAACCGACCTGAAAAATACGTGGTATTCGCTGAAAAAAGAAATCAAATAAACTCAGGCTTCGAGGACTACGCGGCTGCTGAGAAGACGTGCACACCGTCGTGAGAGATGACAGAAGCGGTGTCGGAGCAGCGGACGGGACGGGGTGGCAGGTTCCGCCCGCCCGCTTGTACCGGGTCTCACGCCGCACGCCCAGCAGCGAGGATCCCCGTTCGGGACGTGCGTGAGCGCGAGACAGGGCAGAGACCCCGTCTGGGGGGACCTGGGCTGGCGCATCGGCGGACTCTGAGCCCCAGACGCACTCGGGGCCCGTCCTAGCTCCTAGCGGTGGCCTGGCCCCGGACGGCCACCTGACCCCTCTCTACCACGTGGCGTCCGTGCAGAAATGAGGGCAGGGAACCCCTAATGAAACACCGTCATCCGGGGGGCCCGCGGATCCACGACCCAGCTCGCGGCGCACGAACCTTAACCGGAGAGGAAGCGGGGGAAGCCAAGGGCCGGCTGCCTCCTGCTCCCCACCCGTGGCGCCCACCTGCCCCCGGGGCGGCTCTTCCCTGTGGTCCCCCCTGGTCGGTCCCCCTCCCGGCCCTCCGTGTGCAGAAACCCCGTGGCCCGAGCTACCACCCCCCTGCTGCTCCCACAGTGGCTCCGGGGCCCAGCAGCTCTCGTGGGCCGGCTCGGGGGCAGGGGGTGCCCACGCGGATAAAAGGCTCCGGAGGAAATCATACAGCCAGGCAGGGGCTCCCTGCGGCAGCAAGAGCCCCCGGCGGCGGTGGCCGTGGTGTCCCAGCTGGGCGGGGGACAGAGCCACTCTCCTCCCGCCGGGAAGGAAAGCGACAGTGGGCGGGAAGGAGACAAAGCCCACGGTTTGGGTCAGCAAATGGCAGTTTTCTGGGCCGTGCGCCGTCCTGTGGTCCCCACTAGGACCGGGCTTGTCAAGGAAGATCAGTCCGAGCGACGTTCCCGAGCCGCCACGGCCCCACAGTCACCCAGGCTGTTGGCCATCACTTCCTCCCCTCGGGGGACTGCTTCATCCAGGAAGAATGTGGTGCCTGTGTTCCCAGCTTCTTTTTCCAGCTGCCTCCAAAGGTGGGAGCCGGGGAGCCTCTCAGAAGCCCAGACGATGCCTCCGCTCTGGGGTTTCAGAAATTCCGCGAGTTGGTCTGGGACGTGAATCATGCTTCGGGTTTGGAAAAAGTTGCAGAATCAAAGCCGAGGGAGGTTCGGGGCCGCCCGGACGTGGCGGCGGGCTTGGGGGCCCTTCTGGAGGCTGGCCAGCGCCGTCCCTCTCGGCTCTATTGGGGCGAGGCAGGGGCTGCTCGGTGGGACAGCCCACCCTTCCCAGAAGTTCTGGGTCCATCCGGTTAGCCATCCCAAACCACGGACACAGCCGTTGCCTCCTGGCTCCACAATCCCAGACGATTTCCAGGGATGTCCCGAAACTCTCAGAATAGAACTGCTGAAGCAGGCACACCAAATCCCTGCGGTGAATTATCGCATAAAACATTCAGGACGTTGGCGAGAGGCCAGGGGACAGGGGAGTCTCCTTCCCAAACAGCCAGGGTGTCCCAATGATCCGGCTGTGGGCAGGCTGGCCCTCAAGAAACAGAGAAACTGAGGCCCAAACAGGGAAAAGGACCCCTCCCCCTCCCACCGAGGTCCTAGAGCATTACACAACACAAACCACGTGGCACGGGTCTACTCTAGAAATTTCCATCACTAGGCTTACTCCTTAAGGACCATCTGGAGCCGTGCATGCATTTTCAGCTTTGCAACCAAACGTGCGAGAATGTACACGGGACGGATTCACCTCTGCGGCCCTCGGCCCGGCCTGCCTCGCCAGCCTTCCCGTCCTGCTCTGTCGCACGGCCGGGGTGCACCCTCTAGGCACACTTTTCCAGAAAGACGCGTCGCCCATGGGAGGGCGCCTTCCTGTACAAGTGACAGCTCGCTGGGCAGGGAACTTAGGATTACAGCATCTGACTTTCGACCTCACTGCCAGGTAGCTCTGTTGGCCCTTCTTGCCGCAGAGAAATGCGGAGGCCGCTTGATTGCCGCTTTGTGAAAACGCTCTCTCCCCATCCCGTGAGGACTGCACCGTTAGACGGAGGCTTGATGTTTCCCACGAGAAATGAGGAACAAGCCAGCCCAGACGGGCCGTGCTTCCCAGGGTCCTGCTTTACGCCAAGGGCCAGGCTTGGGTCAGACAGCCTGGACTTTGTTCTGTCGCTAATTGGGCTTGTGACCTTGAGAAGCCACCCCACCTTCCCAAGGCACACTTCACTGCTTTCTAATAAGGAGAGAATGTTCTGCCAGTATCTGTTAGCACAGGCTCGGGTACGCCCAGAGACAAGTGTCCCCAGCATCTCTGTGGACGAAAACAAGAAGGAAGCGTGTCTCTTGCTCACTCACGCTCTACATAGGTCCTGACGCCTTCACGCACTGACCCAGGCGGCTGCCGGAGGTTCCGCCCCGGAATACTGCCCGTTTCCACGGCAGGGGAAATGACCTCGTCCGCTGCCTCTGCCCAGAAGCGGGACCACCACGTGCCCTGGAGATGGAAGGCGTGGACAGGTGCGTCAACCGCCAGGTGCCCCGAATGGCTGCCAAATGATTCCCTGGCAGGGTCCTCCCCACAGCCACCTTCCGTGGGCAGCCGGAAAAGCCTGGAAGATGAGGGATGGACCTGTCTACGCTGCGGGGCCCCGGGGAGAGGACAGGGCGGAGGCTGGGGCCAGCGCGCCCGCCCAGGGGAGCGGGGCCTCCTTCGCCTCGGTCTCCCAGCGCCCGGGCGAGGTTCCCCTCCCCTCCCCTCCTCCTCTGCAGGTCACGGAGGGGCCTTCCTGCGCCGTGGGGGTGCCCGGACAGTCCCTTAGAAAGGAAGCCTGCGGCCCGGCACGATGGGACTGGCCATCTCCAAACCCTGGTTCCTTTCTGCCTTTAAAACACAACGTCTTCATCCGAAGCTGCAGGGGTAACAGAACTCAGGCGGGGGGGGGGGGGGGTGCTTTCCCGTGAAGAGCCCTCAGCAGAGACGACACAGCGGGCAGCCTGCGAGGACCCCAGAACTCTGCATTCGTGTCGTCTCCCTCTGCGTGTGCGTGTGCATAAGTGTGTGTGAGGACGTCAGTGTGTGCACGTGCGTGTGCCTGGGTGCATGTGTGAATGAGTACGTGTGCGTGTGCATGCGTGTGCCTGTGCGTGAGCATGTCTCTGTCTCTCCCTGAGTGTTTCTCAGTCTATGTCTCTGTTTCTCCCCCGTCTCTCACTCTGTGTCTCTGTCTCTGCCTCTCTCCCCCA
>NC_064807.1:88833817-88837612 GCF_023721935.1 Panthera uncia
TCTGTGTCTCTTCTGTCTCTGTCCCTCCCCCGTCTCTCACTCTGTGTGTCTCTGCCTCTGTCTCTCCCCCACCCGCTCCCTTCCGTTCTCTCTCTCAAGCCAGACAACAGCATGATGTAACTCGCAGCCCAAGCAGCCAACTTATGTCTGAAGAATCCACATGTTTTAGGTGTTTGAGGAGAGAGCTACACCCTCTTTCTCATGGGAACGGGGTAGGACGAGTCATATCTGGGGGTTCACCCTCTGCCCGGAAGAGGGAGGCCCCTGAAATTCCAAGCCGGCATCCCCGGGCTCTCCACACCCCCCCCCGGAGCCCAGAGCCCCCTCCCCCCCACCCCTGCTCATGTCAGCAGGCGCCCCGGAGCCCGCAGGACCCTCCCCGCCCAGGCGGCCCTGGGAACAAGCTGGCGGCGGCCGCTGGAGCCGGCGGACTGATGACAATCGCAGACTCCGCTGGAACCGCGGGCCTGGGCGCACAGACAGGGCAAGCCCCCTCGTCCAGGCCGTCGTGTCTGCTGACCAGTCGCAGCTCTGCCCGCTGGAGACACGTGGCGGGTGGCTCACCGGCCCCCCGGCCCCCCGGTGCCCCCGGCTGTGACGCACGCCAAGTGGCCGTGCCCTGGATCCCACGGCAAACAGAGCGCCCCGTGCACCAGGGTCTGTTGGGCTTGGGAGGGACGGCGCGGGGTTCCCTGTGTGGCGCCAGGGCAGAATCGGGCCTCACGCAAGTTTCTGCCTCCAAATACAGCAGCTGCCAGCACAGCGTGGGACCGGACGTGCGTGCGGTCACGACGGGGCGGCCGGGAGCCTGGAATCCAGCAGGATCAAAGGGCAAAAAGGGCACATTCCCCTCAGGGCACCGCAGTGACTCAGCTGGTTAAGTGTCCAACTTCGGCTCAGGTCATGATCTCACGGTGCGTGAGTTCGAGCCCCGCGTCGGGCTCTGTGCTGACAGCTCGGAGCCTGCTTGGGACTCTCTCTCTCCCTCTCTCTGCCCCTTCCCCACTTGCGCGCTCTCTCTCTCTCTCTCTCTCTCTCTCAAAATAAATAAACTTAAAAAAAAAAAGAAAACATACGTTCTTTTTGATCTTGGTTTTGCTGGAATAGGTTTTCAAGGCGGAGGAGTTTGAAGGCGGGGAAGGGCGAGGGGAGCCGTCCCGGCCTCTCGCAGGCGTCTCTCCCCCTGGCGAGACCAGGGCAAGCCAGAGAGAGGGGAAGACTGGCTTGTCCGGGTCCAGGCTGGGTCCTCGGGCGCCATCGGTGAGCGACGCGTCCCCAGTCTGTCCCGGAGAGGGCCGGAGCACGAGGGCTGAGGGGCAGGTGTGCCCCTGCGTGCAAGGCGCACGCTCGCTCTCAGCTCCTCCCATCTGCAGACACGGAGCTTCCGCACAGCGAGACCCCAGATGATAGAGAGTCTGGTCCCATCCGACAGGTGGGGACACTGAGGCACCCCTGGGGGCTGACCTGCACACGGCTCTGGTCCCGTCCAGTTTCCCCACTCTTAGTCTAGAACCCTCTCCCTGAACCTCAGCCATCTGGGGAAAGGAGCAAAGTGTCGTAGACGTGCGGCCTCCTTCAGACACCGACGTGGAGGCAAGGGGGCAGCACGGTGGCCACTCACGGCCACGCCGTCCGTCCGCTCGGGCTGTTGCTGTCACACGCCACGGCCTGGCCAGCCACTTCTCCCGGTTCTGGAGCCCGAGAGCCCGAGATCAGGCTGCCCGCAGATTCGGTTCCTAGCGAGAGCCCTCCCCCCGGCCGGCAGAGGGTCGTCTCCTCCCCGCGTCCTCACTCGGCGGGAGAGGGCTCTGGTCCGCTTCCTACGCCTGTAAGGACACTCGTCTGACCACACCGCCATCATCACTCACCCAAACCTAATCGCCTCGCAAAGCCCCCCAATACCATCACATGGAGGGTTAGGGCTTCAACGTGGAGCTGAGAGTGACCCATTCAGCCCGTAGAACCATCCTTGGCTCCCCAGTACTCCTGGAGGGAAATGGGTCACCGCTGAAGAGGTGCAGACTGTCACCGTAAACTCAAGGGGGCACCAGTCACATGGTGGTCTACGGACAGACCCCTGCAGTTGTGCGGTGCACAACCTGCACGATCATCCACACTGAACCGGAGTCAGGCACACGCCGACCCCTTCGGGGGCCCTGTGCCTGGCGTTCTCCTCCATTAGTGGCACCATCACAAGCCCCCGTCAGGTAGGTCCTGATGTTATCTGTAGTTGTAGATGATGGAATCGAGACCCAGAGAGGAGAAGGAGCTTGGCCAAGTTCAAAGGGCTAACATGTGAACGGGGATGGGAACTCAGGCCGCCCTAGGCATCTTCTCAGCTTCATCGGCCTCCCTGTTGCGGGGTGGCTCTCCGACGCCCTTCCTTAGGCCCACTCCCCCAGGAAGTCCCCAGACTACGCACCCTCCCAGGGGACAAGCAGCCACGGTCCTCCGCAGGAAGGGTGTGCAGACAACCGTGGGTGACACTGATATGCACTGGCCTCAGGGAGCCTCCGTGCTGGGCTCCAGGCAGGCTCCAGACCTCCATTCATTCACGGCCAGGCAGGGAGGTGCCCTGAGATGTGAGGCAAGGGGGCCCAGGCAGGGGCAAGGGACGGCTTTCTGGAAAAAGACACCGAAGCCGAGTTCAGGATGCCGGGTAAGAAATACACCTGCTGACAGAGGCGGGCACTCACTCTTGCCCTGGGGACAGCGGAAGCAGGGCATGTGCCCTCGAGGCGGGGGAGTCGGCTCTGCTCCAGGACGAGCGAGGTGCCTGGGACGGACGAGTGGCTGGAAGGGGGCGGGGCTGGGCCTCGGACTTGTCTCCTCGCCGTGGGTGGCGATGGGCAGTGGAGGCGGGGCTCCCGCGGGCCGGTTCTTCCAGGGGCGCCCTGGCTGAGGCAGGTGCCTCCTGGGGGTCGGGTCAGGTCCTCACCCAGGAAGACAGAGCGAAGACAGCTCCTGGGGTCCTGCCTGGAGCACGGCTGGGTGGGCCTCGTTCGAGCTTCTCTCTTGCCCGCCACGCGGCTCCTCCCGCTTCCTCCGTGACCCCCCCCCCCTTCCTTCCAGCCCTGGCTCGGGGCGCCCACGGTCCAGCAGATGAGGTCTCTGTGGCCACCGCCTGGCTGGACGGGGTGGGTGACATCTTCGCATCTTCTGCGGAGGAGGAAATGTCACCCGTGTCCAGTCCTGCACGGGGCACGTCCTTCGTAGGTGCCACCTGGGGGACGCAGCCTCGCAGCACAGCTGTGGACACAGCTGCCCCCAACCAGTGTGGGGAGCACACACCTCACCAGGCTGCCAGCAGCTAAGGACCCACATGGAGGGTCAGCCCCCAGGCCAGGGAGAACGTTCCTGACACCTGACGCCCATCCCCAAGAAATTGTGCCAAAGCCAGCTTCTGGCCTGAGGTGGCCTCAGAGACCGATAAGCAGAGTAGACCCTGCAGTGTGGGCCCATATGGACCCCAGCCCCCCGCCAGCCCTTCTGGGACAGACCTGGGGTGCCCTCGGGGACTGGGGGGACTGGGGGGGGGCAAAGCCAGTAGGTCCCTGAGCACAGAGCACAGAACATATGTATCTGCCACTTAGGAGATGCTTCCTGAATATTTGCTGAATTCAGGGCTGAGTCCTCAGGGGGCTCTGCAAGGCCCCTTCACCGATTCAGTCATTCGACAAATATTTATGGAGCACATTTTGTAAGTTAAACGTCATGCTGAGCACTAGGAAAACCAACCTGAAAAGAAAGAGAGAAAGGAACAGAGAAGAAGGAGGGAGGGAGGAAGGAAGGAGG
>NC_064807.1:88838012-88911102 GCF_023721935.1 Panthera uncia
GGAAGGAAGGAAGGAAGGAAGGAAGGAAGGAGGAAGGGAAGGAAAGAAGGAGGGAGTAAGGAGGAAGGAGTAGGGAGGAAGGAAGGAGGAAGGAAGGAAGGAAGGAAGGAAGGAAGGAGGGAGGAAGGAGGGAGGGAGGAAGGAAGGAGGGAGGGAGGAAGGGAAGGAAGGAAGGAAAGAAAAAAGGGAGGGAGGAAGGGAGGGAGGGAAGGAAGAGGAGGGAAAGAGGGAGGGAAGGAAGGAGGGAAGGAAGGAAGGAAGAAGGAAGGAAGGAGGGAAGGAAGGAAAGGAGGGAGGGAGGAGGAGGGCCAGCCCCTGCCCAGGCTCTTTCCCTCTGAGCGCGGCCCAGCTTGATGGAGGGCGTGTGGCGTGGGAGGCAGGCTATCACAGTCGGGCCGGGAGGTGCCGGGCAGACAGCAGCCACGGCCACAGGAATGACTCGGGTGGCACAGAGGGAACACAGGACCGCAAGGAGCAATGGTGGGGGTCCCAGAGGGTGGTACCTGGGGAGGAGGGGCCAGCCAGGGCACGGAGGGGCGGGCGCGTCCCCGGAGGGGGGGGGGGGCCTCCCGGGAAAGCAAACGTGGGAGACGGCGATGGGGCGGGGCCGGCCTCAAACGCGGACGTCCACCCGCAGCCCGGCCTCTCCCGGCCCTGAAAGCAGACGGAAAGAGACCCGGGTCTTTGGGGAGAACCCCCGGGGGCCCAGCAGAGTCCAGGAGGGGCTTCCAGAACCAGAGGCCGCCGGCTCAGCGCCTGGCCCAGCACCCCCGCCCGAGAGCCCCGAGTCCTGGGCCGTGTTGCACAAGTGTGGCCCGAGCCTGGGAACCCAAGGGGGCCTCGCGGCCTGGCCGGCGGGCGGAGGATGTTTGCACAGTGAGTCAGCGCAGATGTGGGGCTCTCGTTACACACTCGTCCACGAAGGCAGGAGACCAGGCCTCGCGACGGCCAACGCCTCTGCTCCCTCCCGCCAGAGGGAGGCCCCGGGAGGGGGCAGGGAGGGCCCGCTGCAGACAAAGGCCGAACTGCACCGCCCGTGGCCGTGGCCCAGGGCCAGTCTGAATTAGTGATCATCTGAAATGAAGAAAGTTGTGTTCTGTTCTAAGAACCCAGGTCTGTTTGAACAGTCGGCCGCAGATTAGGGCCCGAGGATTACCGCCAGCCTGGCGTCTTGCGCGCCTGCCTTGAGGAGCAGATATAAATAACTCGCTTTCAGAACGGGGACTGTGCGGCAGGCGAAGGTCACAATTAAAGGGACCCGAAAGTCAGCCTCCTGGTGCCGGGCACCCTGTGATCTCGGGGTCATCGGGCGGCTTTGTGGTCAAGACAAGCGCAGGGCGTGAGCGGAGGCCGGGGCTCCGAGCGGCTCGAGGCCGGTCGATCGGGCACATCACTCGGGAGCTTCAGAAACGCGTCGCCAACAGCTCTCCCGCTCCGGCTGCACCGTTTTACGAAAAGGGGGAAAAAAAAAAAAAAAACACTCAAATTCTCCTGTGGCTAATTCATTCCAGAAGGCACCAGACTGAATATCGCTACTGTAAATAGATTTCTTCATTATCCTGGGGCATTTTTTGGCCAAAAGACTAAGGAAAAAACCAGGCAAGAGTCAGTAAGTGTCTGGGCTCCCAGCAGGCCCAGCAGGGGTGTGGGAGGGAGGCCCAGGGAGGCCGGAGCCGCGGCGTGTTCCCACCGTGGACGTGCACCTGGTCCAGTCAGGTGCGCCTGCTCGCCGGGCTCGGCCGGGGAGCACGAGGAGGGGTGCGTTCCGATGCCCCGGAGGGCCACGCTGGGTGGCGTTTCACGATCCACACAGGATTTATTTTATGGAGGTGACCAACGATGACACGGAGAAATCCGTGACACCGAAAAAGAGTGTGTTACTTAGAGTTTTCGAGAGGAGAGGCCACACCGCCCAGGGCACGTGGCAAAGCACCGGACTCCGTCTCGGGGCGGAAGGACCGGGACAGCGCGGCCCAGAGCCTGCGCTGTGGTTTCTCCGGGAAGGAACGGGCAAGGCCCAGGGTACAAGTCACAGCGAACGCTCAGCACTGGCCTGTCGGAGTCATTCCAGCGGGCTCTGGGCCACAGGGGTGTCCCTAGCCATCTGGTCCCTGGCCCGGGTGACTTCGGGCAGGGGGAGCGCTGGCCTGTGTGTGAGAGCTGGCGAGGGAGGTGGACGCGGCTGTGGGCTCTAGACTGACTGCTTCGTAAATGAAAGGCGTGTTTGCAAGGGAGACGTCTGCTGCCTCCGGGAATTAGCTCCCCCCCGAACCCAGGGAGGGACAGTCTCTCCCCAGCCGGCAAGGCCCCCAGAGATGTGGAGGTGTCGTAAAATAGGGAAAATAAAACACGCAATTAACACAGGCAGGTGGACACTTCTCGGGTCAGAGCGCTCAGCGCAGCGGGCCCCGCCCTGCCTCGAGCCCTGGGGCCCCGGGGAGCCTCCCCCGACCCCGACATTCCCCGGGGCCTGGTCTCGGGTGCTCATCTGCCTTCACTGCCGGGTCCCGGGTGATCTCGGGGGCCATGCACGGGCTGGGGTCCCCATCCCCACCCGCCCCCCGAGTCCGCACCTGCCTGACCTCTCTCTGACCCCGTCTGTGCCCCAGACCTCTTCATCAGTGTCATTTCTCCTGCAGTGTCTGTCTCTAGCAACGGGTGACCTGTCCTCTCCAGGGCCCAGGCCAGAGCCGGGGCCCAACCCCGTCTCTGCTGCCCTCCTGCCCGTTCGGGGCCCCCGTCGGCCCTCTTAGGTCCACCGATCGCTTGTTGGTGAGGGTGGCGGCAGAGGGCAGCGAGGGGAGCAGCCTGCTGCTCCTCGACACAACCGACCCTGAACCCCGACTCGCCCGGAAGTTGACTGCAGTTGGGAGCAGACCCTGAGCGAGGCTCCTTGCAGACCCGGGCAGCCAGCGGTAATCCACGTCGAACCCGGTGCCAGGCAGCACCCGTCCTGGCTGTCCGGCTCTCCTCGTGCAGGGTCGGGGCTTTGCCCCCCACACCCCACGCTTTACGAACATTCTCGAACGTGATTTCCAATGGCGGGGAGTCCACAGAATAAGACGCTACCACTGGCTTCCCGTGTGTGAGTCCCCGGGGGGAAACTGGAAGCCACCGAGACTCGGCGGGGCCGCGGTCCCCGGTCCCCGGGGAAGATGGTGTGTCCGGGCAGAGGTCAGCGTCTGGGGTCTCTATGCCAGGAAGGAAGTTGAGAGGCCTGACCCCGGCCCCCCTGAGCCCTCCTCCCGCCCACCCACACGGCTCCAGGGACCGTACCTGACCGCACTGGCTCGGCTGGCGGCCCGGCAGCCCGGTGCGCCTGTGAGGCGGGGATTCTGATCGGCTGGCGAAAGTTCGGGATCACGGCCCGAGGGAAAGGTCAAGTGCGCACCAGCCCTGCTCTCTTGAGATCCAAGTGCTGCTCCCACCGGACAGTCGGTTTTGCGCCACCAGCGAGAAGGGCGCCGAGGGCCCCACGCGGAGGTGGGCGGCCTGGTGTCCTGATCTCCTGACCCCTCAGCTCCCCAGAGGAGCGCCACGTCCCCAGGCAGCCACGCAGGAAGCAGGGCCACGGTCCCCCCGAAGTCTCCGTGGTGCGCCCACATGGGAACGTAGCCCAGGGCGGCACATCCACGGCAGGCCGTCCGGAACCCCGTATCCTAGCAGTGACCACGGGGTGCCGTCTTGACCCGCGCACCCCGGGCCGGGCCCGCTGGCACGCGTCCACCTCCCCAGGGGCCCTCTCGGCACACCGAGAAGGAGGGCACCCCAGCCGCCCCAGCCCCATTACCCTCTTCCCAGAGATCTCAGGGAGATCGGCGGGGGCCGGGGGGGTGGGTGGATGGAAGGTGTCTCTGGGGCCAAGCGTGGCCACAGTCCAGAAAGAGCTTTGGAGTCCCCGGGGCGGCACTGGGCGGTGTTCCAGCTGGACGCCGGTTCTGTCTGCCTTCGTGGCCCGAGAGGACGCCAGCCATACACAGACCTGGGAAGCAGGGGAGGCCCCAGAGTGGAAACAGGGGTCTGCACACGGCACACCCGGCGCGGCCGTGGGCTTGAAGGAGGGCGACTGCCAGGGTGTCCTCCGAGAGAGACCCGGAGACAGCGCTGCCCACGGCCACCCCGTGGTCCGGTCAGCGACTTGCCCCCTCCTTAGCAGCAGGCCGCCGAGAGGGCAGTTGTGGGGTTCAAAGAGAAAGTCTGGGGGGCCCCCACCCGGTGGAAGCCATTAGCGGGTATCCGCAAAAGGTCTAGAACTTTCCACCCGTGTGCTCCCCTCATACTGCCTGCTTTAGACAGTTTACACACGTGTAATTATTTATCTGCCTAGCTGTACCCTGGGCCTTCGGCCTCTGGAGAACAGGGCTGTGCACCCCCACTTGTGTCCCCCAGCTGAGGTCTGACCACGCTTCAGTCACTCTGAGGATATTACCGAAGGGATAAGGTGCCGGGCAGAAGGGAACGGGCTCTCCGCCACAGCAGGGGCAGGACGCTCGGTCCCCGTCGGCTCCTGCTGTCCCTGGTGGCTGTCCCGTAATTGCTTTCCGTGCGTCTGCTGGTCTTGTTACATAACGCGTCATGGGGAGTCTCTGCCCCCCTGCCCCCTCTAAGGGCGACACTGTCCTCACTTCAAATGCCATGGGTTAAAATGCACCTGTTCTGAGCTACACAGAAATGGAATCACCCAAGCCGTGTTTTCAGGGGGTTTTGGTTGGTTGGTTTTATCTCCGCCTGAAGATCCGCCCCCCCCCCCCCCCCCCCCGCATTCTCTCTGTGGATCCACCCACGTGGCCTCATAGCAAGTGTGCTCAGTCGGACCGTGTTCTGAAATGGATGGACAGCGGGTTTCTCCAGCGTCCAGGTGCCACAAAAAAGCCACGGTTAACACGGTCGCACGTGCGTTCTGCCGCGTCTGTGCGCGCGTTTCTGTCGGGGGCGCGCCAGCGAGCGAAGCGGCCAAGTGCCCGGGCTCGCGTGTTGTTGGTCCAGGAGATAAAGCCTCCGTGGCCGCAAGGGTCTGCACCTCCCCCACAGGGCACGGGCGTTCCGGGGGCTCCGTGTTCCCCCCAACGCACAGCTTGCCCGCCCGTTGTAATTCGAGCTGTTTTGCTGCAGGGTTGGGGGAGCGGTGTTTGGTTGTGGTTGTTTAGAAAAAAGCATTTACGGGGGCACCTGGTGGCTCAGTCCGTTCGGGTCTGACTATTGGTCTCGGCTCGGGTCACGGTCTCGTGGTTTCGTGCGTTCCAGCCCCGCGTCGGCACGGAACCGGCTTGGGATTCTCTCTCTCCCTCCCTCTCTCTCTGCCCCTCCCCCACTAACACTGCCTCGCTCTCTCTGCAAATAAATAAGTGAACTTTAAAACAATTAAAAAATCATCCGCTGAGTGAAACGCAGATAACAGAAAACTAACCCTCTGAGAGCGAAGGATCCCTCGGTACCTCCCCCGCCCGCGGCGTCGTGCAGCCGCGAGCCCTGCCTGCTCCCAAACATCCCCCTCGCTCGGAAGCGACACCCTCATCTTCTGAGCAGTTTCCTCCCATCCTCG
This sequence comes from Panthera uncia, assembly GCF_023721935.1. NCBI lineage: Eukaryota > Metazoa > Chordata > Mammalia > Carnivora > Felidae > Panthera > Panthera uncia. Next base: position 88,843,555 of record NC_064807.1, read on the forward strand.
GCCCCCTCCCCGGCCCCGGCAGCCACCAACCTGCGCCGTGACTCTAGAGACGGTCTGTTCCAGGTGCTTCGTGCGGAGCCACACGGTACGTGACCCCTCGTGTCTGGCTTCTCTCACTCGTGTTTGCCAGATTCGTCCAGGCTGTGGCCTGAGTCAGCCCTCCTTTCCTTTTCACGGCCGAGTAGTATCCCTCGGTGCGGATGAAGCGCAACCGTCTCCGCGGTGACCTTCCCTTCCAGCTCCTGGGCTGCTCGTGTGGTGAGGCGGTCTGCAGACGGCTCTCAGCCTTCCCAGCACCCTCTGCTCTCGAGCTCCTGATCGATCCGCTTCCCATTTCTGTCCCGGGACCGGGGGCTCTTTCTTACAGATTTGGGTTTGAGTCCTTCGCCGGTTACGTGTTGTACATACCTTCCGCCACGTCGTGGTTTGCACTCGGCTGATATTACCATTCACCCCTCCTTTCTGCTTTAACTCGCTATTGCCATGCTCAGGCGGAGAGACGGCCGTGGCCGTGGGGCCTGCTCCAGACGCCCGCCCGCCCCCGGGCTCCGTGCAGTCTTGAAGAGGAGACTCACCCCTCCCGCCCCCCTGGTTCCCCTGGCTTGCTTGACTGAGGGTCCCGGGAAGGCTCACCGTGGGGCCCTCTCTTAGACTTCCGTCAGCTGCCCGACCGCAGACGGCCCGAACCCCGGGCCCACCACCGGGGCACGGCCCAGAGGACCCCACCAACTCCGTGTGGCTGAATAAGCCTTTTACGCACACCCGCTCTGCACCGCTGGGAGGCGGGCCACCAGCCCACACCGGCAAGCGGCTTGGCGTCAGGTGGGGAGGTGCGCTCGAGTTAGGCAGGGATGGGGGAGGCACACGCAGCCGGCCCCGGGGCTCTGTGGCCCCGCTAACCCACTGCCGAAGCATCAGCTAGCAGCGTCCCAGGGGAAGATGCTGGGGGCCTTGCCTTCAGTGCACGGAGGGGTGCACACCATCTGTCCTGGGCTCATCCTGGAGGGAGAGAACAACCGTGGGTGGGTGCGGCCGGCTGAACAACGGCCCCCGCGGTCCCACGTCCTGATCACTGGCATTTGCGGCCGTCGCCTCGTGTCCCGCAGAGGTGACTGCACATTTTGAGAAGGGAGGTTAGCCTGGGTGGCCCGGGGATGGGGGCGGGGGTGGGGGGCGGTATCCTCGCCAGAGTCCTGATGAGAGGGAGGCAGGAGGTCAGAGTTGGAGGAGGGTCTGATGCAGGAGGCAGAGACTGGAGGAAATGCGTTTGAAGACCGAGGAGGGGGCCGCGCCCCAAGGAATGCAGAGAAGCTGAGAGGCAGGGAGCAGGTCCCCCCCCCCCCCCCCCCATCCCGGAAGCCTCCAGAAGGAAGCCCTGGTAGTAGCCCAGTGGCGCTGATTTTGGACTTCCGGCCTCCAGGACTATCAAGGGATGAAGGTGTGTTGTTCGAAGCCACCGGTCTTGTGGTCAGCGGCCCTGGGACACTCCTGCGGTGGGGAAGGGGCAGGACAGGAGCCTAAGAGCCTCAGGAGAGAGGTGCGGTGTAGACACCCCACATAGGAGGCCGTCTAAACTGGCTCCTTGGGCCCTGCCCCAGGTGAGAGTGCCCAGCTAGATGCTCTGAGCACAGAGAAAACACGATGCTCTCTCTTGGATGGCAGGGACTCTGGCCACCATCCGTGGGACGTATAAAGTGGCTCCACCCAAGAAACGCGCCTCATCCCAGGCTGCACACGCGGAAAGCAGGGACTGGAGCAGCAACACCAGCAGTGACGGCTGCCGCGTAGGGAGCGCCGGCTGGAGAGCAAGCACAGACGAGCCCCCTCCCCCCCGCCCAGGACCCGCTATTCCCTCTCGCGGGTGAGTCCCCCAAGGTTACGTGGTGGACCAGGTCCTGACCCCAAAGCCATCACTTTGAACCCCGACGCTCTGCTGCAGTTGTGACCCCCTAGGGTTTACTATTTAAGGTCAAACGAAGCAAAACCCACAAACACTCACTAATTCTGATTTTGCGAACCGGAGCCCTTTCCGAACAAATCCGTTTCGTACGGGCAATTCGCGTCCCCAGCACCGTTGCCGAGCAAGCCTTCGGAAAGTCCGAGAGGACAGGGACACGCTCTCAAAACCTTGCCTGCCCGTTTACGCAGGAGAGGGGAACAAATCCACCCCAGTTATTTGCCTGGTCCTTTAAAGTTCTCCAGGGGACGGCTTCCCGTGACAGACACACACGTTCCCCAAGCGTCCAGCCTGCACTCCAAGCCGTGAAACAGCGCCTACACCAGCCAAGTCACTCAGACTTCTCCCAGACCCAGACTGGCCAGTCTCCTGATGAATTCAAGTCGGTGATGGCCCATCCTTCCGCGTCCGTCCACTCTCCCGCCAGCCTCTCCGTGTGCTGGCCACCGTCCTAGGAGCCATGGGGGCCGAGGCCACAGTGTGCGTCCTCAGCAGTGAGAGCGGCCGCAGAGAACCCAGACCCCTCTTGGGGATAGCCTGGCACCCACTGTCACCAAATGAATGTGTGAGACCATCTGAGAGCTAACATCTACCTGCCTGGGACTCCCGCCCCCAGGTCAGAACGGGGAGTCAGGGAAAAGCCAGCGCCCCTGGGAAGAGCGAGACGCCCCCATCCTGGCTCTGACCCCAGTCAGCGCCCACTGTCCTCAGGCAACTCCCTGCTCCTCCTTCCTGTCTCCCCGTGCTCACCTCTGCACCCAGAAGGGAGCACTTAGCTCAGGGATGCCAAGTTTGGGGATCTTATCAATCAGTAAAATTTTTTTAAAAAATCAGAAGGCACCTGGGGGCTGTCAGCTTTAAAAAAAAACACCTGGGTGGCTCAGTCGGTTGAGCGTCCGACTTCGGCTCAGGTCATGATCTCGCAGTTGGTGGGTTCGAGCCCCACGTCAGGCTCTGTGCTGACAGCTCGGAGCCCGGAGTCTGCTTCGAATTCTCTCTCTCTCTCTCTCTCTCTCTCTCTCTCTCTCTCTCTCTGCCCCTCCCCTGCTCATGCTCTGTCTCTCTCTCAAAAGTAAATAAATGTTAAAAACAAAACAAAACATTGAATATCACCCCTCTTTTGACAGTAGCAAGGACATAATCTCAGAATAAAGGACACTGTTGAACACAGAATAAACGGAACTTTCTGAGAACGTGAGCGCCTCGTCTCTGTTTGGTTTATGCCGTTGGGGACCTGTGGGGACATCAGCCTGCACCTGGGACACAGGGGCTGGTGGCTCTGGGTGCGGCACAGCTCCTGACCCCCTGAGCCACGGGAGACCCACGGCAGGGCTGATCTTGAGTCTGCCCCCGCAGACACGCGGAAGCCCCTGAGGAAGGAAACCCCGCAGCCCGCATTCTGAGCGTCTCCCCTCCCTGCTGACGACAGTTTGCTGCACAGATGGGCCCACACGGCGTCCCCCCCCCCCCGCCCGAAGGCACCCCCGGCGTAGGGTACGGTCCCCACAGGTGTTCATCTGTGTTTCCTCTCTTACTTGTCTTTATTTTTCTCTTTGGGAAAATGCAATTACGACTTTCAGCGAGTCCGTATTTACAGAGGACACGGGCTTGGCTATTTCACCTCGGGCGAGTTTCCCTTTTCCACTCACCTTTTAACCTAGAAACACGACGTCTCTGTCACTCGTCTCTTGTATTTCATCTGTGACTCTTATCCCAACAACGACTTCACTCTGCCATCACCTTGGTTCTTTTCCACATATTTTCTTTGAATTAACAGCACCCTTCAGGTGGTTTTTTATTTGGTTTTGACTTTTGCCGAAATACTTTGTGAATTTCCTACCTAGTAATGTTTCCAGAGTAAACATTTTTTTTTTCCTTTAAAAGCGTACAATTCTTTGTTAAGCCTTCAAGCAGCCTGTGACACGTGCGTACGTGTGAGAACGGGGCCCAGACTCCACCGCTCATGACCGTGAACTTGAGCCGGGACGTGCAAGGGCACATGTGGGCGGCAGCACTCAGGGATGACACAGAGCACTGTGCCCGATTCTGGCACCTGCCCGTCACCTGATCCCAGGCTCGTCGCGGCTTCATATGACCCCCCCCACCGTATTGCTTCAGGGTGAATGTTTAAAATATCAAGAGAGTCAACTTTGGTTTCCACAGATCTGGTCTTTATTTAAGGCCACAAAAGAGGCACCTGGGTGGCTCAGTCGGTTAAGTGTCCGACTTCGGCTGAGGTCATGATCTCGCGGTCCGTGAGTTCGAGCCCCCCATCGGGCTCTGTGCTGACAGCTCAGAGCCTACTTGGGATTCTCTCTCTCTTTCTCTTTCTCTCTCTGTCCCTCCCCTGCTGTCTGTCTCTCTCTTTGTCTCAAATAAACTTTAAAGAACAAAACGAGAGGTGCCTGGGTGGCTCAGCCGGTTAAGTATCCGACTTCGGCTCACGTCCTGATCTCACTGTTCGTCGGTTCAAGCCCCGCCTCGGGCTCTGTGCTGACAGCTCGGAGCCTGGAGCCCGCTTCGGATTCTGTGTGTGTGTGTGTGTGTGTCTCTCTCTCTCTCTGCCCCTACTCGTGCTCTGTCTCTGTCTCTCAAAAATAAATAAACATTAAAAAAAAAAAAAACCTTTAAAGATGGGAACATGAAATGTAAAATTTGAGTTTCTTTTTTAAAAAAGAAGGTACTTTGGAAGAAAAATAGCAAAACGGCAAATATTTGGGACTGGTAGCTACAAACGACCAGTCTGGAGTGTGTGTCTACGTGTTTACATTTACTTATTTAAATTTCAATCAAACAGGCTGACCCCACAGCCGGGTCTTAGGGCCGGGGCAATGTCTCGGGGCCACGGAAACTCCAGGGCTCCAACAGGGTCACAGAATAGAAGAAAATGCCTCGTTTGGGACACAGGCTGGCCAGGGCCCTCGGCGTTCGTCCCACACTCATTCGCTCTCTTGACCTGAAGCAGAGCCGGGCCAGGGCCCAGGCCTGTGGGTGACCCAGTCCCCCCAGAAATCTGGGGGCGACAGAGGAGATGGCTATCTTCTGGTGTCTGGGCACCAGGCGGGTCCTGTGACCCTGGCCATGGTGAGGGGCTGGCCCGCAGGCCTCTGGCCAGGCCCTTCAGTGAACACACAAGGATACTGAGGCCCGGGAGAAGTCTCTCGTTGGGGTCACACGGAGATCGCCGGTGCACGCAGCCCGGGCCACAGTGCAGGGCCCTGACCCCAGCCTGGAGCTCCTTCCTCAGCTGCACAGACGTCTGACTCAGGGGCTGCTGAGGGCGTGTGGGGCGCCGCACGGTCAGGACTGGGCCGGGCCCACAGGGGGTGGGGGACGGTGGTTAGACACGGCGGTAGGGCTGGAACAGAGCCATCGTGGTGGCAAGGAGAAGGGGTGCAGAGGGAAGGGCAAGTCAGAGCAAGCCTGCCTGAGCAGAGAAGAGCCGGGTCTGAGGCAGACCTGAACCTTCTCAGGCCCACACCCGGGGGACCCCGCCCGGCGAGTCCGGGGATCACACAAACACCACGGTTCGGATGCTGTGACCCGAATGCTCAGCAGTCTCGCCCACTTGGCATCTACTGCAAATCTTTGATTTTAAAAGTCATACGAGGGGCGCCTGGGTGGCTCAGTCGGTGCACCTGACTTCAGCTCAGGTCGTGATCTCACGGTTCGTGGGTTCGAGCCCTGCGTCGGGCTCTGTGCTGACAGCTCGGAGCCCGGAGCCTGCTTCGGATTCTGTGTCTCCCTCTCTCTCTGCGCCTCCCCCATTCACGCTTTGTCTCTCGAAACTAAGTAAATGTTTAAAAGTAAATAAATAAATAAAAGTCACACTAGTGTTTCCCTGGACGGTCTTCAGTACGATGCAGCAGCAAATTCCGGAAGTGCCCCAGAAGCACACAAACACAAGGAGGTTAGGGGAGCCAGTCTATGAACCCGCGTCCATCTCACGGGCCAGGCCGCTGCAGGCTCCGTGCGTCCAGCTGGACGTAGCAGATTGCGTCACCCAGGACGAGGGAGCTCCCCTCCCCCACACACCCTCCCATCCAGAGGCGGGGCCTGGGTCCCTCCCTGCGACTCTGGGGGACCCGAGAACAGCTGCGGCCAACGGAGCCTGGAGCGAGTGACGCACGTGGTGCCCAAGACTGGCCGTAAGGGCCACATGCCTCCAGGAGCCCCGAGCCACCAGGCTGACTCTCCAGAGGCGGCCACGCCGGGAGGAAGCCCAAGCCGCAGGAGAGGCCACGCGGAGGTGCTCCGGTCCCGTCCCAGCTGAGGCCGTCTGCCGGCTCAAGGAGCCGAGACGCCTCCAAATTAGCCCAGGCCTACCGTCCAGCGTCCCAGCGAGGCACCAGGCAGGAAGCAGCGGGGACAGGCACGCCCGGCGAGCTCCTGACTCGTACCGCCGGGCCGCCTTGCTGTGCTAAGTTCTGGCTGCTGGGTTCTGTTCTGTAATCGCCAGAACACATGGGAACGAAAGTCCTTAACTACATTTTAAAGTCATTCCGAGTCGGGGCGCCTGGGTGGCTTAGTCAATTAAGGATCCAACTTCAGCCCAGGTCACGATCTCATGGTTCCTGGGTTTGAGCCCCGCATCGGGCTCTGAAGCTCAGAGCCTGCTTTGGATTCTCTCTCTCTCTCTCTCTCTCTCTCTCTCTCTCTCTCCCTTCCCCCACTCGCTCACTGTCTCTGTCTCAAAATAAGTAAACTTTAAAAATAAAATAATGTATCAAAACAATCATTCAGTGTTCAAAAACTCAGAAAAAGTATTTCCACCAAGCAGATACATTTGTTCCTATGCTCAGAGCTGGGAGCTCTCGCCACCTCCCGACCCTGATCAGACACCCTCTTAATTCCACGAGCTTCAAACGAGAAGCTGCCAGGACACATGCCGTGTGGGCAAAGCCTGACGTGGGGAGTCTGGGAGGAGCCAGAGCTAGAGCTGGCCGTGAGGTGGCCCCGGCCACGCCGTGTCTCCCCCCCCACCCCACGCAGGCCATGGAGGTTAGCACCGCTAACCTGCTCTCCGTCTGCCTAGTTTAACCAATTCTGGACTTCGGTATGAACCGGATTGCACGGCACTCGGTACCTGGCCTTTTGGGACTGGCTTCTGTCCCTCAGCGTGTCCCCCAGGCTCGTCCAAGCTACAGTGCGGATCGGTGCTCCGTTCCTTTTTACGGCTGAATAACATCCCACCATACGGATGCGGCACGGTCCCCCTCCACCCCTCGGCTGATGGGCGTGCGGGCTGATTCCAGCTCCTGGCGCCTAGGTCAATGCCGCCGTGAACGCTGACGACCAAGCGTTTGCAGGGGCCAGTGTCTTCACTTCGGGAGTGGAGTTGCTGCGTCGCACGGTGACTGCGTGATTGCCCGTGCAGTTGCCCGGCTGGTCCCCACACCTGACCTTCTCCCGGGAGGCTCTGAGGGTGGCTGTGGACTAGACCACCAAACCGTCCCCACGGTCCCCGTGGCACACAGCCCCCAAGACGGGGCAGAGCACCAACGCCCCTGCCGTGGCCCATCCTTAGCAGGGGACGGTGTGCTGGGTGCACGTTGACGACCGCCAGGCTGTGTGACCGCAGCTCGCTGGCCAGGAACTCACGCCTACCTGATTCCCCGCCCAGAACCAAGGGATGTGCAGCTTCCGCCGTGGTGACCTCGGACGTGGTGATCTCGTAAGGTTCGACCTCACAAGATGGAGATTCTTTATGTGGATTTTTTTTTTTTTTTTTTTTTTTTTTTTTGGTGCATGCGGATTTCCTCTGCCGTGACCATTCCCGTTTGTATATGTTGCCCGTCTCCCTGCTTGTCTGAGGGAGGGGACTCGTGTTCTTACTGACACGTGGAAATTATGTGTGCATCTGGGTACGAATCCAGTGCTGCGTGTATGCTGAATGTATCTTCTCTTGCTCTGGGGGCCGCCTTTCCATGCTGCCCCCGGGACCGTCTCATCACAGACGTTTCAAATTTTAATATGAACGAATCTATGAACCTTTTCGTAGCCTGTGCATCCTTTTTGATTATTGTGTAAGAAACCCTCTCCCACCCTGAGATCATTACGAACGCTCCTTTTCTTCTCTCTTGGAGATGCTACGGTTGTGTTCATCAGGTAGGTCAGGGGGACCTTCGGGGACGCATCTCCCCCGAGTGACGTGATGTCACCCGCTCTATGTCGTTTCCATTCCGACGCCCAGCCGCGTTAGCCGCAGTGACCCGTTTCTGCCCCTGCCGCACAGCCGGTCCCCCTGCCCGAACAGCCGGCTCACCGTCTCCTCTGTCGCTGTTTCTGTCATAGCTTGTATCGAGGTGAAAGGGTCCCCACCTTGTTCTTCAACCGTGTCTCACTGGCGGTCCCACCCCGGCCCTCGCTCAGCAACGCACGTGGTAGGATCGGCTTATCAGGTGTCACCAAAGCCAAACACGGGCCTTGTGGAGAGGGTGCGGACGTCCTGTTGAACGAAAACCTCAGGGAAGTCAGGACACGTGGCATCCTGAGGGTACCGCGTGTCCCCCTGAGCCCGAGACGCTGCCTCACTCTTTCTTCCCGGCTGTTTGGGATTTCATTCTGGGGAGGCACCAGAACGGAGCAAGGCAGCTCCCCACTGATGGGCGTTCAGCTGGATCTGGGGGTCTCCCGTCCTAAACATCACCGCGGCGAACGCTTCCATGCGTGGATCTTGTGGGGCGAGGCCGAGGGCATCCACGCCACGAACCCCTGGAAGTGGGCTTTCCGGGCCCTACAATCCAGCACCCCGAGTTTGGGAAGACGTGCCGAACTTCCTTCTGGAAAGGTTACACCCGTGAACGTGGTGAGGCTGCTGGGATTTCCTTCATCCTGACCCCACTCAAGGCGGGCAAAGGTGGAGGTGTCTTGTGTGAGTTCATCACAGCAGCAAATGCCCCGTCTGCCCCCCGGGGGCCCCCAGGACGGCGGCTGGACGTATGGCTCCTTCTCCAGCCTCCCCCCTGCCCCGGAGTGAGGCCCGCCGTCAACCAGTGACCGGGGAGCGTGCCGGAGCTCTTCTGTGGAGCACAAACCCACAAGCGCAGCGATGGACCTGGGCCGCAGCGCCTGGAACGGAGGCCGCCGCACTCGGCGCTCAGTGAGCTGATTAGTCAAGAACACGCCCAGCGGCAGTGGGGTCTCCCAGGCTTCACGCTCGGCAGAAAGCTCCCTACTTCTATTGCCAAGACACACGCCACCTTCCCCAGGCTCCCGGGGCCCCCGAGGACGCAGGCAGTCGTGAACCGGGGAGCCCCGTCGCCCGTGACCAGGCTTGGAGCGGCAGGGGCGCCCTGCCCCCGGGAGCCTCCGGCCTCACCTTGCCATGTGTTACTGGCCGATGTGCCCACGGAGCCAGCTCGGATTCTAGGGGAGGGGAATTTCCTCTTGACAGGGAGGTGACATCAGTGTATGGGAAGGAAGGAACCCTCCGTGGACCTAGCCACCCCAGGCGGCTGTCAGAATGCCAGCATCGACTATCACAGGTGCTACTGCTAGGGCTCAGTCCGGGCCAGGCGCTGGGCGACAAACGATCCTTTCAATCGTTTTTCCAGTTACGTAGTTTGGTTCCCATTTTACGGATCGGCAGACCGAGATTCTGGGAGGTTCGGCGTCTTGCCTCAGGCCCTCCTGATCAGAAGCAGCCACACCAGCGGCCAAACCCCCTCTGTCCGTTCCCGAGATCTTAATCCTTCTATGGCACCAGGATGCTCCATGGACAGAGGCACCAGGGCGTTCTTGAATTGTTTTCTTTTTTTTAGTTTATCTGTATATTTTGAGAAAGAGAGAGAGTGCACACAAGTGGGGAAGGGGCAGAGACAGCGGGAGAGACAATTCCGAGCAGGCTCCGGGCCACGGGTGCAGAGCCCGACACGGGGCTCGATCTCACGAAGCGCAAGTCACGACCCGAGCCGAAGTCAGATGCTTAACCGACCGAGCCACCCAGGCGCCCCTCCTTTAATTGCTTCCTGCGACATCGTTTTTCAAGGGCCCTCAAGCCGCCTCAGCTCTCCCGTGCATCTTTTTAAATTATTCTAATTGTGAAACACAAGCTACAAATAGCATCCATGTGCCCCCACCCACGTTGGGACAGACATGTGCCGGCGCCACGGACGCCTCCCCGCGCAGCCCCCGCGGCCTCCGGTGGTCGTCACCACCCCGGCTGCCGCGGAGATTGCTTCCTTACGTTTCCCTTAGTTTATTGTCTAATTACGCAGCCCTAACAGTACAGTGTAGTGTTGCCTGTGTTTTAATGTTATATAAATGGAATCACACAGTAAGTCTCCCCTGATGTCTGGGTGCTTTCCCCCCTTGAAATTATGCTTTTCCACTCGCCCGTGTTGTTTCGAGGAGCCCAGTTTACGCGTGTGTGCGCGCGCGTGGCTTTCGCGGGTCTTGTGGCAGTCGCTGTCCCGTCTTGCTGTGCGGTATTTCGCAGCATGAACGCACCACGCCGCATTTCCCCGTCTTCTTCCCGGGGGACATCCGGCTCCGGTACCGAGCGCCTGGTGGGCGGGAGCACAGGTTCCCAGGACACACTTCCAGGCGGGGGGTGCTGCCTTCAGCCTCGCCGGAGCGTGGCCGCCACCTCCCCCCTCCGACCCCCACCGCGGAGGCTGAGTGTTCCCGAAGCCTGGCCCTCTGGCCACCACCGCTGATTAACGGGTATCTTCGTTTTCGCCCATCGGAGGGCGGCGGGGGGGGGGGGGGGGGGTATACCGTGTATCTCAACGTGGTTTCGCGTCCCACGGCGTCGTGAGGCCAATCTCCAGGGGAGTCGCTGACGAGGAAGCCTCGTGGTCCTGCGACGTGTCGTTCTGACCGAGTCCCACGCTGCTGCCCGTTCACTCGCTCGTCCAGCCTTCATCTCACGCCAACTGCACAATATCAGCTGCGTGTTTCGGGGCCCTCACTGCACGTGCTCAGTGCCGTCCTCAGCATCCCCGTCTTTATGCCTTGAGGGAGGTACCACGCGTGTTCATTTCGACAGGCAAAAGCACCAGGGCACAGAGAGGTTGAGTGAACTGCCCAAGGTCACACAGCTAATAACCGGTGCGGCTAGGGCAGGGTGGGACCCGGGCAATCTGTCTGCAGAACCTGTGTGCGGAGACACGGGCCGGTGCCTGGCCAGGCATCACTGGCCAGGCTCAGGGGAGACCCTGCCCTCCGGAGAGACTCGCCTGTTCGACTTCAAGGTACACGAAAGAGCCAGAGGCTGTGTGACGGCAAAAGGGTAGACCAGGGGGCGGGGACAACGGAACGGGGCAGAGAGAATCAGAGCTACGCAAACACACCCAAACGCTCTGTCAAGATGCGCTGTATGTTGTACGACGGCACTGAGCTTCCGGAGAAGCTGCAAAGACAGCGCAGAGCTCTCCGTTAGGCCCGGCACCCAGCCTCCCCCATCGTGAGCATCTCACGCGAAGTATCCCCAACCGTTTGTCAAACAGCCCTGGCTCCTCGCACTGCGGGCGGTGTCGGAGACCGCGGCGGGGCGCCGTCTCATCGGACGACGGGGCCAGGGAGTGCGCGCTCGCACGCCCGTGTGCGTGCACGCGCACACCCACCCTTATGCCCGTCTGTCCGTCTCCGCGTGCGTAAGCCTGACACGAGCTTGGATCCCAGCCCCCAGCCTCAGTCCAGCACCACGTGCCACACGCCTCACCCTGGTCTCCACGGCCCCCCCACCCCCCCGCCTGTCTACACCCCCCTCCCTCAGGACAAGCCCGGCCCCACTGCCCACCGTGCGGCCACTGACTTGCTCGCTCCCAGAGCGCACAGACGGCACTCCAGGAGCGGCGCCCACAGCCTATCCGTGCACGGCTCGTCGGTCCTCAGCCCCACAGTTTCTGGTCAAAACACCATTTCCGGTTACTTAGGTCAGGGCCTCTCCCCTGATCCTCGAGACAGGTTTTATCACACGTCTCTAATATGGTCAGGACCCTCTCCATCCGGGGACCCCCTCGCCTTTTGGTTGAATTTTTTTTTTTTTTTAACTCCATCGATTAAGGTTCCCTCCTCGTGTGGTAAAGCCGTATGGGTTTTGACAGAGGCGTGGCGGGGTGTCCGCCCACCCGGGGCCGTGCAAGTTCCTTCGTCACCCCAGAAGGCGCCTGTGCCTCCCTCCCTCGCGGCCTCCTGCCTCCCCCACCCCAGCCCCTGGCAGCCACCGATCTGTCTTCTATCTCGGTAGTCTTGCCTCTTCCAGAATCGTCACGTGAGTGGAATCTGACAAAACGTAGCGTTTCTGGTCTGGCTTCTTTCGCTCGGCAAAACGCATTTAGACTCTTCCATGATGTTGCGGGAATTAACAGCACGTCCCTTCTCCCCGCTCGGGGTGTTCCGTTGCCTGGCCGCCTCCTGGCTCGTGTGCTCACCCAGTGGCGGACGTCACGGTTGCTCCCAGTTTCCGGTGATAAGGGCTCGGTGTGCACGCGAGCTTTCGGTCCACTTAGCAGTGTGATCGCTGGATCGCGCGGTCAGAGCTTGTTTAGTTCTGCGAGAAACCCACCGTCTTCCGAAGCAGCTACGGTATGCGCCTCATCCTCGCCAACACTTGGTGCTGTTGACTCATGGATTGTAGCCTTTCAAGGGGGCGGGGGGGGGGGCTGGGTCACTGCTGTCCCCACTCCGTCTCTGCTGGCCACGGATGTGGAGCACCCTTCCACAGACGACCGTGCCACGCGTCTTCTGGAGTGCAGCGTCTGTCCGATCGGTGCTGTGAGAATCGGTCACCGAAATGTGGAAACAGAGGAGCTTCCACACATACTTCTACCAAGACAGAACAGAATTATCTGAAATCGCACGTGCCCCACCCCGCCCCCCAGCCTCCCCAGCCAGGACGCAGCAGGCAGGCGGCCCGGGGTTGAAGCCGGCAGGTGTGCCGCTGGGGCGAGCAGCTTCCACGGCTCCGTGTCTCGGCCCCTCCACCCGCGAAGCGAGGATTCCTGGCGGGCTGCATGAGGATCACGCGAAAAGACACACAAGCGCGCCAGAACGGGGTCTTCCCGAGCTGCCGCTGCCGAGCGCACCTTTGCTTTCATTGGGGTCACAGTGCTGACCGCCCGCTGCTGGCTCCTGCGCCCCTCGGCCCCTCCAGGACGCCCTCCCCAGGATCTTGGGACCTGGATCGCCAAGGGTCTTGCCACGTTTCCGGGCGGGCTCCGTCCCTGGATCTCACGGTCTGCCACCATCACCGAGGTCCCCTGAGGGACGGCCTGGGGCTCGACTCAAAGCTGCAGCCCACCGCCTCCCTCCTGATGGAGCCACATCAGGCCCTGGGCAGAGGTGGGGCACGTCCCGTGAACGTGGCCTCCAGAAAGCGAGCGGCTCCCACCGCAGGCAGCCCACGCTCGGACGAGCCTTGCCCCACAGCCGTATGAGCGCAGGGCCTGAGGTCGGAGGGCCTGTGGCTGCCCAGGGTCACGCAGCTCTGAGCGGCCGAGAGAGGGTTTGCGCCCAGGCCGTCTGCCGCCCTCGCCGGGACCTCGCCCGCTGTACCGTGCTACCACCCCCCCACACCTGGCATGGGCTTTATCTACCTGCCAACCCTCGGGGGCCGGCTCTGGGTGGGAGGACCCCGGGCCCGGAGGCCACACTAACCCAGGCAGAGCACCCACATTACGGGGGCCCTTGTAACACTTTCCTAACCTTTAACCTTTCCTGACCTGTACTTGTAGATCATACAGAGGCCTTTGAAATCGCTGCCCTCCCTCAGCAGAGAGGCGCAGGGAAGAAATGAATCTCAGAAACGTGCAGGGGGCCCGACTGCATACGGCGGCCGCGGACTCGTGTGCACTGTGACGGCTGGTGAGCGCTTGCTCGGCAGGGGTGGGAGGGGGGGGCGGTTAGAAAGGGGGGAGGATCCAGCCTTTGACAAACTCACTGCCCCCAGCGAAGGCCCCGCTCTGCCTTCTGCACACATCTGCAGGCCAAGTGGCTGTTCCAGGAGGCTGGCTGGCTGGGCTGGGGACCTCTTCATCACCGTGCGTGAGGAGCACAGCCTGGCTCCAGCTCACTTCCTGCCTGGGAGAACATTGCCCCCCAGGGGGATTCCTGAGCCCCCGGCCTTCTGGTGTAAGTCTGTTTCCTCGCAGAGCTCATATCTCAGGCAGACACATAATGTATAGAGGCGGCCGGGCCATCCGGGCCAGAGTCTCTGCAGGCACAGGGCTGACGTAGTTCGAGTGTTGGATGCACGGCCGGCCCCACACCCAACCACGGGCCGTGCTCTCCCTCTGCCTCCGCGTCCAGCCACCGTCAGGGAGAGCCTGCTCCCTGACTGCGGCCCCGAGGAACCCCCGACCATTTGGCCCGGTGGGAAAGCGCCAGGGGGTGCCGGGCTTACGCAGACCCGGATTCAGAAGCGCTCCGTCACTAGCCGCTCGACCTTGGGGAGGTAACCACGCCCCCACGGAGGGTCTCAGTCTTCCCGTCTATGAGATGGGCTGGCAGAAGCCCCCTGATCTGCTGGGAGGACTCAGTGAGGCCACGGAGTGGTGAGCGCATAGCACCTGCCCCTGGGCAGCGTTTCCCGATCCTCCGCCCTCCCCCTGCCATCCCACACATCTGGCCCCCCCCCCCCCCCCCGCCCAACCCCTGCCCCTGGCGGCCGACGGCATGAGGTCACCAGGTGGGGTCAGGCGGATGGGGACAGAGTGCGGACTCTGCCGGGCTCATTCCTGGAACCCCAAGCTCCCGATGATACGGACCTAGCACACAGCAAGTCCCCCCGCCCAGAGGCTCCCAGCTGACCACCGTTCTGCTTGCACAGGCCTCTGGCATGCCTTGTGACACAGGAGGCTCACTGAGGGAAGAGCCAAGGACACGGCAGCTTCACAATGGGGAACGATGGCCCAGAGACGGCAAGCCACCTGCCTAAGGCCGCACGGTACGGTCACGGTGAGTGGGATGGACACAGGGACCTTGTCTTCCTCTCCACATGACACGCCTGAGGAGCCTTCCCAAGGCCCCAGCGTTCTTGTACCCAGAACACCCGAGAACCCAGGCCCCGTGGGGGGAGCCCCTGCAGCCACTGAGCACTCTCCCCACGGTCGGACTCATCGCCTCGGGGCCACTGGCCCTCTGGGCTCCTCTGGGTAATTCCAGCCCCACCCACTCCCGTGGCCTCGTGGGGAGCCGCTGGCCCAGCGTGGGAAGGAGCTCAGCCTCCCGTCTGCTCTCCAGATGCCCGGATCCCAGCCCTCCGCTCACCGCACGGGCGATGCTCTGATCCTGCCCCAGAGCGCAGATTCCACAGCTCGTCCTCGGAGACCAAGGTCGCACGTCATGCCTGCCGTGCTCACCGAGCAGCGGCCCCCGCAAAGCCGGGACTGCGGTGGACCCACGGGCAGGACAGCCAGTGGGTGTCACCCCACTTGCCACCGGGGTGGCTCCGTGGCCGGCAGGAGAGGGCAGCGTGGGCAGGAAGGAGCCGCCCGGGTTGCTACGTCTGCCTGGCCATGAACAGAGGTCGCCCGGACTCCTGGGGCGTCTATCACCTCCAGAGTTTGCTGGCTCCGCGTGGGATAGGGACTCGCGGTGCGCGGTCCAGGGCTCCGCCTGGGTGACGGTCCTCCCCACGGACGGCTCCCCAAGGCAGACCCCGGCGGCCTTCCCGGTGGGAGCTGCTTCGGGGCTACCCGGGCCGGACCCCGGAGCCTCTCACCTGCAGGGGTGCAGGGGCAGAGCAGGAGGCCGCCGGCGTCTCAGAGGAGAGCTAACTAACCCCAGGGGCCCGCCAGCAGTCCAGGCCGGGGCGGACCCCCGCGAGGAGGGAGCCGGCTGAGACCCACGGCCTGCGGCAGCCTCACCCCCTGCCTCCTCCGGGCTGGGCCCGGGCCGCCCCTCGTCCTCCTGCCTCACCCGGCGTCCTCGGACCCTGTGCCTCTCTCTGCGTGCCCACTGAGTCCCCCACTCCCTCCGTCCCACACCTGCCCCCGGGGCCACCCGCTGTGCCCGCCGGTCGCCCGCGCCCGGCTCCCCCTGCCAGGCCCGCAGGCCTCCACTCCTCTGCTCTCTCTCAGGGGACCCCACCTGCCCCTCCCTCCCGAGTCCCTCTATTTGGGGCATGCCCCTCCTTGCCAGGGTACTGTGCAGCCCCTCTGCCTGGAATGGCTTTCAGCAGGAATGTGTAGAGACAGAGATTTCCCTGGCACAGGAAGGCATCGGAGCGAAGCCAGGCGAGGGTCCCTAACAACAAAACACCACCGTCGTCACCAGGCCTGTTTGCCGCATGAGCGTTTTCCTGGGAGGACGTGGGGCCTGGAACCTTTCAGAACTCCCAGAGGCTCCGACAGTGCATCTGGATGAGCCGGGATCCCACGGGGAGAGGCTGCAGGAACGTGGCGTCTTACAAGGGAAGGACATACGGACGGCGCCTGTGTGTCTGTCCAGCGAGCCCTGCCACCTTCATCGCCACGGCGTGGCTCCGAGGGGCTCCCTCCGTGTCTGAGGACATGCCAGGAGGGGTGCCGAAGGGGATCCAGGGGCCCTGGCTCTCCTCACCCAGACCCCACGCAGACGGACACCGAGTCCTCCAGGAGGCACGCGGTAGGTGCTCACGAAGTCAAGAAGCAGCTGCTGCATTCAGGGCCAGGATGACGCGGCCGTGGCAACGCTCTGCCCGAAGGTCATCGGGTGGGGCAGGGCGCGGAGCCCCGCCGACGCTTCTGCCCCAGCTCAAAGGCAGGTTCTTGTGCCCTGAGAGCGGCAAAGCCACCCTAGAACCAGGAGGAGGCGCTGTGGGGCCCCGTGCCCAGGGTCTCACGGCTGTCCAGCCTGGGGGTGCCACGGACGCTGCAAGACCCAGGGCTGAGCTGGGAGCCCAGGACGGCCACGGGGCCAGGCCGCCGACCGCAGGCGGGGTGTGTCGTCCCCTCTACCAACCGGACCCACCGGGCTCGGTGGCAACGTGCCAGTCACTTCCACTTGCCTGACAGAAGAACGCCGCGGAAGCCTCGGCAAAACCAGAAGCCAAAAGAGAGAGCTTCTTGAGCTCCGAGCTGTCCTTCCCAATGCTTACCAGGCTCTCAAGGCGTGGCCAGTGGGCCCGGACCAGCCCCGGTCCTCGGGGAAACCACAGCCCAGGCAGGGCTGGCCCCGGGGCACGTGGTGGGCATGTGGGACCCCTGGTTTTCTCCTCTGCTAAGAGGGCAGACAATGCCAGGGCCCAGAGGGTTCCTGGGAGGAGACAGTGTGGACAGGCCAGCGGAGGTAGCCAGCATCTTAGGTCACTGCAAGCGGGCAACACGGAGGAGCACCCTGGTCACGTCCGCCTGGCCCTCCCCCTCTGGCTCTTGGAGGACCCCCCCCTCCATGTCCGCCCAGCCTGCCGACCCTGGGGCAGAAGACAGGGGACTCCCGCCGGCCGGGCTCTTTGATGGCCCGTTCGGACCTCCAGGGTCAGCAGAGCAGGGCCCTGCATGGCCAGGGCGGGAGGACCCGGAGCCCGCGGCTGGGCATGGCCCCCAGCTCCTCCCCCACGCTCCCTTCTATTGAACTTGGCCGTCCAGGTTCCCCTTCTGCTTGCCATTTGAACCACTCAGGGCAATTTCCTTTCTCGTCTGAGCACTGATTCCTTTCCAGATGGCTTCCTCCCTCTGTCCCCCTCTACCAGGGTCTCGGGCCAAACCCCACAGCTCAAGGCGAGGCAGGACCAGCAGAGGGCGGCGAGTGGGCAGGAAGGCACTGGCGGCACTGAGCACTGGGAAAAGGGCTGTGCTCTGCACAAAGCCCAGGCTCGGGAGGCTTGGGGCTGGTCCCACCAAACCAGGCTCAGTGGCCACAACTATGCCCTGAGCACATTTTTAGACTGTGAGTCAAACTGGTAACAGAGTGATTTGTTTAATCACCCCAGAAGGAAGGCTGACTTATGGCTCCTCTCCACAGGGGTCAGGAGTGGGGGGGAGGGGGTCTCAGAGAGGCTCGGGAGAGGGGAGGCGGCAGGGGGACCCCAGAGCAGGGCTACTGGGAGGACGGGTCGGGGAAGATGCATAGACCTCCAGGTCCATCTCCGTGAGGAGCCCGTGCTCCCGGAGACAAGGGCAGGATGGACCCACTGTCCCGCCAGCACTCAGGATGCAGAGTTCCGCCCTCAATCAGCTGGACACCGGCTCGTGTCCTGCTCGCTTCAGCTGCCAGTTACAAGGGAAGAGAAATCAACCACAGCAATGGTTTGTCTGGGTTCCTAGCCTGTGCCAAACCTTTCTCGAGGGACGAAAAAGATAAGCCTCTTCTGCAGAAATGGCAACATGCACGAGAAAGAAAGTTCTAGATCCAAATAAGGGCAGATGTGTCCTATGGGAGCCTACAGAGCAGGGGCCGGGTGAAGAGTGGCCCGTCAGACGCTGCTGGGCCACACACACACTCATTGCTCCCAGTTCTGGGGTGGCTCCCAGGACCCCGGGGGTCCCCCCCTGGGATGGAGGGGGGGCTCTGGGAGTCCGGCGGGCGCCTCTCCAGAAAGTTCCGCCCCACCTTCACCCCTAGGCCAACAGCTGAGTGTCCCGGGACACAGCTCCCTCAGCCATAACACGAATGTCACATCATACCACACTCACAGAGGAAGTGAAAGGGGGACCTCCAAGATGCCAACGGAAAGTGGACAGCCAGGGACAGACGGGTCTCGGCCCTGCCCCCAGGGTGGCCGCCTAGACCACTTGTGATTGCCAGGTCACGTCATGAAACGTGACCCCTCTGTCACCGATGACAGGGAAGCTCTGGTACGAACAAGGAGTTGCCGGGGCCCCCGGGCACTGGGAGAAGGGCACACGCAAAGCTTCAGCTGCCCAGGGCAGGAAGGAGGGGGAGGGGGTGGAAATGGAAAGCAGGTCCCAGGGGAGGCAGAGGCCCCACGGCTGGAGGTGCCGGAACGAAACGGGCCTAGACGGGGCGGCTGCGGAGCAGGGGGCACCTGGGCGGGGCACCTGACTGTCACCAGGCCACTCGGCCACCCCCGGGGCTTCCCCTCAGCTCACAGGTAGCCCCAGAGAGCCCGAGGATGCCCCTCCTGGAGGTCCGGAGCTCCGGGCCCTGGGAGGAGGGACGGGTGAGCTCCGGGAGGGCTGGGCCTGCGGTGCTGAGGGCCAGCAGCCGGCACCGCCCCGGAGAAGGAAGTGGTTTTGCCGGTCCCGCGGAGTATCCGTTCCGTTCCCTCCGCTCGGGAAGCAGGGCCTGAGGGCGCCAGGGACTCCGGACCTGGAGTCGGGGCGGGGCAGGGCAGCCCCGGGTTCTGTCGAGGACGAGGACGCTGACACGGGCTGGCAAGCCCTGGGCTCCCTGCCTGGGGACACAGTCTGTGATTCCTTAAGGGCCATTTACACATCCGCACCTGAGCCCTCTCTGTGAGCCCCGTGACCCCACTGGGCTGGCCCGGAGCGACCCCGGGATGCTTGCTGAATGCGAGATCAACGCGTGCCACTCACTGAGGGCCACACGACGTGGGGAAGGGACGAGGGACGGGCATCAGAAGCTGAGGAGGAGTGAGGTCTCCGTCTCAAGCCACCGGGATGATACTCTGCCCCAAGAGCAGGGTCCCGAAACAAAGCAGAGACGAGGGGCAGTGGCTTACAAAGGTCGCTGCCGTTCGACAGTAAAAAAAATCTTCCTTCTCAGTGGTGGGAAAAGAATATAAACTTGGCCCAGGCACTTTGAGCAAATGCTCCAAACACCCGATGAGCAGCGAAACGCCGAGGGAGGGAGTCTCTCGGCCAGAGTCCCCGCGGAGACGTTCCTCAGAAGGCCGGCTCAGGAAGGTCCCCTCAAGACCTCCCAGCAAGAGCCCTGGCGAAGCCCCCGCGGCCAGGCAAGGCCTTCAGAGACCCCACGCCAGCCCAGGGCAAGTACCCGCTCACCTCTGCACACCCCCCACCCCCCAGGGTGGTCCAAAGCAAAGAAAGTGTGCACATCAGAACAAGGAAAAAGCAGCCCGGTAAAATCTGTGTTTTCTCCCAAATGACTACTGCAACGCTTTCTATGAACTATCAAGGATCACATTATATCTTAAGAATTAAGTTTCGCCATCGCTGGCTAGCCCAGTGTCTCCACCACCTGTGTCAATTTATTTCAGGCCAACGTGGGGCTGGGGGCCTGGCTTTCCCCCACAAACCACCCACAGGGACTGTGGAGGCCCCCCAGCTCCTCCAAGGCACCAGGGTCCCCGTTCCCTCCACGCCGGCCCCACCGGAGCAGCACCACTGGCCAGGAGAGATCCCAGTCTGGAAGCGCTCAGTAAGGTACAGGGCTGCCCCTATGAGGCTGCGTGACACACGGGGACCGCACAGACTCCGGCTGCCAGGAATCTCTGAGAACGTGAGAAGTCCTGACGCTTCGCGACACCCAGGACACTCCTTCCAAGAGGCGGAAGGGACCGGGCAGACCAGGAGGGCTCCGGAGGAACGGATTCTACCGCCGTCCGCGGTCAGAAGTGGCTGGGGGCCGGCAGCTGGAGGGAAGGGTAGCAGCCACACATGCGCGGGGCAGGGAGGGTAAGAAGGCTCTGGAGTCAGACATGCCTAGGTTCAAACCTCGCCCTCCACTCCAGCCTAAGCCTGCCGGTCTGGGAAGTTCCCGACCTCTGCACCCCAACTTTCCTTGTCGGTAAAGCCGAGGTGACGCCTGTGCCACGGGCGTGGCCAAGGCAAAATGCAGCGGCACACGTGATTGTGGAACACGCGTGTCCACGCTCACTCGGCAGCACGCACGCAGCTCAGCAGGGACGTGCGGGGTGGGCAATGGCGTCTCGTGCCAGGGAACGTTTGACGACCAGCCGGGGCCGGGATGACAGGCCCACCTTCTAGCACTTGCCAGTTTCCGAGGCGTAAATACTCCCACCTTGTCGGATTTCACACTCCTACATGACGTCCCTGAACACAGAGCTGGGCGGAAACGACCACACCCTGGCTGCAGTCAGCCACAGATGCACCAGCCCGTCCCGGGCCACGCCGCCCAGAAGTGTGGCCTGATGGAGAGGCCATCTTGTGAGTGGCAGTGAGGATGGGCCCCTCCCCCAGGGCATGGCATACACCCCAAATCACCCCAATCACCTAAGAACCAAGGGGTGGAAGGAAGGCTGTCCCCACTCCCCAGCCCTCCTGGGATTCACCAGGGAGCTCGTCCCCAGCCAATCCAGAGTCTAAGTTCCCAGAGACACAGCAGGAGCGCCCCGACTTTCACCCGTGACCGCCTCCCCGTGACCTCAGCCTCCTGGTGCCGAGAGGCCAGCAGGTCAAAGTGAGAATAATCCCACCGGCAGGGTCACCGGCCCATGAGCCGGAGTCACTGCCCCGCACGCAGGGAGGCCAGCCGCACTTCTGCCGGGAAGTGTCCCCGGAAAAGGGCTCGACCCGAATCCCAGACGAGTTCTTTTCCCAGAAGGGCCGTGCCTTATGAAGCAAGTGTGAGCAGCACTAGGGGTGGCCCGGGGAGGACACCAGAGCGCCCCCCCATGCCCGCTTCCAGACAGAGGCGCTCATTCTGCGCCAGCAGAAACATGCCTGGAGCGTCTCGGCCAAGCCGCTCCGGCAACTGCTCTGGACCGAGGGAGCTGCACGGTGCAAGGTCACAGCCCTCCCCGGGCCGGCGCACAGCCAATGACTAATGGAGCAGGGACACGGAGACCCTGCCTCCTTCTCCCATGGCTCCAGGGCACTCCGTGGGCTTGGTGGGATGGGCTCCAGCCCCCCGCATGCCTGCACCATGGTTCAGGCTCTCCCTCTGCCCAGTCCTGTGCTCTTCACTCTCTCAAAGGTGTTGGTCCCAGAAACACCCTCCCAAACTATCCCAAATGTCCATTTCAAAGGCTCCCAGAGAAGCATCTTGATAACCTCAGTAGGAAGGCCCAAACCTGGTGTGAACAGTGCCACAAACAGGTGTTTGGGAGAGAAGACAAATGCAGAAGCCAGGGGGTCTGGTCTATGCACCTGGAGGAGGAGGAGAGGGAGGAGGGGGGGAGGAGGGAGACAGGGGTCGGGTCTGTGCACCAGGAGGAGGGAGAGGAGGAGGGAAACAGGGCCCCATCGGTGTACCAGGAGGAGGGAGGAGGAGGAGGGAGACAGGGGTCCGGTCTGTGCACCAGGAGGAGGGGGAAGAGGAGGAGGAGGAGGAGGAGGAGGGGGAGGAGGGAGACAGGGGCTCCCATCTGTGCACCAGGAGGACGGAAGGGCCCCGTCTGTGTACCAAAAGGAGGGGGAGGAGGAGGAGGGAGACAGGGGTCCGGTCTGTACACCAGGAGGAGGGAGGAGGAGGGGGGAGACCGGGCCCCGTCGGTGCACCAGGAGGAGGGAGGAGGAGGAGGGAGACAGGGCCTCGTCGGTGCACCAGGAGGAGGACCAGGAGAGGCTCTGACAGCCCCACGTGGACACCCGCGGTGGTGGGAAGTCAGCTGTCTGTGAGCCTTTGGGACCTCCCCCCCCCCCCCCGCCGGCAGACAGGGACAGGGAATCCAGCAGCCTTGTCCTCGAGGAGTGCTGCTGCCGTCTCGGGGGGCACGGCGTCACCGGTGCTCGGACGGAGCGCGCGGCTTGTCTACGTGGCGTACTTGAGTCCGCCCTTCACCAGTTGTACAAGAGTCGTGGGGATTGGCCTGTTCGCCGGCCGCCCTCCAAGGCGGCGTTGGCAGAACTCAGCGCCCGTAAACGAGCCGTGAAGAAGTCGAACCTCGTCTCCGGGTGCCTAAGGGATCTCTGACTGTGACCTTCGGGACGGCCCCGGGCCAGGCTGCTGTCCCTCTAGGACGACGCGAGGCTCTACTGAAAACCAGTGGCAAAGCGATTCCTCGTACGCCCTTGAGGCACGGACGTGGCCCGTAAAGTCGGGCCGCCTGGAGGCGCACGGGCTGGAGGGCAGCTCCCCAAAGTGCGTTTGGAGGGACCAGAGAGTTTGGCGGCTTTCAGTCTGTGTCTTCGGAGGCTCACAGGGCCCACCGGAGGCAGGGCCTCAAGCCTCCCCATCGCCGTCCACTTCACCCCTGGACACCCTGGACTTCCGCCTACGGCGTCGCGTGACCCAAGGACCCCGCGGCCGAGGGGACGCGAAGGCACGCTGCCACGTGATGCCAGCCACGCTGCAGCAAGTTCCCGGCCGGGAAAAGAGGAGTGAGTCGGCGGTGCCAGCCCAACCCCCGGCCAAGCGGGCACCCCGCTGCCACGTCCCACGGAGGCGGCAAGCGGGACCGCACGGATGGGGGCAGGGAGGGTAACCATGGCAACCCCCGCAGTCATCGCTAAGTAATCCCTGCACAATGTACGATTGCTCTGTTCACAGGAAGGATGCTGACCATATATTCTGGTTTTCCACGCACACGACTTCACCAGGAAAGAATGCAGAGCACACGGTACAGATTTCCCGTCCAAGCAAATCTCCGCCTAGTCCTTGGGGGACCTGACGGATGGGGCTCTGCTCTCTCGGAAAGCAGAGAAGGCGGAGACGCGACGGGCCTGGATCCGCTGCCCCGGGGCGGGTCTCCGTGGAGCAAACCGTGGGCTCTTCCCCCCTGAAAGCCTCCTCGAGTCGGAGAGCGTGTGGACCCGGTCCCAGAGCGCCAGGCCTGGTCTGGGGTCTGTAACCGGGCCGAACCGCAG
This sequence comes from Panthera uncia, assembly GCF_023721935.1. Taxonomy (NCBI): domain Eukaryota; kingdom Metazoa; phylum Chordata; class Mammalia; order Carnivora; family Felidae; genus Panthera; species Panthera uncia. The sequence continues at coordinate 88,867,093 of NC_064807.1, forward strand.
GGCACACTCGTGGGTCAGAACGAGACCCCCGCCGGGGCGCGTGGCGGAGGGAGGGCCTCCCTTCTTGCCGGCGAGGCCACGGGCACTTTGTGGCTTCCGCTGAGCTTGGGCTCTCTGGAGGAAGGCACACACATGCACTCGTTTCCTTGCCCCGTGAAGTTCATAGTTAGGCGGGAAAGATGAGTTTCAGATGCTAAAAATAATCTTTTGGGACTTTTCACGGAAAAGCAGCGGCCCTGCTGTTGGGCCTTCCTTCGGGGAGATGCTTCCGTTCCTGATGTCCGTGCTGGATGGACGTGGCCGCCATGCCACTGCTATTCCAGACGTGGCCTGTAATTTCCTGCGACCTGGAAAACCACGCTCCCCGGCTTAGACTTTGCATCTTAGAGAAATGAATTTTAGTAAAATGCACCCTGGAACTTTTTTAAACATTTTCTTTTAACGGGACGCAGGTCATGGAAACCCGCGCAAATCAGCAAAACGTCACCCATGGAGAGATCACAAAGTATGCACCCGGGTCACGACACCAGGGTCAAGAATGCAGACAGGCCGGCCTCCCTGGGAACACCCGGGGCCCCCCACCCCACGGCCGCCCCCGCCCTCAGCCAGGGTGGCCGCCCCACACTCCACCGCCACCGCGGACACAGGGGACTGGACACGGGAGCCCGCTGCCTCCTTCCCCTTGCTCAACACGCGTGGGATTCGTCCACGTTGCTGGGCACGGCCTCTGTTCATTCACTCGCACTGCCGTATAATCACATGGAGGCCTTTTAACGACAACAAGAAGGAAAGAAGGAAGGAAGGAAGGAAGGAAGGAAGGAGAAAGAAAGAAAGAAAGAAAGAAAGAAAGAAAGGGAAGGAAGGAGAGAGAGAGAGAAAGAAAGCAAGAAAGGGAAGGAGGGAGGGAGAAAGAAAGAAAGAAAGAAAGAAAGAAAGAAAGAGGAAAAAGAAGAAAATTGGCTTGCTGCTATTGGAAGAAGAAACCTTCCCCAAGGCAGGGTGCAGCACCAGTGGTCCCTCTGGGGTGGGGCGAGGTCCTCCTCGGGCTCCTTCAGACCCCATCCCCCCGAGCTGGCACCCACGTGTGACTCAGGACACTGGTATCTGTAGGCGACCTGGACAAGCTGGTGGCAGGCCTCTCACTTATTAAAACGCTGCTAATTACAAGCCCTCCCTGTGGCCGGTCGGCCGGTCAGCGTGGGAGCCGCCACACAAGGCCTTTCCTCTCCCTGGTCGTGTCTGTCCGTGTCTCCTTTAGCTCCGTGAGCGAGAAAGCAGGTCTAGGACTCAGTTGATGAGCAGTCCCCCCCCCCCCCCCCCCCCCCCCCCCCCCCCCCCCCGCGGGCCCGCCCCCCCCCCCCCCCCCTGGTTTGGTCAGGCTATCTTCGTATGCAGGCGTATGTGTGAGATATTTCCGTATTCACGTGTGTATGTGCACACGCACACGTACACACAGCACCTACAGCATCTGTGTGTTATCCGGACCCCCAGCTCAGCGTGCAGAAGTCAGCCGCTTCCCAGCAAAGACGCCGACGCAGCCAGAACCCGCCGGAACCTACAAAGCTCAGAACCGACTGCGTCCCTGACGAGACGCGCACAGGGCCAGCGTGACGAACACATGAAAACGACGTCATATAGAACAAGACGGATGTGGGGGAAGGAGGGACGCTCCTCGTGGACTGGAGATACATTCGATATAAAAATGCCACTTCCTCCTAAAATCATAAACTAACTCAACCGCATCTAGCTAACTGAAACACCGACAGTGTTCTCCGTGGAGGTGTTGGGGGGACGCTGAGAAACGAGTTCTCAGTTCAAATGAAATGCTTAATTCATGGAGCCAGACCGGAAGCTAACCCAGGTGCCCTCTGACATCGGAGCCACCGCTCAGTGCCAGCGACCCGGCCCGTGGGCGAGCCCGAGCAGGTCCAGAAATAGCCCGAGAGAGACAGGTGGGGCCTCGGAGTCGACGGACTGGAGGGGGACGACGGGACGTCCCATTGGGGCGGTGGGGCAAAGGACCAGCCCCTGGAGGAGGAAAAGTTGAAGGAAGAAGAGAATCCCTGCTTCCCCTCCTTATACCAAAACCAGCTCCAGAAAGAGTCGTAAACGTGAAAATAAAGCCATAAAAAGGGGTAAAGCACGTGAGGATCTGTCACACGGTCTTAGGTAGGAAAGACAGTTCTGCACAGAAAAGCCGTATCAGAGAGTACTGATTGGAACACACAAAACGTGAAGGTTCTGTGTGGCACACGCACACACACGTGCACACGTGTGCATAGGTCCGGAAAACACACAGATGCTGCAGGTGCTGTGTGTACACGTGTGTGCGCACATACACACGTGAATACGGAAACATCTCACGCGTACGCCCGCCTACGAAGAGAGCCTGACCAAACCAACATCCTGCTACCGGACAGACCAACGCTCAGATTCCTTAATAAACCAAGAGCGCACACGAAACAACAATGTGCAACAAAAGAAAAGCAAACAGCCTTGATATCAAGAGACGCGGGGGCGCCTGGGTGGCTCCATTGGTTACGCGGCCGACTTCGGCTGAGGTCATGATCTCACGGTTCGTGGGTTCGAGCCCCGCGTCGGGCTCTGTGCCGACGGCTCGGAGCCTGGAGCCTGCTTCGGATTCCGTGTCTCTCTCTCTCTCTGCCCCTCCCCCCGCTCGGGCTCTGTCTCTCTCAAAAATAAACGTTGAAAAACAAAAAACAAACAAACAAAAAAGACTTTTTGTTGACCTACTATACCCGTAAGACTTTTAGAGTTTCACACGTGGTACCGGCACGGGTTTGGGAGGGGACAACCTGGTGTCGTGGCCCGGCGCCAGCTGGTGTCCCTGCCGGCGGGGCAATCGGGCCACGGCGATCCACGTTTCGAATGCACCGGCAACCTCTCAATTAGGAAGCGCCTGCAGAGAGCTGACATATGTTCACCAAGGAAGGAGAAGACAGGGGAGCGTGTTCGGAGCCCCTCTCGGTGCTCGTGGAGGCAGAGGTCGCAGGAGTGATGTGGCCCCGCCCAGCACCGCGGGCTCTCACCGTGACCGTGGGCGCGGCTCCAGCCGCTCTGGGGGCGCAAACAGACTCCCCGCGAGGGGGGCCCGCTCCCGGGCCTCGAGACACCCACAAGGGGAGGGGGGCACGGGGAGGCGGGGCCGCCGCTCCGGGTGGCGCAGCGGGAGGCCATGGGCCCTGGCGAGGAAGCCGGCCGTCCCGCGGGGCGTTCTGCTTAGTGGTGCGCTTACTGGAATGATCGACACCATGCTTGCACGGAGTCTGAGGTCCATTCTGCCTACCTAAGCACTCTGACCGACAGCAAACTGCAGGGTGGACCCAGCGTGGGCACTGCCGTGCCCGTAACAGGCCGTCCGTCCCGGGGGCCGCGGGAAGGTCCCAGGGGCCTGAAGAGGGGCCTGCAGCCCGAGGCTCGGGGGGGGGCGGGGAGCTTCGCAGATTCTGCCTCCCCCCCAAGCAGACCCGCGGAGCCTGCCGCCAGGTTGGCCCAGCGGCCCACGGCCAACCGTGACCCTGCTCCGCACGGAACATTGCTCCCCAACGAGGCCACGGGGACGGCAGGCCGCACTCGACCATTTCCAGGAAGTTATTTGAAGCAAGTCATAAAAGTTGGGAGTATTCCCCCTTCCCCGGGCTCCGGCTCTGGAGCCCTTCCAGACACGCTCCCCACACCCTTGGCGGAGATTCAGGGGGATTTTTCCCTCTAGTTGAACCAGAGAATCAATAGGGTGCTTGTCCCGCAGATGAGGCGGTGGGTCCCCGGGTCACTGAGGGCGCCGTGGAGGTCACCGGGGGAGGTCAGGGCCCGGGGAGGTCATGGCCTCAGCCCCCCAGCAACTAGAGTAAGACGTTAAGCAACGCCTCACGCGTCCGCGGGTGTTGGGTCCCTCGACCCCGGGGGGGTTCTCGGACCCTCCCCTGGAGGCACCTCCAGACCATCTCCAGGGCCCCCAAGAGTGGGGGGGGGGGCATCAGGGCAATTCTAGGGGCCCTCGTGGGAGTGGCTTGGCCCAACGGCAGGGGCACGGGGGACCCCCACTCTTCAGACAACCGGGCCACCCCTCCTGCACACATGACTCCCTAGTCCCGGCAGAGGAGGCTCCCTCCCCACCCCGGAGTCTCCCCAGCTCTGGCGGTGCTGCGGCGTGCGTTCGGGGGCAAGGACGGGTGGGCTGCCCGGCACACGGAATCCACCACCCCACGGGGAAGGAGGTCATTCCCACAATTGTCCCCAGCGTGGCCATGACCACCCGGTGCATCGACATCAGTGTCCCTGCAGAAAAACCGAAGTCGAGGACAGTGAGAGACGGGGGGGGGGGGGGGGGGGGGTGCAAGCAGCCTGGAGCTAGGGCCTGGACGCAGCCCTTCCCTCCAGGAGCGACCCGGGCTGGCTCCTCCCCAGCCAGTGCTCAGGTCCCGCAGATGCGGGCTCGGCGGCCTCGGGGCCCCTGCACACGCTTTCGGCTGGCCCTTCCGGGCCCTCCAGGCCTCTCGGGCATCTCCACGGGGTGGCTGGGCACGTGGGGGATAGAGGACAGCCGGTCACCGTGGGGCCGTCGAGAGGTCGGGAGGAGGCAGATGGGCTGGGAGGGTAGAGGGGGAGGACACGCCCACGAAGGGGCTTGGAGGGGCTCTGAGACCGGGCTTCAGCCTCGCTCAGTGAAGGGAAGGAGGCCGGGCCAGGCGGGCGAGCGGATGTGCCCCTGGGCGAGGCCCCGGGGAGGACAGGGCAGCCCCAGCTCAGTCCCTTCTCCCACAGCCACAGCTGGGGAGCAGCTGTCTGCCTCTGACCCCTCCCCACCCCACCCCCCACATCCTTTACTGAGAGTGCTTGCTGCTCTGGTTGGAATTTCGTTCCAAATGGTAAATATTTTATTTCCATCCGCGAGGCTCCCGCACAGATGACTTGGACACGACGTGGAAAATACCTCTCGCTGCTCAATTCAGCAGAAGAGGAGTGCGCTGTGCGGCCAGAGGGTAAGCTTCTAGCAAAACACTCTGCCTTCAACTGGACCATGATAAACCAAGGCCTTGTAATTCCCTCCCTCCTCCAGGGCCCGCTTGGGGCCTGGGAGGTGACATCATCAGCGCAAGGGAGCCCGGCGGGCGTCCGTAGATGGGTTTCTGTTTCCACCCCACCTGGCACACAGCCCCCTGAGCCCCCTCCACTGAGGGCGGCACTGCGGTTGCCAGTCTAGGCTTGCTGGGTGATCTTGGGTAAGTTCCTTGCCCTCTCTGGTCCTTGCTTTCCCTTCCTGTGAACCGGAGGTGAGAACGGGACCCATTCTGCAGACTGTCACAAGCACCATCGGGGGCTGCTTTTGAAGCGCTGGGTCCCCTGCGGAGGCTGTTAGAACAAAAGGGTACGCTGTAAATACGGCGTCTGAGAAACGCAGTGCACCCCTTGAGCTTACGGACAGACGGGAACGTGGTGTGAAAACACACATTTAGCTGCTTGGATCAGTAACAGAAGTAGCTGCCGGTACCTGGAGGCCGCTGACGCATCAGCATGGTACATGCTGAGCCCTGGGGCAAACCCTGTGCCCCAGCACATCAGGCCCCAAGTCAAGAAGACAGGGCGGGGGGGGGGGGGGGGGGGGCATCTGTGTCCCCGCGAGCATAAAGCCGGTGCCCCTGCGGCTGCAGTCGCCTGCCCGCGCGTGCAGCGTGCTCCCAGGGCTCATTTACGAGTGGAAGATGCACGGGGGCGGGGGCCCCCGGTTCACCCCTGGACCCGCCAGTCTCCCAACAAAGTTCACACCCGAGAACAGCTGCCTCATAAATGCAGTTTTCATTAATTTCCTGGAAGGGGGAGTTTTCGTTTTCCACATGACGGGTCTTGGGAGACCCAGGGAGGAAGGCCCGAGAGGGGGCCCCGGCGCCCGGGGTTTCTGTTCGTCCCGCACCGTTTGTCCCAGGTCCCGGGTCCCCGCACCGGACGGGAGGGCGGCGAGCTGATGGACGGCTGCTGTCGGGGTAAGAGTCCGACGTGGGGCGGCTGCGGGAGGCGGGGGTGACTGAGGCCCCGCCAGAGGACAGCGGGGACCTCCTGGTGGGCAGGAGTCCCATCACGTCTCTAGGATGTGCTTGGAGCGCTCCCCGCGTGTCCATTCCAGGCAGCACGTTGCCACCGTCCAGGAGGCCCGGAGGCAGAATCTCAAACCGAGCCACAAAAACACCGTTTGGACGGACACGGAGTTGGGCTGGTTCCAAGCGTCCAGAGTTGTCTTGTTTTCTTCAGGCTTCCACAAACCCTCTAATAAATGATAGGATAGCAGGGGTCACTTTCAGTGTGAGGCCAGGGCGTGGGTGGGATGAGGTCATGTGCCGGTGCTGCCGAGACCGGACACGGCGGCCGCTCCTACCCGCCAGCCCCTACCGGCGCTGCCCTGGGACGCGCAGATGGCTCCGTGTGGCGGTGCCGGGGCCGGAGTCCCTCTTACTCCACGGCAGCTTAGAGATACCGGAAGGCGACAGATCGCGCAGGACAGCGGTGACGCACGAGGACACTGAGCCGGGCCCCCCACCAACCGACCAGGTGCCCCGGGGCAGGTCGCGCGTGCTGTCTGCCTCAGTTTCCTCGACGGTAAGGTGCAATTCACGCGGGTGTCCTTCTCGTGGGCGTGCCATATCTTAAATCAGCTAAAATCCGCAGCGTCTCAAAATGGTTGGGGCACACGGCGAGTTCTCCAGAAACTAAGCAAATGTCCAAGAAAAGAAGGCGGGTCTGGGAGGAGGACGGCTGCCGGCCCCGGGGGCCGGAGGCCCCCTCGTTACATCGACGGGGACTGTGGGAATCCGAGGCCCCGGTGTGTCCGGTGCCCGCCTGGTTGCCCAGCTGTGGGGCCAGCCCCTGCCCCCAGCACCAGCTCCCTCTCCTGGTGAGGAGGGCCGCCACGGCCGGCCCCGGAGCTGCACAGACATCTGGGGAACTTTACCAACGGCCCAGGGACTTCCTGGCCTGCGTGACCCCCTCCCGGGTTTGGACCTCGGAACAGATTCCTAGGGTGCTAAGCAGGATGTTAACGCGGCACCCGCCCCCGCCCGACCTCCAGGAAGGCCCTGTCCCCAGAACCACCCTGCTCGGTGGCCCAGTCCAGACTGAGAGGCCGAGTCCAGGCTCTCTGAGTCAGCTCACCCCACGCCCGTGCCACCAGCGCCCCCCGGCCGGCCCCGTGCCCGGCCTCACGTGCCCCATTCGGGGCCCAGGAGCCGAGCCGAGGACGCCTCCGACACCGGGAAGGGCAAGGGGGCGTCCTCCCAGCCCACACCCGACTCCAGTCCGCGGACACGGATCTGGGACCGCGGACCTCCCGGACCGAAAGGTACCAAATGTGTTGCCTGAAGCCACTCCGTCTGTGGTGGTTACGGCCACGGCAGACACAGAGCCATCACGGGACAGGCGGTGATTATCCGTCTTTCTCCCCCGATTATGTGTTGCGCCCAGCCGTGCCGACACCCGGGGCCGCCAGCTGCGCGTCCCCCTGCCGTGTCACGTCCTGCCAGGCGGACACGCAGCGAGTCCGTCCCGTCGCCGGTGACGGGCGTTCGAGCGGTGTCCACGCTTCGGGGCTGTGAGCAGCGCCGTTATCGACATTCTCTCCCGTCCCTCCCGCTCTGGAGGCAGGACTTCTCTGGGCGCGTGTGTCCTGGGACTTCCGACTTTAGCAGACGCTTCTGCGGCATCTGCACGATGCTGAGTACTGGGAATACGGTTGGCCGCACACACGGCTGGGTCGCCACGCACGCCCCACGGGACGCAGTAGGGCTGCAGGGGTTCCCGGCACCGCCCCGCCTGGCCCGCCGTCAGGAAGAAGCCCCCACGCCCCCGAGGACCCTTCCCACCCGCCCCTTTCGGGGACGGCGGAGCTCCCCTTGCACGCGCCCTGGCGGGTGAGGCAGAAACTGGGTTTGGAAACGGTCGCTCTCGCACTTGAGCCCCCCCCCCCCCCCCCCCCCCCCCGCCCCGATTCCAAGACAAGAGGAAGGCGTATTCGGCAGACGCGACCACGGCCGTCAGCCCGGGTGAGGGGCGGCGCCACCGCAGGGACCAGGCTGGGCGTCCCCCTCACAGCCGGGCCATGTGGGCCCGCCTTCCCAGAAGCATCCATCCGCCGTGTCGCAGGGAGGCTAACTGTTCTCATCTTCCAGAAGAGGAGCCCGACTCACTCACGGAGGTGGCGCTCCTGGGCAGGTAAGCGGGAGGTGGGCGGGGCACCTACCTCATTCCTCGGCCTGCAGGGCCCTTCGCCTCCTTCTGCGGGATGAGTTTCCGCCTCGTCGTCGTGGGACTGTCCTCTGCCCTTGTGAGTCAGTCTGCTCTGTTTTCTAGTGGGAAACCCCTCGGAGGGAAGCCGGTCTCTCCCGTGGCCAGGATGCAGGCCAGAGTCTCCGACGTGCTTGGAATAAAAGGGACTTGATTTCCATCGTGAAATCATCTCTTCATCTCTCCAGAAAGTGTCCCCTGAGCCCTGCCAGGAGCCAGGCGTGGGGCTCCTGCTGGGCCACATCAGTGAATGACACCCCACGAGCTCTGGCCTCAGGGGCACGGAGGGCCCGATCGCCTACTTGCCGGGGGCGGGCCCCCTCGGGGAACAGGGAGCTCGCTCAAGTCAAGATATTTCAATAAGGGCTTACAAAGGGACCACTTGCAGCCAGGTGGATGAAGGGGAGCCCCAGGCACAGGGCAGGAACTGGGGGACCTCACCCCCGGCCCCAGGGGAGGAGAGGAGGCAGAGCCCCAGGGTCCCACGTGGAGACAACACCTTCAGAGGAACAACCCGAGACGGCCTCGTGGTGGGGGCTGGGGGGTGGCACGCACCCTGACTCGGGTCCCCTCCTTTTCTCTGATGTGCACCCTCTGGCTGAGCCCGACCTGAGGTCGGACGCCAAGGTGGTCTCCCAGGGCCGCTCACTCCACAGGGCCTAAAGCAGAGCTGAGACACAGGTGCGGTGGCTGTGGGGAGCAGGCAAAGGCAAGGAACGCGGAATGGTGTCCCTGTTGTAGGAAACCGTTTGGGGGCTCCTCTGAAGGCCACGCATGGTTGCGACGGGGCCCCGCAATTCCGCCCCCCGGGGACACGCTCAGAAGAACTGAAAACAGAGATCCAGACAGACGCCTGTACGTGCTCAGTAGCAACACCGTCACCTGCGGATGCGGAAGGGCCCGTCGGCGGGTGAGCCTGGGTAAGCAAGACGTGGCATGTCCACGCGACGGAGCAGCTCCGGGCCACGCAAGGGGAGCAGCACTGGCCACCCACCGCGTGGGGAAACCGGGGAAACGTTACGCTCAGGGAGAGAGGCCAGACACAGAAGGACAGACGCCACTTAGACGAAATATCTAGCAAAGGCGAGTTTCCAAAGGCGGAAAGTGCATTGGAGGCGGCCAGGGAGGGTGAGCGGGGAGCTCCTTTCTGCTGGGATGTCCCGGGACGGGGAAGGAAGGTCCTGGAAACAGGCGGTGGTGACGGCGACACAGCACCGCCCACGCAGCGAACGCCGCTGCCCGGCGTTAAAATGGGTGCGTTGTTTGGCCTGTGACCTTTTCTCAGTAAAACTGTTCAAAAGATGCAAAGCACCCAACACATTCCACCCCTTCCGCCCCTTGACATCCATCTAGTCCTGTGGTTGAAAAGCTCACGCCCAGCACACAGAGGGGCAGCGCGCCCCAGGAGCCACCGCGTCCCCGCGGGCGGCGTCCGTGGTGGCAGGACGCGCTCCCACCCCGGGCGTGTGGCCCGACTGCGGCAGGGGCAGCTCACGCAGGGCAGAGCGGAGAGGGGTGCAGGGGGGAGGTCCCCCCCACCGAGCAACGCAGGCAGGGCTGCCCCAGGCGGGGCCCCACGGGCCCTTCCGCCTCTGCGTGCCCTCTCCCGGCGCAGGGACCTCCCCTGTCAAGGATCGGGGTCCTCGGTGGCTCTGCCTTATTCCCTCTCCTTGTGAGGGCTTCCTGTATTAACAGCACACCCCTGGGCCTGACCTGTGTCTGGTCCGTCAATGTCTTTTAACTGGTAAGTTCAGCCTCCTTAGGTTTACTGCGACTACCGTCTCCCTCTGTGGGCTCATTTCTCCTGACGCACCCGTGCCCCCCGCCCGCCCCACCTGCCTTTCCACAGGGCGGGGAGCCCCCAGTCCCGGCTCCGCCGCCGCTCGCCCCGCTTCTCACTCGTTCGTACTTGCGGTCAGCAGCTCTGCCGGGAGCGCGTCCCTGCGCGGAGCAGGGGCGTCTCCACCTGCCCCTGAAGCAGCAAGAGGAATCCACACTACTCCGACCACCGTCACCGCCTCCCATTTTCTCGGCTATTTTAGTTCTTACTTTTGAGCCTCTGGAATTGGACTTTATTCTACACAGTCCTCACCCACAACGCTGCGGCCCGGCGTTTTCCCATCGCCGGTGTTCCAGGGGAAGCACCAGGGAGTGTGTGTGTGCGCTTCTATGTGTGTCTGTGTGTGCACACGTGTGTGCGTGTCTTGTGCGTGTATGTGTACGTGTGAGTATGTGTTCCTGTCTGTGGATGTGTGTGTGTGTGTGTGTGTGTGCCTGAGAGGGTCATATGGGCCTGTGGTGCCTGCACGCGTCTGTGTGTTATGGGTGGTGTGTGCGTCTGTATGCGTGTGTGTGCAAGTGTATATGTGGCTGTCGTATATCTGGATGTGTGTATGTTGATGTGTCTGTGCGTGCTTCTGCATGTGTGTGCGTGTGCGTGTCTATGGTGTCTGAGTGTGTCTTACACGTACATGTGTATGTGACTATGTAGATGTACACACATGGTGTACACGTACGTGTCTGTACATGTGTGGGTACGTGCGTGTGTGTGCATGTCTGTGTGTGCACGTGTATGCGTATATGCGTGCGTGTGGAAGTGTGTCTACATGTGTGTCTGTATATGCGTGGATGTGGATGTGTGTGCACGTGTGAGTGCACACCCGTGTGTGTGCTTGGGCGTATGTATTTGCATGTGTGTGCGTGCACGTGCATGTGATGTGTCTGCATACCTGTATGTGTGCATGTGTGTCTATATATGTGTGTGCACGTGTGTATGCGCCTGTGGGTGTGCACGTGTGCACACGCACTAGCGGAGCCTCTTGCCTGTGACGGTCGGGGTTGTGGAACCAGGCGGAAGTCCCCCCAAGCCGCGCCTGAGGGCACACCCCCTCCCCTCCCTCACGCCACAGGTGTGGGTGGCTGTAAACCAGCCCAGCCCTCCCGCACCTCCTCCCCCCCCCCCGCCCCCCCGACCATCCCCTTTCCTCCTGAATCGCATTCTTTCCCGGCTGTTGCAGACGATGTCTGCGGATACTCTGTCCCAGACTGTGTGCGTCTGAAATCGAAATGCAATGTGCCATCATTTAAATGCCATTGAACAGAACACTGAACGTTGAAATGGAGGCAATGGCTGTTTTGAACCACTCTGGGGATGTTTTCTCCTCGTTCTGGCTTTCCGCTGTGCCTACTGGGGACTCTGTTGTCGGCATAACTGTTTGTCGATGAGGAATGGGTCTCTCCTGTCGGCTGTTTGTAGGACCTTCTCTTTGCTTTTAGAACCAGTTCGCTATCGTGTCTCTGGCGCCTTCCTTTGAGTGACCCAGGTCACCTCCACGGAGCTTCTGGAATCTGAGGATGCACATTCTCCATCAATCTCAGACACTTCTCAGCCTCCGTCCCACCTGTCACTGCCCCTCTCCTGTCATCGCTATGCCCTCCTCCCAGGGCAGCTGCCCCCAAGACAGAGCCCCCCACTGAGTCAGGGCTGGCCTGAGTGGCTTCCCACACAGGTCACAAAGGTCTGTGGAGCCTGCCCGCACTCCCTGGGACCTCCCGCTCTGGCGACGCCGGCCACCGTGCCACCTGCCACTGTGAGGACCCCCAAGCAGCCCCATGGAGACGCCCACGAGGAGGGGAACTGAGACCCCCTCAAGGACCTCACCAACGTCCCCACCAGGTGAGTAGATCCCCAGAGGCGCCTGGGACTGGGGGGCAGCGGGAGTGTCAGACGGGGAACGGGGGTCTCCTCCGTGGGGGATGACCGTGCTCTGCCCGGCCTCCGGATGCACCAGAGACCCCCGACCGGCACAGCCCAAACGGACAAATCGTGTGGCATGTGAGTTACAGCCCAGCAGAACTATCCAGAAACCTGGCTGTGCTCTCACGGAGGGTGTAACTGGCAGGGGTCCAGCTTCCTCTGCGTGTCTGCGACCCCGCTCTCCACCTGCCGACGCCAGGGAGCAGCTGGGGCCATCCCGAGCAATCCCGACGCCTCGTGAGCCAGGCCCGGCTACATTTTCAACACCCGCGTCCCCCGTGCCCCACTCTCGAAGACGTCAGGCGTCATTTTCTCCAGTGTTCGTGGACGCATTTCGAGGGGTGTTTGCTGCAGTTGAGCCAGAACTCGTAAGACTCAAATGTCCCGCCGGCGAAGGAGCCGGGGTCTCGGGCTGGCGGCCCCAGAAGCCTCACGGAAGAGCGCTCAGGGACAGATGCTGTGACGGCAGACAGACGCACGCGCCAACCCCGGCGCTGCCGCTCAGCCGCGGCGAGGCCTAGGACGAGCCGCTTGACGTCGGAGGCCCGCTTCCACGCCCGCCGGAGAGCAGCGCTGCACGCCCAGCCCTTCCTGGGCCCCGAGCACCTGCGGCAGCTCTCTGTGCTCCGGGGAGCTTCTGGAAGCCCTGCGGCCCCTTGGCTCCTCCTCCCTCCGCGCATCTGGCTCCCTTCACCTTAGCACTCGCCCCGCTGCGGCCCAGCAGGACAGTGCACCCGAGTGCCCTGCCTGGCCCACAGGTCACCGCGGCCTCTCTTCCCGGGTCCTGCGCGGCACCCGGTCCGGGCACAGCGGGCCCGGCAGCTCCTCCCGGTCGCCCTGAGACGGCGTGCAGAGGCCGCACGGGTCCTCCCGTGAACTCAGGAAGAGGGACGGCTCTTGGTTCCGCAGCCGTGGGACCCCGGGCGTCGTCGGCCTTCTCGCCGTCAGTGCCGTGTCCCCACGCGGGGCCTGACACACAGTAGGGGCTCCGTCTACACTTCCAGAACGAACACACAGTGCTCTTCCCGCGTCTGGCCGCGGACGTGAGAGCGGGGCGCCAGCCACAGCCCGCTGTCATCCGCCGGGACGGCCTCTTGGCACAGGCCGCGCTGTGCTTCTCCCCGCTCCGATGACGCTATCCCCTGGCCTCGCTGCTGTTTGGTTTTGTTTGAACGTCTTCTTATTGTGGTAAAACACACAGAACATAGAAAACGGAGCATCCCAACCGCTTCAAAGCGCACCACTCACAGGCGTCTCGCGGATTCGCGGAGCTGTGCCGCGGCCGTCAGCACTACCTCGTTCCAGAACATTTGGCCCCGAGTCCTTGCGGCGCGTTCACGCTTCAGCGTCTCACTCCGCGCACTTCCCGAGCGCTGCCCCGCATCCGCGTGCAACGAGGCGAGGCTTCCAGGAGAACACCTGCGCCGAGGGTGGAGCGTGAGCTCCCCTGCAACCCCCGCCTCCCGACGGCGCACGGCCGAGGCAGGTGGCAGGTGAGCTGACGGCCTCGGGGCGCGGCTCTCTCTGAGTCCTTCTGGCAACCGCGGGTCTGTCCCCGTGGCGCCCCGGGGCCACCGCGGCCCGCGGGCTCTCCGTTTCCCCGGGTAACACACACAAGTTTTGTCCCCTGGCTCCGCAGACAGGCGCCGTGTAATATGTAATACACACGGCCCCAGGCCAAGAGGAGCCGCCAGGAGCTCGCATCCTGCAGAGGCCCGGGGTCTGCGCCCAGCCCCCGACGCCCCCACGCACCCCCGTGCCACGGGCAGGCGGGCCGCTCGCGGGAGACCTCCGTGGAGGCCCCACAGCAGCTCCCTAAAGGGCTTCCCGCTGCACTGTTCCAGGCCGTTCGCCTTCGGGGCATCTCTGCCCAACCCTGAGTGGAAACAGCTGAGCGACTCTGGCTTTGTGTCAAGGCTGAGACTGGCGCTCGGGGATTTCATGCTCGTGTGCAGCTCGGGGTTGCCATCTAGTCAGCGCGTCTCGGGCTGTCCTCCGCGGCTTTGCCGCGAGAGGTCTTAGATACGAGGTCCCAGCTTTGCCTTCCCCCTCAGCACGTGGCAGCCCAGCCGGGCTCCCTGGAGGAGGCGGTGGGGAGGGGGGACGGAGTCAACAGGACAGCGGTGATGGAGACGGCCCCTGACTCTCTCGGCCCTTGAAGCTTTATTTTCCCCGTCCTGCGGCTCGGTCATCCCAGCTGCACACCCGAGCCACCAGGAGTGCCCGGGCCACCTCGGGAACCATGAAAGGGAACTCCTAGCCCGCCGCCTCCTTCTCTCCCCCCGCCCCCACACCGGGCCCAGCCAAGCCAGACCGCAGGTGGAGTGGGCTGGAAGCAGCCGGATGGTGTCCGTCCCCCTGCCTGGGGGAGTCGGGGAAGGCAAGGGAGTCACCCTGCGGCCGGCTGGCCCGGAACAGCGCGGGGCTGCGGTGCTGGACGTTCACAGAGCTGTGACCCCAGGCCGTGGGGGAGCCGCTCGGGCTCCTGTCGTGGGCCGAACACCGGCTGTTCCCGTCTGGGCTCGGCGCCGTCGGCCCCGTGTCCGGGCCTGGCAGCCGAGGAAGCCTCGCGGACCTGGGGTTCACCCGGCAAGGCCGGGGAGCTCGGGAAGGTGGGAGGCGGTCTGCTCGTCCCTGGCGGGCAGGGGCCCACGGAGAGTGTCCGCCGAAGGGACCTGCCAGCTTTGCAAACGGCCCGGTGTCCGTGGCACCGTGAGGTACGAGGCACCGGGGCCGGGCAGGAGGCGCTCTTACCGCAAACGTTCAAGCGGCCCTCATCCAGCCTTTGGCACTGACACACAGGGGACCGGGGAACAAGGAAAACGGCGTCCAAAGACATCCACCGGCTCGCTCTCCAAACCCTCCGTGAGTCAGTGTCGTGGGAAAACACGAAAAGGGGTGGGGTGTGCTCTCCTGGAAGACACATCAGAGACGAACTAAACGGCACAGGGGGGGTGACATTGTGTCCCCGCAGGCCAGAGTCGTGAGGTCCTTCTCCTTAAAGAGAGGGATGCCAGAGGGTAAAACGTCATGACGTCTGCAACTCCTTCAAAGGGTGATCAGGCCAGAAAGGAGGAGAGAGGGAGGAAGGGGAGGAGGGGGAGGAGAAAAGAGGGAGGGGAGGGAGGAGGAGGGGCCGGGAGGGGGAGAGGGGAAGGAGGGGAGGGCGTTGGAGAGGAAATGTTGAATGTTGAAGACTTTTATAATGAAACAACAATTGGGGTTGGGGGGGACTGGAGGGGAAGGCCAGAGGAAGGGGAGCGAAAGCAGGACCCGGCCCAGAACAGGCGCTTGGGAAACCTTCCCGGGACAAGAGCCGGGCTGCCACCCGTCTCTGGGCCCAGCGGCATCAGGAAGCTGCCGACCAGGGCCCTGGGGCCTGGGCAAGGAGGGCGGCCGGGGGCCGGAGCAGGCAGGCACCGGACGCCCAAAGACAATGGGTAAAGAGTGAGTCGGGTTCTGGGGGGAAACTCCATTAGGCGTGCTCACACTTATTTCACGGATTAGCACTGTTCTCATTGGGAATTACACAGGTGTGGGGGGGTTCGGGGCTGGGACCTGGGAGCAGGGACCGTCCACAGAGCAGAGCTCAGGAAACCAGCAAACCCTCGGGTCTGCGCAGGCGGGTCCCCAGAAGGTTCGGGGTGGCACCGCCGTTTCACATGGATGCCAGGAGGACAGGCCAACCCTGGGTCCCGCCTGGACGGGAGCTGAAGCCCCCCCCCCCCCCCCCCCCCCCCCCCCCCCCCCCCGGCCCTCGGGTGGGCCCTGACAACCCCCACCCCAGAGGTCGATCTGTCTTGCTGCCTCAGTGCCCAGAGCGGTGACCTCACTGGCACAGAGAAGACACAGCCCCAGGTCTGCAGAAGCCAGAGCGGAAAGAGAGGAGGAGACCAGGGACTGGCGAGTGGAAGGTGCCTGGAGGTACCCCAAAAGTAGGGAGGAAGCAGTGGCTCAGAGAGCAGGAAGGACCCTCATCAGCCACCCTGCACCACTGATGAAATCTGCAGGCAGAGCATGGGTCAGCCGGACCTGGCTTGGAACCCGGAGCCCCTCTTCCTGGCTGTGTGCCCTGGGCAGGTCACCCAGCACCTCGGAGCCCGTTTGCCGCTCTGTAAAATGGGTTTGCCGATGGTGCCCACTACAGAGGCCCGTGGGGCAGCCCGCCAGCAGGAACTGAAAGCAGTCGTTCCCACCTTGAGTTTATTCACTCGGTGTATCAATGTCCTGCGGCCGCTGTAAGAAATGATCACAAACTGGGGGCGACAGTTTATTCTCTTCCAGCTCCGGAGCCTCGAGGGCCCAGATCAAGGTGACACAGGGCCAAACCAGCCCCTGGGGGCCAAACCAGCTTCCCGGGCCTGTGGCCGCGTGCCGGCAGCCTCTGTCCCCGTCTGCACACGGCACCTGCCGTGTCTCTCCTCCTCTCCAAGGACACCAGTCATCGGACGGAGGGCCCACGCTAAATCCACACCAACTTCGTCTCGCACTCCTTAACCGATTACGTTTGCAGAGACCCTCTTCCCAGGTACGCTGCCCTCCGAGTCTCTAGATGGACACGAATCTAGTGGCTTGTTCAACCGACTCCACTTAGAATTAGTGTGAGGGCTGCTATAACCTCTCCGAATTTCATGTCTGCACGATAAAGGGCCTCTTCAAAATATTCGTTAGGAAGAGGGGTCTGGGTAGGTCATCATCTGGGTAGGTCATCATCATCACGTCCAGACGTGAGGACAGAGCAAAGCTGACTGGGAGGGATGTTTACTTAAATCAAGAAAGAAACAAGGTGGACGTTTCGGCCCTTCTGAGGGAAAAGAAGGCGGAATCCCTCCCCCATTAACAGTTCAAACTCCAGGGGCGCCCGGGGGGCTCAGTCGTTGAGCGTCCGACTTCAGCTCAGGTCATGATCTCACGGTTCGTGAGCTCGAGCCCCGCGTCGGGTTCTCCCTCTCAGCACAGAGCCCGCTTCAGATCCTGTCTCCCTCTCTCTCTGCCCCTGCCCCGTTCGCTCGCTCTCTCCAAAAACTGAAAATCAACGCCAAAAAAAATTTAAACGTTCAGCAGCGGGAAATGGTCCGGGAGACGTCTGCCTGGTGCAGTCGCCACGGGCCCTTGGGAGGATGCGGAGAAGCGGCTCACGGAGGGATCCGCCTAAGGAATAACCTTCCCGAGGAACGGGAGAAGAGGGTGTGGCCACCGCGGCCACCGCGACGAGACGCGCGCAGACAGAGCCACCTGGAGGGACAGCACGAACGCAAATGGCCGTTATTTGCGGGACGAAAACACACACACGTGAGCAACGCCCGCAGAGAGGCCGGGGCGGCGCAGAAGGTGGCGGGGACACCGCGTCCCTCGACACAGGGTGGTCCCCTACCTGCAGAAGGTGGCGGGAGTCAGCCCCAAAAGACCCCGCGGCGGCATCTGCCGTGAAAATCCCACCTGTGTGAAGCCCCCCTTCCCAGAAAGCGCTGCAGAGTTTCAAGCAGACAGGCCCCCGGTGTCCAGCAGGAACGCGAGCGAATCTGTGGCCGGCCTGGGAAGTCCGGAAGGCAGGAGGGACACCCCCGGGGAAGGCCCCAGGCAGGCCCGGCTGGACCCGGAGAAGGGCTCTGTCCTCCTTCCCGGCCCGAGTTCACATTCCCTTCGAGCTCCACCGAGACAACAGCGCGGACACGCTGCCCAGACCCGGTGCTCCTCGGGGGACCCTGTGACCCGGGGCTCCTCAGGGCTCACCCACCGCCCTGTCCTCTCCCGGCCCTTCAAGTGTGGACCCCATTGAATTGGGCGCTTTAAATAGGAGAGTCGTGTGTGAGCCGTGTGCAAATCAGATCTCGCTGAAGCTGTTGCCACGACGAGAAAGAAAGAGCAGGTGCAGATAAGCCAGAGGCCTAGGGCAGTGGCAGCATCCAGGAGCCACTGGGTCTAAGGACCCAGTGGGGTGTAAGGACCACCCACTGGCGAGGATCCAGCCGGGGTGGGGGGGCAGGCCTGACCCCCCACCCTGCTTTCAACGGGGCCTTCCCTGTCGTCCGTGGAGACTTACAGAGACCAGCCACTTGCTGCTGGTACCCTATGGTAACTGTTAGTGCCGAGCCCGACCGGATCTCCTTCAGTCCTTCCAAGGACCTCAGACGACGGTCGAACGGGCGCGCCTGTAACGGGAAGGCCGTGGCACAGAGGGGCCGGCGAGCCGTCTGAGCGCCCATCGCCGGCAGGCGGCTGGGGGACCCACCGCTTCCCAACGGCTGCACGTCTGCTCACTGGTCTTTGAGGCTGTCAGAGTATCATTTGCAGGACGTTAAAAGCGTGGCCGGCATACAGATATAGGCTGAATGTTTACTGGGGCGCCTGAGTGGCTCAGTCAGCTGAGCATCCGACTCCCCGCTTCAGCTCAGGTCGTGACCTCACGGTTCACGGGATGGAGCCTTGTGTTGGGCTCCGTGCCATCAGCGCGGAACCTGCTCGGGATTCTCTGTCTCCCTCTCTCTCTCCGCCCCTCTCCTGCTGGCACGCGCACGCTCCCACTCTCCCTCTCTCTCTCTCTCTGAATAAATAAACATTAAAAAAATAATAAGGTGCAATAAAATGAGTATTTGTCCACAATTTATCAGCTCATTAACACAGAAACCAGTGACAGAGTAAAGCTGGTTCATGAAGCAGACAATGTCCCACAGGCAACAGAAACCATAACCTCGGGGGCTACCTTTTCCTCCAGATACAAATCTACGAGTTAACATCACTTTGCAAAGATGCGAGTCCTTAATAGCAAACGGCAAAATCAAGCAGTTTCTCTAGATCAGTAGATTCCTTACACGGACCTGTTACACAATGCCCCAGAATGACAGAAAAGATCATTCTCCCCCTGACTTTTAAGCTCTAAGTAACTGTTCTCGGGGCGCCTGGGGGGCTCAGTCGGTTAAGCATCCAACTTTGGCTCAGGTCGTGATCTCGTGGTTCGTGGGTTCAAGCCCCGTGTCAGGCCCTGTGCTGACAGCTCAGAGCCTGGAGCCTGCCTTGGATTCTCTCTCCCTCTCTCTCTGCCCCTCCCCCGCTCATGCTTCATCTCTCTCTCTCTCTCTCTTGCTCTCTCTCCCTCTCAAATATAATAAATACCTTTAAAACTTTTTTTAATTATTGTTCTTGACATCGATGAAATAAATTGAAGGAGACACAAGTGGAAAGATATTCCATACTCATGGACCAGAACTTAATACTGTCAAGATGTCCACAACACCCAAAGCAAACTACAGATGCAACACAATCCCTATCAAAATGCCAATGGCATTTTCCACAGAAATGGAACAAATGACCCTAAAATTCGTGTGGAATCACCGCAGAGACTGAAGAGCCAAAGCGAGCTCGAGAAAGAATGAAGCTGGAGGTATCATGCTCCCCGATGTCAAACTATCTCGCAAAACCACTGCGATCAAAATTGGCATAATAGACACACAGGTGAATGGAACGGGACAGAGAGCCCGGACATAAACCCACGCATGTGGTCACTTCATCTACGACACAGGAGCCAAGAACGCGCACTGAGGAGGGGGAGTCTCTTCAATACCTGGTTGTGGGGAAGCGGACAGGCCTCGTGTCAGAGAACGAAACGCGGCCCCTGTCGTGCACGACACAAAAATTCACTCAAGACGAATTAGAGACTCGAATGATAAGACCTGTGACCGTAAAATTCCTAGAAGAAAACACAGAGGGCAGGCTCCTCGACGTCCGTCCTGGCGTCGGATTATTGGATCTGAAACCAATAGCAAAGGCAGCAGAAGCAAAAACAAGCAAGTGGGACCCACGCTAAGAAGCTTCTGCACGGCGAACGAAACCGCCACATATCTGATAAGGGGCTAATACCCCAAATACATGAAGAACTCCTACAGCTCAACAGAAAAATGATCCGATTAAGAAGTGGACAGAGCAACTGAGCAGACAGGTCTCCAAGGAAGACCTCCAGATGGCCCACGACACAGGACAAGATGCTCGACATCGCCCATCATCCAGGAAACGCAAATCAAGACCACACTGAGATACCACCTCACACCTGTCAGAATGGCTGGCACCAACCACATAGGAAATGACAGATGCCGGCAAGGACGCGGAGAAACGGGAACCCTCGTCCGCTGTTGGCGGGAATGCAGAACGGTGCAGCCACAGTGGAAAACAGTACGGAGGCTCCTCAAAAAATTTAACATGGAACTACCCTATGATCCAGAAACTCCACTTCTGGGCATTTATCCAAAGGAAACGAGATAATCGCTACCTCGGAAAGGCATCTGCACCCCCGTATATGCTGCATTATTCGCAACACCCAAGGCATAGAAACAATCCAGGTGTCCACCGAGGGATGGGCGAATATAGAAAACGGTATATTATTCGGCCACAAAAGACAGAAATCTTGCCTCTGTGGCAGCTTGGATGGACCTTGAGGGCATTATTCTAAGTGAAATAAGCCAGCCAGAAAAAGACAAATACCGTATGATCTCATATACACATGAAACGCAAAACAACAAAAAACAAAACAAAACCCAAACCCATAGATCCAGAGGACAGACTGGTAATTGCAGAAGGCAGAGGGTGGGAATGGGTGAAAGACGGGGCCAAGGCTGGTCAAAGGGTACAAACTTAAAAAGACAAAATAATAACAACACTTTCTCTTAACGAGGGGAATAGTATGAATGAAGTCACAAACACCAAGTCTGGAAACACACCCCGTCCCCAGCCTCCCGCTACCTTCCAGCAGAGACCGCTGAGTTCCACCTGTGCCCCAGGTGACCCTGAGCAGCACGCAGAGGGGCCGAGAGCAGTTGCCGACAGAGGACAGAGGCGACAGGCTACCCTGGAAAGTCTTCTCTTAAGGAGGTGAGGTTTGAGAAGGGGCTGGGATGCAAGATGGAACCTTCCGGGCCCCGAGGGGGCAGTGAGCATGGCACGGGGTGGGATGGCAAGGAGGCCACTGAGCGACAGGGGTGAGAGGCAGCCGGACGGATGGCCAGAGGCCAGACATGTGAGACCCTGTAGACATGGTCAACAGCTTAGCTGTATCCTTAATGCAGTGGGAACCGTGGGGGGCTTTCAGCAGCATAGGGTACGACCGGACTGTGCTTTTCAAAGACCTCTGACGGTCAGAGGGGGCAAGAGTAGCCCCGAGGGAGCCAGCGAGGGCAGGTGAGCTTGGACGTGGGCCGGCAGGTGCCAGTGAGATCAGGAATGAGGGCATGTGTTTTCGAACAGAGCTGGGCAGACTCACTGCCCGTCGGCTCAGGAGGCCAAGGAGAGAGGGCCAGAGAGCCCCCCACACACACACACACACCCGCCTTTGCTTGCTTTCTGGGCAAAGGGCAGGCCAACCTCTCACTGAGGAACAAAAGCGCGGAAGAAAGTTGTTAAAGCAAATCGGTAACAGCATGGGAAGGAATAAGGAGGCTGAAGTCTAAGGGAGCCAAGCCCGCAGAGACGGGAGCTGCGTCTGAAAGTTCTTAACTGGAAGCTTGTGGCCAAGCCACGCAGACCTGGGGCTCAATGGCCTCGCGCAAGGCGGAGACCCCGGCCCAGGCCTCCCCCCGAGGGGCCCGTGCGTGGGGGTCCTCTGCGCAGAGCAGGAGCTGGGGTGGCGGCGTAGCCGTCACTGGAGATGGGGACCGCAGCCAGCTGTGCGGCACAGACCCACGTCTGGTGACTCGAAGGAGCCTCATCCCTAAAACCAAGGTCAACGTGGGCCTGGATCTGTGCGGCCAGGACCCAGAAGGACCAAATGCAAACCCGCCCCCTGGCTATGCCCTCCTCCTGGACCCCATCGCAATTGCGTATCAGCCACAAGCAGGCCTCGGTACAAGTGTGAAAAGGGACAGATCCTGACGAGTGAGACACGGGAGAGGAAAGGGCAGAAGCAGACCCACAGACCTCAGACCCCAGAAGAACCGGACCCTCATCACAGAACCGCCATGTTTCTATCAAGCTTGAAGAAATAAGAGCCAGATTGAAATCTCCACCATAAACAGGAACCTATCAAAAATAAATCGCCGTGGTAAAAACAACCAGAGAGCTAGCAATTCAAAGTGTAAACCTTTACGTTTAAATAATCAAAAGGAAATGATTTCTTGAATTGTCATGTTCAGAGTGTGTTCAGTTCTGCCGAAGGCACGCTCTTGGAGAATACTCAGATGGGGGGGGGGGGGGGGGGCGGGGCCGGGCGGGGGGGGGGGGGGCGGGGGGGGGCGCCGGGCCGGGCAAGGGGGCGGGAAGCTGGAGAAGGTCAGAGGTCGGCGAGAGCAGGGGTGTGCCGTGGCCCCATCCGTCCGTGTCCGTCCATCCCCCCCAAAGGCGGGAGGTGAAAGAGGAGGGACACCCGCGGAGACGGCACCCGAGAACATCAGAGCAGACGGAACCGCCAGAAACCGCCCCCCGCGGAAAAGCCCAGCGAGCCCCAAGCAGGAGTGATGAAAAGCAGCCCACACCTAGCCGCGTCTCAGTCAAACCACAGGGGGAGTCCCTGGGCAGCGGCCAAAGAGGCAGACGGCTTTCCCGGGAGGAGCACGGGAACGAAAACCAGGAGGCGTGACAGGCCGTCTTCAACGCCCCGAAAGGAAATACCCAGCTAAAAGGCTTTCCAGGAACGGGGGCAAAATAAAGACATTTTGGAGCGATAAAAACTGAGAAAGTTCAGCACCATCGGCCCGTCTCTGCAGGAAATCCTAGGGGGCGAATCCCAGGCAGATTCCTGTGCGCGTCAGGGCGCAAGCGCCTGGGGCCAGCAGACGAGGCGGGCACAGACGGTGGGTGACAACACTGCACAAACGAGAGCGCTGCGTGGTGGCACTAACAAAGCCAGGCGCACGGCCACACGGGCAGGGTTAACAGACCCGTGACTCCGGGAGCCGGAGGAGGAGCTGAGAGGCCTGCACGGCTGACTTTGCTCCCCCGGGAGCAGGTCGAGTAGCGTCCCCCCAAAATTCAGGTCCACGCGGGACCTAGAACGTGACCTTATTGGGAAACAGGATCTTTGCACACGCGATTAGTTAGGGATCGAGAGGAGATCGCCCTGGATTACGGTGCGCGCTGCACTCGGCGACCAGTGTCCTCTCGAGCAAGGAGCGACAGAGACACGGGGCCATGGGTGGGGGGGACAGAGCCCGGGGTCCCCAGCCGCCAGCAGGGAAAGAAGGAACAGAGGGGGAGGGAGGGGGGACGGAGAGCGAGGACGAGCGGCAGCTTTGGGGGGCCTCCTGGGTAGCAGCTCGGTGAGGAAAGAGCCGGCTAGGGTCTGTGGCTGCCCTTGACCACTCCCCGTGGAGGTGGCTTCCTGCAGCCCTGAAGGACTGGGGCCTCTAGACGCCCTCGTCTGGCCCAAAGGTCACCTAGTCCACCCACTGTGATCAGGTGGAAGGGCCTGCCGGGTGTCAGGAGAAGGTTCTGGAGGCTGCGGGCACCTGGCTGGAGGGAGAGCATCACTAACTGTGTGCAGGTCGGCAGGGGCGGGGGCGGGGGCGGGGGGGGGAAACGCTGCCACCGGGGCTGACCTGTAGTTCTCAGGACTGCTTGGCCCAGTTCTCAGAAGACTCCAGGCTCTGGTCCTGACAACTTCAGGGCCGTGGGCCTGCGACTTGAGTTCTGAGAGCCTCAGTTTCCCCATCCCAGGCCACTGGATCAGGAGGGACAGTGCACGGTCTCCAGCTCTGCAGCCCCAGCGAGGGGGCCAACGTCCGTGTGCCCGGGACTCTGCGGGCTTTGGCACGGAAGGGCTCCTGTCGCCACACGCTTCCCGGGCGCCGGCGGCGTGGACGGACTTAGGGATGGCCGTGCCCGGGCCCGGGCCGCCCCTCGGCCTGAGACAGCCTCTCCAGGGGAGGTGGCCAGGCAGGAATGCCTGCTGTAAGTAGCCCCCCCCTTCCCCCCCCCCCCCCCCCCGGCCCCAGTTTGCAATAACACAGGGATATCCCCAAGGCTCTGCGAACAGCTGGGCCCATTCTGCTCAGCCGTCAGCTCCCGATGAGTCAGCCCTGCTGGGCCTCCCACAGATGCCACGTCCCCACCTCCCGCCCTCCTCCAGGCAGCCCCGCACCTCCTGAGGGCCCCCGACCCCGAAGCGGCCTCCCCAGCTCAGGCAGCAGCAGCGGGAGCCTGGGAAAGCTCTGGGGTCTGAAAGGCAGAGAAGCCAGGCCGAGTCCAGGCCCGTGGCCACGCCCGCTGCCCACCCATCCCCTCCGGGCTGCCCAGGGCTCCTCCCGAGAGCAAAGTCTTCTGCAAGCACCCCCATGCAAGACGGACGGAGCTGGGCCTCTCCCCACGTCCCTTTCCCACCCCTGAGGCCCCTCCAGGAAACCCTCTGGGCCAAAGCCAGCCCAAACTCGGCGGAAGTCACCAGAAACTCCGAGCGGGTCCCGCAGCTGGCTGGAGTGCCCGGCTCTCTGTTTCCCACAACCTAAGGCTCGCTCACTGCCTTCTCCCGTGTCTGGGCGCAGAGGAAGGAGGTGACGGGGTGGTGCCGGAGCCCAGAAAAGGGGAGACCCGGCGGCCACCTCCTTGGGTTTGCAGGGCTGTCACAGGGTCCCATAGCGACCCTGGAGTGTGATGGGAGCCAGCCCTGTGGGGTGTCAGGATCTGCATCTGGAGGGGACTGTCCGGCTGGGGCGAAGGAAGAAGCCACATGATTATTCCTGGCAGAGCCGTCCTCTGGGGCGTGGGCACCACGGTCCCGCCCGCACGGTGGGGCCACAGTCCAGACGCCTTCCCTCTCCCTGGTCCCCAGCCGGGGCCACCCGACTCCTCCCCCAGCGCGGACGGCCCGGAAGAGTGTGAACGGTGAGGCTCACGGGGCTCGCTTCACCTACAAGGTGGATGTGTCATCTCGGAGGCTCTGTGAGATAGTTCTGTTCAAAACCGATTTTCAAAGAGAAAACGCTTTCTTTTTTTTCATTTTTTTGAATGTTTGTTTATTTTTGAGAGAGAGACACAGTGTGAGCAGAGGAGGGGCAGAGAGTGAGGGAGACACAGAATCCGAAGCTGAGATGTCAGCACGGAGCCCAACGCGGGGCTCGAACCCACGGACCGCAAGATCACGATCCAAGCTGAAGACAGACGTTGCACCTACTGTGCCCAAAAACGCTTTCTAAACACACAAAAACCTGCGTTAAAATCGCAAGTTTGTATTTACTATTCTCGCCGCATTGTCGTACCCTCCACTCTGTGTCCTTGCCCGAGGCTCTCTCCCACTGACCACTGGGATTTCTCTCACTGGATCTTATTTTTTATTGTTTTCATGAAACTGCTGCCAAATCCTTCAAATTTACATTCATGGCTTTGAATTTCTGGAGGGCTTTCGAGGCCCTCGACAGACCAGTGTTCTCAGTTCAGACGACTCACTCTTGAGAGACCCCGGGATGCCCCATGGGCTCGGAGGAACTTCTGCTCCGTGGAAAGTATGCACAGTCCTGGGCTCACTTGTTTGTTATTTTTTGTTTTTGTTTTATTTGAATGTGTAAATACTCCAGCACAAATACCCTCTTGGGTGCCCTCCTCAGGTCTCTACCCCGCCCACCCAGAGGCTCAGCTCTCTATCCTGCAACAAATACGGTACAGGCAAAACTCAAATAAGCCGTCCCTGCGCGCGATCCTTTTCAATGGCCAGCTCAAAAGGGTTCCGTGTCGTTCCAAAATATAAATTGATGCAATTAGACCTAAAGGCACCATCAAAACATTCTTCCCACAAGTACGGTTTTCCAAAGCACAATTACACAATTTGGAAATTAGATCTCGCATACTCTCCGACCCCCTCGAGTTCAGTTTGTTCCGTCTCCTCCCTGGCTTCCCCACGGCTCCACAGCAGTTCTGTTCAACTTTGCGAACTTTACTCTCAATCAGTACAGTTCCTGAGGGATTCAAAAGCTCGAGTGCTGTGCTCCTCCGTCAGACAAACGGGACGATTTAAAAACGTCCAACTTACATAAAACACAGCCACAATCTACAGACCCATTCCCGAAAATGTCTGAAATCGTCGCGGGTCGTCCTCCGACGGCCAACTGTTTCTGAACTCTGAGAACCTGCGGCACGCAGCCCCACACGGCGTGCCGAAGCGTTTTTTAATTACACGGCACCTTTGAAATCCGTTCTCTCGTCCAGCTCTGCTGTGTGCACATAAAAATATCCTCATGTTTTGAAAAGCACACCTTCCAGGTCCATTGGCCACACCCCAGGCTGCTTTCCACGCAATTAGGAACATGGTGTGAGCCACCGAAGTTCCCAGGGACGATGGGCTTCTTAACAAGATCAAAATATTGTGTCTTTAATCATACAGCTGTGATCATCCAAAATTTGTCTTCTTGTAATCACCTGCCAAACCAAAAACATTTCAGCATCGAAGGCGTTTTTTAAAACTCAATTTACAGCTCAAGCGGCCGCACATCAGGTGCGTTTCACGTCTGACAGAATAAACTTCCAGCTGCTTTATCTAGACTCCATCAACGGGATGAAAAACATCAAAATGATTTTGAAATTAATTTAACCGATTTCCTGCCGGAAACTACCGGGACGCTCATCTGAACACTCGACGGCTTGCAAAGGCCTGCCGACGGTCCGTGCGCAAGAAGACGTGGGCTACCACCGTGGGCACAGTTAGTTCATTCAGCAGAACAGACAGTAAATCTGAGCAAAGCGACAGGCCTCACGGAACCCTGGGGAAGCGCGCCCGCTTGCCGGCGACTCCAGGCTTCTCGGTGACCACCTCTGCGACCGGCTGGCCCTGCCCCTGGTCCCCGCGCCCCCGGTTCTGTCGCGGCTGCCCCGGGTTGGACGTCACACCAACATCCGTTTTGTACAAATAAACGTGCACCGTCCACTCTCTTGAGAAAAAGAAATAACAATCTGGTACTTTTATGAAGCATGACTTTCAGCTTTTTCTGCTCACGGCTGCTGAAAGGGTTTACTGCAAAATTTTTAAAGCATTACCAAACAATAAAAAAATAGTTGTGGGTTTGCACCATTCAACAAATGACACGACCGCGGTGGTAGTTAAGCGTCTCCTACATCTACTCCGCGGCCGGGCCGCTCGCCTTCATTTTCCACACTCGGTTCGTGTTCCCCTAACATGTAATTTCCCAGTGAGCCCGCCCACGGGCCGCCCTCCACTGGCGCATGTGGGACCGCAGCACCCACCTCGCTTCAGCCCCACTCGCTCGGGTGTGGTCCCACGAGGCAGAGCTTCAACAGGGACACATCATCAACTTCATGGGAAGGCAGAAGTGGTGGGGGGCTGGGGGACACGGCGACTCCAAGGCAGGGGCGAACAGCCCAGAAGGGCAGGATCAGGTCAGACCCCAGGAGGTCCTGGGGACGGGTGGGCTCCCGATGTGTGAACGGTTGTTCACCATCCCCCACCCCTACACGTGATGGCCTGTGAGGGCACCGGCGTGAACATGGCCAGGAGAATAGGACGCCGGCACAGTGAGGGCCAGCCCCGTCTGTTCCCCACTGTCCTTGAACAAGCAGCACGCGAACAAAGCTGCGTGGCGGTGAGGCTGGAGGTTCTACGCAGGGGGCGTGGCGGGGACCGACCCTAAGCCCTGGCCGGGGTGCCGCCCCTCCAGCTGCCAACCAGCATCCTGATGCTGAGGTGAGTACATCAGAACCCATCAGACCTTCCCTCCTCGGGGGCGATTTACCATCCCCTACCGATCAGTGTTCAGGCTTTGCCTTCCCCGTCCCCACGGCCTCCGCCAACCACACTCGCCAAGGGCTCCCAGGGTATCTCATCTGCCAACACAGAATCCCATGAGATGTCACCTCGGGCCAACAGACCCCCATGACAGGGAAGGGGTGACCAAAGGACCGGGACCCTGGGACCTGCTGGTCCTGTCTCCTACACACGTCCACCTCAAACAAACCTACCAGCCTGAGAGAAAGGCTCCTCAATGCCTGGGCTTGGCCATGACCTGTGTGGAGGTAGGACGCCGTCCCTGGAGAGACAGCGCGTGAGACCCAAAAGGGGAGACGGCCCAAGCGTCCGGCGACGGGTGGACAGATAAACAGATGTGCTCCCTCAACAACAGAGCAGTGTTTGTCCTTAAAAGGGCATGAGGTTCCGGTGCATTCCACGACGTGGACGGACCTCGAGTGAAAGAAGCCAGGCACGAGAGACCACACGTTGCACACCCCCGCACACATACGGTATGGGCATACGCTAAACCCACAGAGACAGAAAGCAGACTGGAGCTGGGAGGAGGGATGGGCGCGGCGGTGTGGTGGCTCCAGGGGCTCTTCTGGGAGTGGGAGGGGCGTGTTTCGGGACCAGGCGTGGCCGTCACACAACACCACGAACACGCTAAGCGCCACTGACCCGCTCGCTTTAAAACGTGCAACCGTATGCTACGTGAACTTCAACCCGGTTTAAAAAATACATCAGATAAAAGACAGGAAACCATTCGATACCTATTCCGAACCTCCGTCCTCCGAGGTATAGCAGATATTTTTGTCCATCAGGCAGTGCTCTAATTCAGGAAGTGGAGACACGGGCCCGGGAACGAGGGCATGGAGGTCAGACGATCCTTCTCGCCTCGGCCCCAGGGTCCGCTCAGGGACTCGGGCTCCCGGCCCCACAACGTTGCATTCCGTGGGATCAGAGGCCCTGGTCCCCAGGAAAGAAGGTTAACAAAAGCCCCACCGAACCCAGTGCTACAGCCCAGTGCCTGGTCCCGCGGGCTCCTCACCGCAGCGCACCGGCACGCACAGAAAGCGGCTTCTGCGTCCCCCCTGCCCACCCTCCGCCCCCGCTCTCCACGAGAGGCCGGGGCTGCTGCTCTGTGACCAGCAGGTTGAGGGGGGCACGGTGTGCAGGGAGGCGAGGCCCTGGGTCCCAGGGATCAGGGTAAATGGACAATCACGGCAGCCAGGGCCCGGCCGGGGCAGAGCGAGCAGAAAGGCCGAGCCCGCAGCATGGAGCCCGCGCCACCCTCCCCCGACCCCCCGCACAGCAGGCCGGCCCGCAGAAGCGCCCGTGCGGGCGGCCCGGGGGTAGCAGCTGGTCCAGCAGCTTTCAGAATTACGGGGGTGCTGCTGTCTTGTCGTGGGGGCCAGCGGACGGAGGACAGGACAAGATGGGCTCAACGAGAGGCTTCGGGGGCTTTGAGGGGCGCACGGCACCAGGCGGGAGCCCTGCCTGCATGCCCGAGGCTGCCTGTACCCGGTCCCATAAGGACCCCTGCCTCCTGCGGGCCTTCCTCTGCTGTGGGGGCTGCTCTGTCCATGAGTACGGAGGACAGAAAGCCGCCGGAATGACCCCCAGGTGGTACGGGACGGGAAGGGCTAAGTCCCCCGTGTTACCAAGCACCCGGCAGAGAGCGCCCAGCAGGCCGAGCTCCGTCCGCCTCCTACACCCGCCCGCCTCACACTCAGTCCCAGGATCACCTCCAGAGCAAAGTACTCACATCCAAATCTTTGTCTCGAGGTCTGCTTCGTTGGAAAGCCAATCTTTGACGAGCTAAGGACTCTGCAGGCTGTCCCCGACAGGAAGGTGGCGACCATGTCTGGAAAGGAGAAGGAAAAGTGTGACTGGTTGGCACCCCTCGATTCCCAGAATTAACCACTCGATGGGGTGGCAACCCCGGTCACGGCACATTTGGCTCACGTGCCAAGGAGAGGCTCCACACCGGACCTTCCCAGAGAACTTAGAGCCAGCCCATCACCAGGCACGGACCCCCTTCTCCCTGGAAGGCTGTGTGACCCTGGTCCTTCACCTCACCAGCTTCTACTGACCCGTCAAAAGCTGACTCCAACTCCACTTCCTCCAGGAAGCCCCCTCTGGCCCCCGAGACAAGTTCTGGCCCCGTCACTTCTTCCAATGGTACCGGGCACCTGCCACTCGGCACCTGTCCCCTTGGCAATTACACTTAGTTCTCAGGTTACTCGGCTAAATCTCTCT
The DNA here is from genome assembly GCF_023721935.1 of Panthera uncia. Taxonomy (NCBI): domain Eukaryota; kingdom Metazoa; phylum Chordata; class Mammalia; order Carnivora; family Felidae; genus Panthera; species Panthera uncia. Next base: position 88,897,053 of record NC_064807.1, read on the forward strand.
TCTCCTCTACATGCTCGGCCTGCTCCTCTGGGACGGTGACAGGCGGGGGGGGTTTCGTTCTCGGCACCGAGCAAGGTACCGGCCCAGAGCAGGAACCCAGTGGCCACCTGCTCAGTGAGTGAACGAATGAACGAATGAATGAACGAACGAACGAAGGAGCAAGTGAGTGAAATGCCATCCCGGCTGGGCGCCTGGTTCCTCCACCAGCGCCCCACCCGGCCGTGGCACGCAGCACGCACGGGAAGCCCGGGCTTCACCGTTACTCGGGACTCTCAGGAATGCTTCGGAGCACAAAGAATTCTGCTCAAAACCCTAACTGGACTTCTTATCTGAAAGATTGCATAAAACCCTGGGACTCGCCTTAATCCTGTCCACTGACACGCAAACCAGTAAAGCTAGGGGCCTCGGGGGTGAACTCACTGATCCGTAATCCGTAGCAGATGCCGGGCAGGGCGTGAACAGGCTCTCCTGAAACTCATGCGCTGCCGACACTCCTGGTGAAATTCCTCAGGGGCAGATCTGGGCTCCTTGGCCCCACAGGCCTTCGCCGGAGGGCTGGAGACAGCCGTCTCTTCCCTGACCGGTTGGGGGCTTTGGTCGGGGCCCAGACCTCTGGGCTCTCAGCCTCGTGCGCCCGGGCCCCAGGAGCATCTCTGACACGGCCAGGCGGGAAGACCTCAATCAGCCTTTCGAGAAAATTCACCTTCTCCGCCACCTTCCATGACACCCATTTTCCTGCAGAATTTTACAGTCAGCAATGATCCGTCCTCCTGCTCAGTCATCAGGAGAGCGAACCAACTGCCACAAAATTACTCAGGGCATCTGAGCACTTAGGTGGGTTTCCCGGAGCTAGAGGGGGGTTCGGATCACGGCTCCCGCTCTGCTCCTCCGTAGCCCACAGTCAATCACTGACTCCCCTGCTCCCTCAACTACCAATGGGGAAAAAAAAAAACACTCTTATCTTGTGGACTCAACATTTTCGCTGCCTGCCACATCCTAGGCACACGGTGTTTGTGAATGACTCTGTTACGTACCCGCCATACACCAGGCTCTGGGCCCTGTAAATGTCAGCCCTTGTGGTTGCTGCCCGGGGGGCCATATTTCTGGCTACAGGAGCCTGTTTTCAGCTCAGAATATAATGAAGCCCCTTCTTCATCCACGGAGGGAACACAGACCCAGGGACGAAGCCTGCAAACGAGAAGAATCATGGAGCCTCAAAGCGACTCCCCAACAACAGGCCAAAGAGGCAACTGCTATCTCGGCAATGCTTACTGGAGGAGGCAACGAGACACGAATGCTCTCCTGGGAGATTCTGCCAGTGAGTCCTGACTGAGATAAGCTCAAAGAACCCACCTCCCTGGCCCACACAGGCCAGACCCGGCCAGGGCAGCTCCACACTCGCAGAAACATAGCAACAAGGCAGACTCTTGCCTGTCCTTACGGTCCGATCCCGGGGCATCCTTGCCGAGCGGCCACCCTGGCCGGGTCCCAGGCTACGTGCTGTTCCCCTATTCGCTCGTGGGTTCCTCCCAACGACCCAACAGGGTAGGCAACAGGCATCGCCCCGATTTCACAAACGGGAGGTTCCGGAGGGTCAGTAACTTGTCCAGGACCCCAGGTGCTGGAGTCGGGATCTGGGCGCAGACCGACTGATCCCCGAACTACTCCCTCAGGACCACTCATGTGGAAGAGGAGGACCCAGAGCAGAGGCCTGTCCTCCACAACGTTGGCCAGCGGAGCCCAAAATTCCTTGGTGAGAAGGAGCTGACGTTTACTCTCAGGTCCCCGCTGGCTGTCTCTTCTACACGCTGGCTGTCGCCACGTCTACGCTGACTTCACCGTGTCCTCCCCAGGTTTCATGCTAAAGAATGGGCTCGGGGGGCGCCTGGGTGGCTCAGTCGGTTGAGCGTCCGACTTCAGCCCGGGTCACGATCTCACACTCCGTGAGTTCGAGCCCAGCATCGGGCTCTGGGCCGATGGCTCAGAGCCTGGAGCCTGCTTCCAATTCTGTGTCTCCCTCTCTCTCTGCCCCTCCCCCATTCATGTTCTGTCTCTGTCTCAAAAATAAATAAACGTTAAAAAAAAATTTTTTTTTAATAAAAAAAAAAAAAAAAAAAGAATGGGCTCGGCCATTTGCAACTTTGCTAGCCTCCCTGAAATCCCGAGAGGGATTTCCTTGCCGTGGTATTAGGCACTGGTACCTAACAGTAGCTGCAGACACCCCCTAGCTGTTACGGCCGAGATTCTGGAACTCCAAGTAGGAAAACCAGTTATCAATAGAAGGAAACCGATCCCAGCACCTACCATACACTATGTTCTTCATATCACTGATCCCCTATAAACCACCCCCCCAAACCTGCAAGTCGGGGCACCGCCTACCTTCCACGGGGAACACAGGATCTAAGAGCCGACCTGACGTGAGGCAGCAGGGTTTGATTTGAACCCAGGCTGATGGCTCGAGAGACTGGGGTCTTCTCATCGTCATACTGCCCCCTCAACTTTCACCATGGGATGTTCTCTTGACACCTTATTTCCTTTGGGAAGGGTCACACTAGGATAGAGCGGGTTCCCTGCGTGCAGGGCTCAGTCCCCTCTTCACAGCTGGACTATCAGCACATCGACAGCAGGACTCTATGGTGTGTCCTTATATCCACCCCACCCCACCCCTGCACAATGTCCACCCCACGGCTAGCCAGGAAACCATCCACGGTCTCGAGTAACCAGCCCAGGAAAGGCCACCCGGGCAGATCACAGCTGCAGGAAGTCCTACTATCTCCAGCAACAACTCAGGACAGCAAACACGCCCTGCGACAACAGGCCCAGCATGGACTTGATTAATACCTGGTCGCTTCCTTCATTTCTGCCCTCGCTTCCAACTTAGGACCCACCAGAGAAAATCAAGTACGCACGCCTGAGCAACCCCAGAGGATGCCGCGTCTGGCTAGCCCACCTACAGTCTCCCCGTGCCTTCCCTTTGCTCCACTACAAAGTTTTCCTGGCCCTCTGCCTGCCTCTGGGTCCCTGCCAGAATGAAAGTAATGATACCTGACCCTCCCGCTACCGCCAGCCGCGAATAAGTGGCCTTTGCTGTTCTCATTTCGTTGGCCTTTACTGATTTTCACCTAAGGCGTTAGGTTTACAACGACTCTGAGGCTCCTCTGGCCTCAGTGGCCAGTCAGCCAGGTCGGCCACGGGCCTGTGGATAGTGACACTGATGCTCAGAATCCGCCCCCTCTTGGGGCATTTCCTCCCGCGTCGGCCAGACAGATGCCTCTGCTTCCCCGATCCCGCGGAAACAAACGCAGGAGAGGCAGCTGCTGAGGGGAGGCGGCGGGGGGGGGGGGGGGGGGGGGGGGGGGGGGCTCACCCTCGGTCGGGCCAAGAGTCACACTGGCACGTGGCCAGGTGTCCCGCCGCCCCTCGTCTGGCACCGGGATGGAAGGCGGCCCGCAGGTGTCCTCAATTCCCATCAGGTAACCATAACATCAGCACAAAACGCCGGGTGGCTCAGGTCCCCCCAGAGAGGTGCTCCCGGCCCTGGGGGCGCAGAGGCCCCGGGCCTGCTGTGCGGTCGCCCAGCGGCCCAGGGAGCGCCCGACACCCCGGGCGCCGCCCAGAGCCGTGCCTGGAAGCCACGGCCGGGCCTGGCCGTTTCCCAGCCTCCCTTGCGGCCGCGCGCCCCCACGTGACCAGGCCTCGCCAATGGAAGGTAAAGGGAAGTGCCGCGAAGCACTTCCGGGTCGCGGTGGTCTAAGGCGCGGGCGCCGCCATGCCCGCTGCGGGCCGCCCGAGGCGGCGGGGGTGTTGTGCGGCAGCCCCCGCCCGCGGTGACTGAAGGCCGGAGACAAAGCGGGAGAGCTGCCGGGTGCCCCGTGGGGAGGTGCGGAGCAGGGGGTCGCCTTCCCGGAGGTCAGCGTGTCCTGAGACAGGCATCGGGTGGCAGCGAGCGAGACGCACACCCCCAAGCCGGGCTCGCGGGGGCGTCGAAGCCGCCCGCAGCGCTTCGGGGAAGACAGCTTGCCGCGTTGGTGGCGTCGCAGCACGTTGGGGGTGCTCAAAGGCGCCGGGCTAGGACAGCTAGGAACAACCCCGCCCCCTTCGGCCCTGCCCCTCACCCGTCCTCGCAGAGGAAGGGTGCTCCCCCCCGGCCGATGCCCACTCTGCAGAGCCCGTCGGGGCCCACGGCTGCGGCTCGAACCCAGACCTGGAGGCGCTCCGGGTGACGGCGCCCCGCACACAGCGGGCCGGCCGGGGACAGGGGACACTCCAGCCCCCTCCTGCACGTGGCCAAGTTCCGGCCTGCGGGGAGGGCGGGGCTCTGAGACCCCCTGCCGCGGGGAGCCACTTGGCGGTCCAGCCGCTGGTGGGCACACGGCCGTGGCTCGTCCAGGCCCTGCTGTCCAGGCGGAGCTTTCTTTGGGGTAGTCAGGTCGGGGCCGTTTTCCCTCCGTCGTGACCTTGGCGTTACTGTTTGAGTTGTCGCCAGTGAGCAGGCACTCTGCAGAGAAAAAGCTGTTTTGAAGGAGCGGGCAGAGAGGTGGTCCTGGAGGGAACCTCCCCGAAGGTGGCAGAGGCCAGGCCCCGGGCGTGCAGAGAAGGAAGACCCAGCCGCGGACAAATTCATGTCCTGGTACCTAAGAGGACCTCCGAGGCAGAACAGGGCCGCTGCACTGGTCCTTCTCGTGTCCCCAGGAGCACTCACCCAGGCCCAGCCCCTCCCTCTACTCCGGAACCCTGCCCCCCAGGCACATGGCAGCCCTGGGCTCCTCCCAACCTCTGCGACCTAGAGAGGGGGCCAGAGGCCCTGAAGGGGGCATCAGGAGCGGTGGTGGTTAGGATGACTCCCCGTGGCAGATACGTCTCAACTCTACCACGAAGCTGCTTTGAGACTGTCATGCCGTCCCCTCCCTGGGCCGCCACTGTCTCCCTCTGTCCACTGAGGAGGTGGGGCAGAGGGTGCTTGGTGGCCCCACCCAGCCCCAGGAATCCTATGATTTCATGAGTCCATGGTTATTATCCCTGGGTAAACTCTCCAGCCCACAGGACCACGGACTGAAGTTAATTCCAGAACCGAGGAGTGTGTGGGAATGCGACCCTCACACCCACCATACCGGCCCAGCTTTGGTGCGGCGCTGAAATCACCCCGGCCTTCCGTGGAAAATCCACATCTGAAGGCCTCCCCTGAGCATCTGGGACTGATTAGGCTCTGGGCCCTGGGTCTGAGCAGAGTTTTAATAAAGTCTTAGGCCAGTGAATTGTAATCCCGAAGCAATGATACGTGTCTCAGCTTTGAAGGAGTCGAAGCACTGGGCCAGCCCCTGATGTGATCTCTAGTGCCAGAGCCACAGATGCGCCTTAGGACCGCTGGTCCCTGACGCGGCAAGAGGAGCTGGGACAGGGCGAGAGGGCGCGGGGCCCGAGGCCCCGAGGGGCAATCGGCGGGCCTCGCTGTCGATTTCTTTCTGCCTTTACAACCTTGAGAGTATGTCTTAACCTTCTAAGCCTGTCTCCTCATCTGTCAAGCAGAGGTGTATCTGTTAAGGTAGCTCTCGCCAGTGCCATCTGTCCCCAAGGCCCCTCTGACCCAACACTCTTGGATTTTCTCCTGGCTTCCTTAGCAGCGTCAAGCCCAGCCTGTAGCACGGGGAGGACCGAACGTGCCAGGTGGCTGACGGCCCAGAGGCGGCCTCAGCCAGCTCCCGATGGGAGTGGTGGGTGATGCCCAGCTTCCTCGCCGCCCACGCGGGACGCTCTGAGATGCCTGCCGCGTCGTCAGCTCATGTCCCCCCACGGCCTGTGCCCCAGTGTCTCACGGCGGTAATCCGCTTGATAGACGTCCCCACTTCCCTCTCGAGGCTTCCTGGGGTCGCCCCCAGGTGAACAAACCAGTTGCACTCGAATCCAGGTCTCAGAGGCTGCTTTCGAGGGACCCTGCCTGAGACCATCATGCTGGACATCACGGACTTTTCCTTGACAAACCAGAGAGGAAGTTTCTTGAGCCGTATGAGCCAAGAGGCGAAAAGGAAGATGTTAGGTAGGCAGGTATGTAACTAATTACAATATAGTCCCGGAAAAACGTAAAAGCCGTTTTTAACTCGGGCCGACGCACAAGCAGGTGACAGGCCCGGTGTGGCCCCCAGGCCGTAGTTTGTGACCCCTGCTGTCATACATAAAGCCCAGATCTCAGTGGCTTGAGAAAATAACAGTTTGCTTCTTGTTCCTGTAACAGCCAATGAATGATCACGGGGGCAGGTGGCCTAGATTCCAGGCGGGGTAGTTGTTCAGGGCAGATGGGGGCTCTGCCGTCCTGGACCTGTGGTTTCCCAGAGGCACCGTGGGCATCAGTGTCCAGTTAGTGAGGGAAGGGAGAGCGTCGGGGGGGAGGGTTGCATGGGAGGGTCTACAGACTGGGGCCCAGGGGGCGTGTGTACGTGCATCACCCACATTCCCTTGGCCTGACCTCGGCCACAGGCCCCCCCTCCCACCCCGCCACCAGGCGCAAAGGCGTGTTGGGAAGTGTCTGGGCTCCTGGGAGACCGTTCTGTACTTGCTCCCCGTGTGCCAGACCGACAGAAGCTTCTGACAGAGGCGTGTCTCGTGTCACAGCAAATAACGAAACCCGCATTCCCGTGCCCACCACCCAGGTTAAGAAATAAACCCTACCCGTCGTTCTGAAACCGCCGTGTTCCCCCGACACGTGCCGGCGGTCTTCCCAGGGTCGGCCCCGGCCTCAGTTCTGCACGCGTGGGCCTCTTACCTCCCATCCCCCGCCCCGCGTGCACCCCCGGACCCCACGGCTCCGTGTGGCCGCATCTCCCGCCGGGTGGGAACAGCGCCGGCTCCTCGTGTCCTCCTGGAGTCTAGGCTCCCCTGTGCCTCACGCTGGACGTCCGCGGGGCCTCTCCATCGCTGAAGATCATTTATTTTCGTCGCTGCGTCTCGCTGATGCGGGCACGCCACGGTCTGCTTACCCATCCTCCTGCCGAGGGACAGGTGGGCTGTTTCCCCGGGCCGGGCCGCCTCGGCATCGTGCGAGCGTGTCTGTGCACATCTCTTGGGGCGCACGCGTGCACCCCCCAAGGAGAGGCGCTGCCAGGTCAGAGCACGTGGGTGTGTTCAGCTTTAACAGGCAAGGCCAAACGGTGTCCCACGGGGCCACCAGCAGGGCACCAGCCCCGGGGCCACATCGCTCGTGGATCCTACCTGTGGGTACGGGCCCCTCCCCCTCACCTCGTTGAGCCTCCAGAGGCCATCCCACCACTGCCGTTTCTTACCATCCGGTGAGCCACACAGAACCGGAACTTTGCTCCCCTCTGATAGATACAGAAACAGCAGCTTTGGCTGACCCTTAGCAGCTGGGAAATGGGACGTTTGCCATCGTCCCACCCGACAAGGCCCAGCTCCAGAAGGAAGTGTTCGTCCCTGGCCTCCCTCCCAGTGAGCCCAAGGTCATGCCCTCGGGGACCTGGGGCCTGCTGGGTCCTCGGCAGGTACTGCTTTGGAGGGTGAGCCCTGCCTTCTCCTCGAGCCCAGGATCAGGCCGGGGCTGCACCAGCTCATGAGGTCCCTGGGGAGGGAGACCGGAAGTTCCAGGGGCTGCATATGACTCACTGGCATGTAAAATGAACTTGATTTAAATTTCAGGATGCCAGTCTCCGCCTCCATGACGGAGAAGGAAATTCCCTGCAGAAGCCAAGGGCGAGGGCTCATGTGTGTGGGCATCTTCCCCTGCCGCACCAGCCCCACCCGGGCCCGCTGTCCCTGTCCCCGGGGCCATGTGCCCCTGTTCTTTGGCCTCTTCCTCCGTCTTCCTCTGGGGCACCTGGGGCGGCAATGCCGAGTCGGACGTCGGGCAGCGGCCCCAAGCCCACTGCCCTTTGCTGGGCAGACTTGGCCGGCGGTCTTTCCCCCGTGAGCCTCAGTTTCCCTCTCATGAGAGGTGAGGAAAGGGAGTCTCTCCAGCCTCAGAAGGTATCCACGAGCCCGCCATGCGCGGGGCCCCGAGCCGGGCTCAGAGGAAGCACAGGTCATTGCCTCAGGGAGCTCAGTGTTAAGTTGAGAAGACACCCCCCAGACCGTTATTTAATTTCAGTCCCATCTCTGTGGCCGAAGGGGCAGAAGTGCAACCTTGTACAAGAGGAGAGATGAGAGCCGCAAAAACCGAAGACGGCTAGCACACTCGGGGCGAGAACTTTCCAATGTGGGCGACCCGGGACACGATGGCCAGCGTTGGAAGGAGGCGGGCTGGTCAGGGCGGGACACAGATGATGAAACCCCAGGGCCCAGATGAAAGAGCTTGAGGCCGGTGACTGCAGAGGGAAGCCTTTGCCATCTCCGGATCTGCCGGAGCCAAGGGCTGGCCGGAGCATCGGGACCAGAGCCCCGGAGTTTGGGGGCGTGAGGAGGGGCCTCCGGACGAGCGGCAGCCCTAAAGGGCACCAGGACGGGGCAGCAGGGTGGGGGCGGGAGAAATGAGGGCCACCTCCCTCTCTTCTTCCTTGATCTCCTGCCAACACTTGCCACCAGCCAAACCCAACAGGTGGCCCCTAGAGCTGGGCTCTCCGGACCCTCCAGACCACGGGGCAGGATGGATCTGAGGGCCGAAACCAGGGTAGCCAGTTCGCGAGTGAGTGCTCCCTGTGGAGCACGAGTTTAGGATGGCCCCCAATCTCGCACCTTCTAGAACGGATGCGCTTGGATAAACCCCTCCCTGAGTGTGGGCGGGACCCGCGAGTGGCTTTTAACCAAGAGACTGTGGCAAAGGTGAGGGCCCGTCCCTTCCGTGGCCAGGTTACGTAGGACTGTCCTGTCTCTCTGTCTCTGGCTGGCTTGGCCGAAGAAGGTGGGGAGGCGATGAATTCCAGGCGGCCTTTGGCTAACACCACCTGGGCGCTGAGACTGGCCTCCAGCCGGGGGAAATGGAACCTCTCCGTCCCACGCCACAAGGGACTGAGTCCTGCCAACAGCCCTCCCCCGCCAAGCCTCCAGATGAGACCCCAGACTCAGCAGGCACCTGGGTGGCCGCCTTGGAGACCCCTGAGCAGAGGACCGGCTGTGCCCTGTCCAGACCCCCAACCCACAGAGACTGTGAGGTGATAGATGGGTGTGGTTCTAAGCCACTAAGTCCGTGGTAATACTGCCGTGCCCCCCCCAGCTAAGGGAGGGGGGGTTGGTACCCAGAAGTGGGGGCCGTCTTCGCAAATAGCTGGAGACGTGGGGGTGGCTTTGGAACAACCAGCAAGGGATGAAAGGCGGCCTCTGGTGAGAGCCGGCAAGAAGCTGAAGCCTTCCTGTGACAACCCTCAGGGACCCCGGGGCTCCCAGCAGCCGCACGAGCTGGTCCCTTCCCCAGCCGAGCCTTCAGACCGGAGCCCGGCCCTGTCGACTCCTTGGCGGTAGCGGAGGACCCAGCCGTGCCCAGACCCCTCCCCCAGGACCGGTGAGGCCATCGGTGCGTGCCGATTCAGGCTGCCGAGGGAGTGGTGACGGTGTGTGGCATCCAGGTCACGCACCACGAGGTGCTCAAACCGCGGTGGCACTACTGGGCAGAGGACCTGCCGTGCCGAGGAACCTTGAATGACTGCCCCTTCGGCGATCGTGCTGCAACCTACGAAGTCCTACTCAGATACCAGGGACCACTGGGCTCCCAAGTGAACTGGAGACAGGGTCAAACCCCAAAGCCCCAGATCTCTGTGACGGGGAACATACCCAGGTTCCAGGGGGAAAACGCCACCCGTTCTTCCTTCTGGATGTTTCCAGAAATCGGAAGATTCTCCAGCTCTGATCTCCGCTGGCTGCCACTCGAGGCCTCCGTGTTACATCCGCTCCACCGGAGCCACTGATCACGCCGCGTTAGCACCGCTGAGCCCTTGGGTATCGGCGCCCCGTCCTGCCCAGGCGGCCGCAACAGAACGGCACAGACTGGGCGGCTTCAACAGCCAATTTATTCTCACGGTTCTGGAGGCTGGAAATCCAAGATCGAGGCCCCAACTGATTCATTTTCTGGTGAGAGCTCTCCTCCTGGCTTGTGGATGGCCACCTTCCTGCTGTGAGCTCCTGTGGCAGGGAGAGCGGGAAGACAGAGAGAGAGAGAGAGAGACCGCGTCTCTCCTTAGGACACGAATCTAAGATCCGGGCCCCACCCTGATGGCCTTTTCTAACCTTGATTACCTCCGTAAAGGCCCGTCTCCAGATACAGTGGCCTTGGGGGTTGGGCTTGACAATATCAATTGGGCTGGGGGCAGCGCGAACATTCAGTCCGTCGCAGATCCCCCCTGGGTCTGCAGAGAGGGCTAGATGCCTCTCCCTCAACCCCCTACCATGGATCCTCTCTTCCTTCCTCTGACGATGACCAGTGCTGCCGAACACTTCCCAGTATGTTTCCCACCAGACACCCGTGTGTCTTCGGAAAACAGGATTCCACGGTGGAAAAGCTTGGCCGTGCGGGGTAACCCCGACCTCCCAGAGCCCCGCGGAGGGACACCGGCCCCAGCCAGGGCAGTTCTCCTCGGATGGGCGGCTGGGGGATGGCGCCTCTGGCCCAGACGCCGCGTGGCCACTCGCCCTTCCGAGTCCAGCCACTGAGTCCGGTCACGCCGCCCCCAAGGTGAGTCAGAGCCCAGCCAGGAGACCCACCTACCCCGGCAGACAGACCAGCCCCAAGGGAGCCTCATCCAGGCCAGCACCAGTGGCTCCCACCCATTCGCTGACTCTTCCCGAAGCCGGTTCCTGGCTCAGTCAGGCTTTACTGCTGCTTCATAAACTGCCTGAGGTCACCCCTCCTGCCAACCCATGAGCAAACTAAAACAAGGAGCTTTTCCTCCCTCCAAAGGCCTGAAAGGGCATCTGAGGCCCTGTCAGCTGCACCCGGCACCCGGCTCGGACCCATCACTCCAGGCCGCCCGGCGTGTGGGCAGGGCGCAAGGGAGGACCCTTAACCCCACCGGGGGCAGGCAGGACCCCTCCCGGGTCGCCCTGCTCATCCCTCCGCCTCTCAGCAGGTCTCCTGCCAGCCCTTGCCCTGGGGACTCAGGCAGTAGCAAAGTCCCAGGTCCCCACCGGGTGGGGAACTCTGCAGAAGGGGCGTGACGGGAGCCCCCCGAGTCCGGGCGGGCGGGGGACCCCGCGGGAGGGGCGTGGGGACGACCACGCGTGCACCCCTCCCGCGCTGCTCTGGAAGCCATCAGAGCCCAGCACCGGCAGGCACCCCGGCTAGATGCACCAGCCGTGCCCAGTGTGGCCGCAGTGACACCACAGGCGCCCCCTGCCTGCACAGAGCCGCCAGCCCGCTGGGGAAATGGCGGTAAAGCGCCACACGTCCGGGTCGCCGAGCCCGACCTCCCCCTCCATCGCGGGGGGTCCGGGTGAGCCCTTCTCATGCACCCACCTGCGTCCGTACCTGGGGGACGGGAGAGAGCTTTCCTTCCAGAGCGGGGCTGAGGCCTGTGCCTCTGCAGGCCCCGTGGCCTGGGGACACGCCAGCTGCCACCACCTCTGGTCGTCCTCGCCGCAGGGAGGCCGTGCCCTTCCCTCTCCGGCATCCCGCGTTTGGGGGCAGCGGGAGGGCTCTGAAGGTCCAGGCATCCCAGCAGCCCCACCCGGGACTGACAGGGCCCCCACAGTAGCAACCGCTCCCCCCACCCCCAGCCTCCCTTCCCCCTGCCCCAAGGTGTGGATCCCTCATACACCTCTGGCCCCCAAAACTCCACGTCTGCTTCCAGAACACCCAGCCCGAGACAGTGGTCGGAGAAGGCGGGGCCTGCCCAGGTGGGGTGGGGGGGCCCCATAAACAGCCCTGCAGGGGGGGGGGTCAGCTGCCGCAGCTTCCCCAGGAAGAACTGGGAGGGGTGCATCTGGCGGGGACCAAGGGTCTGCGAGGTTATTTCGAAGCCCACTCATGTCCTAGAGAAAGACAAGGGACAGCTGAGCGCCAGGGGCAGGCAGTGGGACCCCAGGTGTGAAAGCCAGGGGGCCTGCAGGGAGGTGGGGGTGGAGAGCATGTGGGACCAAGCCTGTGGTCCCGGACATTCAGGGCGGCTGGACTCGGCAGACAGCCAAACAGCCGACAGGGCCGCCCTGCAGGCCAAGGTCAGGGGCCTGGTTGGGAGAACCCGGGACCACAACCCACAGGGAGACACCCTCTCCCCAGTGCTCCGAGCCATCCATGTCGGCAGGTGAAGCCCACCCAGCCCCGGGACAGCATCCCTCCCCCTGGGTGGGGGCCTATAACCGGGCTCAGGGAAGAGGGGCCATCAAGTGGGGTTTGAGTCGGAGGGGCTGGAGCAAGGGGCCAGGGCCCTAGAAACATCCGGGGAGAGGCTGACTCCACAGAGATGCTGGGGAGACAGGCAGGCCCTGGTGGGAGACACGCAGTGAGGACCCCGGCTCTGGAGAGGCCCATCCACGGTGGAGACGGTGTCCCTTTTGCAAGGCAATGCCCGGTGGAGCCTGAGGGCCGGACGGTGGGACCCCGGTTCCTCCAAGTGGCAGGGTCCCGAGAGGGCAGGGCTGATGAGCGGCGCCCGGGCCCCTCACTGCCTCATCCCTCAGCGGCTCCTCTGTGACCTGGCGGGGGTGGGGGGGGTCCCACAGACAGCTGAGGGAGGAGGAGCCCCCCAGCTGGGGGGCCGAGTGGTTCTGCTCGGTTCGTGGACACAAGCTGACACCGGCCGGCAGGTGCACGGCGGCCCGGCCTCGGGGTACAGCGTGGAAACCCTGACCCCAAACCCGGCCGCGCCCTCCAGCACCTGTGCCCACGGAGGGGCGGCAGTTCTCGCGAGGTCACACGGCTCCTTCTGCTGACCTTGGAGGAAAGCGGTAAAAGCTCACCGAGAGCCACATCCGAAGCCTTGAAGGCTCCTGGACTCGTGAGCGCAAAGCCGCTTCCATGCCCTGGAAAGGAGAGTCAAACGCTGCACCGAGGCGTTTTTAAACACATTTCACGAGTGTCATAAACCCTGACTGCAGATAATTTTGTCCACCTGGTTTCTGTATTTCCTAAATAAAGCTTCACAAGGACCTAAAATTCTTTCCCATTCCAGAGGGTGCTTGAGAGCACATTTATGAGGGCGGATGAGTCAAACCATGGGGGGGGGGGGGGGGGGGGGGGGGCGGCCAACCCCCCAACTTGGGTCTGACTCCAAGAGTCAGCACAGCCCACACTCGAGTCTGATTTCATCAGAGCTTCCCTGCCCCAGACTCCTGGCTCCGGGGCCCGGCCAGGACTGGGGCACTTTGTGTCTTAGGGGCCCAGGCCCCGGGAATCCGCCGGGCCCGCCCTCTCCGCCCTCCCGGGCTCCCCACGGGCCGCATCCAGGCCACAGCCCATCGGAGACGTGCCGAACACAGCCTGTGGCGGGGTCGACACCTGAGAAGCCGAGAGGCTGAGACGGAGAGGCGGCGGGGGGGCCCCGTGTGTCCCCATGTGTGCCTGCCCCACACCCTCCTCCGGGGCTCTGGACCCGCAGCCTGGATCCGAGCTCCCTTCTGCCCGCCGGCTGAGGCTTCCCACCAGGGCCCGGGGCCAGGAAGCTCTAGAACGTCCCCAGAGCCCGCGCCACCGGGCTCTGGATGGGTGGGCGGAAGCGGCCGCGGCCGAGGCTTCGTCGGCGCCCGCTGCGTAGACAGGGAACCTGAGTCTCGGGCAGCGACAGCTTGAAGCTACACGGCCAACATGTGGGCAGGCTGGCAGCCGGTCCCTCGTCTACACCCCCTTCACCACCGGGCGGGCGTCTCCCGGGACCACCTTGCCCATTACACAGGTGGGCAAACTGAGGCCTGGAGAGCGAGCAGCGGGCTAACGGGTCCCGGGTGTGTCCCTGCTCTGCGCTGAGGAAGCTCCGGGAGTCTAGGACTTTCCGTAGACCCCCGCCCTTGGAATGTGTGGGGGCTGAAAGGGCAGCTGACCGTGGCTGCGTCCCCAAACCCTGCTGGCAAATGCGCACACAACACTCAGGGGCGGGCGGAGTCGGGGAGTGGCTTGCGGGGGTGTGGGGTCGTCTGGTGAGGAGAGGGGACAGTGTGGGCTCCCAGCTCAGCCCCAGCCCCACGG
>NC_064807.1:88911112-88928266 GCF_023721935.1 Panthera uncia
GGGGGGGGCCAGGGTCCCTCCCACCAGCGGGAGCAGGCTCCCCAGCCCCGGGCCAGGCTTTTTCTTGGGGCCAAATCCATGCCTCCGCGTGCTAGGCCTTCCCCGGGGCACCAGGACCACGGCTGGGAACATTCATGCCTGCTTTGGGGCCAGCGCAGAGAGAGGGAAGACGCCTCCAAGCGGGAGGAAGGAAGACACAGGGAGGAGAATGAGTGCACGGGAGCGTGGGGACATCCCGAATGGCCCCTCGGAGAAGGCCCTGCCCAGAAGCGGACGCCAGAGCGGAGCCTCACGGAGAGACGCGGGAAGACCGGGGAGGAGCTCTGGGCAGAGGCCCCGGCAGAAGCAAAGGCCCTGAGGCAGGAACGTGCCCCCCAAGCGCAGCTGCGGGGCTCCCGGGCACAGGTGCCGTCCTCTCACTAACGGGCACCGAGCACCAGCTGTGCACCCGGCTCTGCAGGGGTGGGGCTCTGCCTCCGCAGCTCAGGCTCTCGACGGAGGACAGGTGCACCGGCCGCCGGCCACCCTGGGGGAGCTCACAGCAGGGCGAGGGGCAGGGGGTCCCCAAGCTTAGGCCTTACCTCGTGGAGTGGCTCAGAGGCTGGCCTTGGGTGCTCTCTCCGGAGTGGATAAGTCCTCCCCCCGGAGTTCCGCCGTGAGGACCCAGGAGGACGCCCCCGTCCCCCATGGCGTCGGTGAAGGCGTCTGTGCCGAGCAGACCCTGTGCGGCCCTGCACCCTGTGTTGGCCTCCCTGGTCCCCAGGAGTCTGCGAACGCCCCACGCGGGGCAGCTGTGAAGGAGAGGGGCACCGGGCATGTCACGTGACCTGTCAGCTCACCCGGGAGGGGGGATTGCCACCTCCCACCCCAGACATGGGGCACACGGAGGACACAGAGGGCACAGAGGCCAGGGTCCACCACTCCGTCAGTGGTGAACGGGGCCCGCGATGAGCCAGGGCAACCGTCACAAGCCGTCCACACCCTGGAACGGAGCGGGGTGTGAGGGGGGACCCTGTTCCGGGTGCTAGACGTGGGGAGGCAAAGGCAGGAGAGTGTGGCAGGTGGAAACGAAGGGTCTGTGCGGCCAAGGGTCCTCGGAAATGCCCCGCGCAGGGGTCCGGGCAGTGGGGGCTGACTCCCCCTTTGCCAGCTGGGAACTGGGGGGGACCGGGTCCTCTCCGGACCGGGCCTGGACCCTCCATCTTCAAGACCGTCGAGGCTGGGCCATGAGAGCTACCCGGGGAGGGAGCCCTCCACCCCAGCGCAGGACCCCCACCCCCAGCGCCCTGCTTGAGCGGCCTGCTCTGCCTCTAGCGTCCGAAACCCCAGAGCCGCAGGGAGCTGCGTTCCCCGCCCCCCCAGGGGCTCAGCCTGACTGAAGAAGGCCCCGGATTCTGCGAGAGCTCAGTGACCGGGACCCGGGGCCGGACTCCCCACAGCCCCGCGCTCACCCAGCCGGCCAGGGTCTGAACAGCCGTGTGAGGGGAGGAAGGTTGAGACCCCACGGCCCCGCGCTCAGGAGGCCCGTACCCGGGTTCGTCCTCTGCGGTCGCCCTCTGGAAAGTCTTACTCATTCTCGAATACGGGGCCCTACGTGTCCGTTTTGCGCGGGCCCCACACGCTCTGCAGCCGGTCCAGCTGCCAGCTTTCACACCGAGTGCGTCACACCCGCCGTGCCCCCACCCCCCGCCTGGACCGCCCATCTGCGGAATGGGTTTATGCCCAGTCCCCAGGGTGGTCTGGGGGAGCTAAAGGAAACAGAAAAGTTCCGAAGCCCTGGGGTGGGTGGCGAGGGGGGGGGGTCCCAGAGAAACGGAGGGGTGAGGGGGAGAGGGAGGAGGGGAGGGGCAAGGAGGGGCAAAGCTCTCTGTGTCTTTTCCGCGTGGCGGGGCCCCCTTCCCTCCTTCCTGCCCCGCGCCCACCTCACCCGGGGAGCGAGGCGGGTTGGGTACGAATCCCGTGGAAACGCGGTGGGGCTGCACATTTTCCGAGTTGTTTTAAAACGTTGTTTTGGCAACGTCGCCTCCCCCGTGGCCCGGGGCCCTGACATAAAACAAGCCTGACCCGCGTCCCGGCCCCAGGCTCCAGCTCCAGCCGCTCCCGCCAGCCCGGGCTCCCAGCTGCCAGACGCTGGGCAGGAGAGGCCAGCCTGCCCTCTCCAAACGGCCTCTTTTTGGGGCCAAAATACACCTCTGGACGAGCCGGGCTCTGCAGTCGCTAAATGGCAATACTGCGTCGGTGGGGACGGTTCCAGGCCCCGTGCCGACATCCCAGGCCGGGAAGGGGCCCAGCTCAACTGGTGTAATTGGGCCCGAGGCTCTCATGGCGCAGGAGGGGAAACGGAGGCCCGGAGAGGCGGAGGCGCGCGCCTGGAACTCGGGGCAAATGGCCGAGTTGGGGCGGGTCCCCAGGTGGGTTGTGGGATAGCGAAGGGCGCTGGCCTGGGGCGTGCAGCCCAGCGGGGGTTCTCTGAGCCTCGCAGCCCACCTGTAGGTGAGAATACGGGATGCTTCTAGACGTGAAGGACCTCATTGTACCCCGACTGCCTGGCCCAGGGCCTGATTCGTGGAGGCCAGCAGAAACTGGCAGCACATCCAGGAAAGGAGGCTGTGCCCGGGAAGGACTCGGACGCGTGAGTAGGAGTTCGCCAGGATGACAGGTGGACACAGGGACCCAGGCCCCCGGTCAGCAGCAGGAGGGAGGCCGGCAGGCCCCACCCTGGGCAGGAGCAGGGCTGCCTCCCCTGCCTTCATCCGGGCTCATGTGGGGGCCTCCTGTCGGGGAGGGAAAAGTCCCTCCTACCCTCTTAGATTCAGAGTTGGAGGGCTGCAAATTAAACCAATCAAAGTCAGATTCATGACAGAAAAGACAGATTTTTATCTGTATACGTACAAGCTTGGGAGCTACAGAAAAAAATGTGATTCACAAGGGCAGTGTGGGGCTTATCTGCCATCTCACAAGGATAGAAGAGAAGAGGAGGGGAGAAGGGCACTTACAGGAAAACAAGTGACTTTCAGGAACGCTGAACAGGCCTCAGGAGAATCGGTGGGAGGTCTGACAGTCAGGAGAGGGCAAGACCAAGGACTGTGGATGACCCCCCAGCGCTCAGCTCCAGTCCTGCCCCTCCCCCGGCCCAGGCCCTGCGGAGGGAGGCCCCAGGGTGGCCAGCAGCAGGTGACCCCACCTGCCAGCTCCAGCCCCGGAACGGGCGTGTGTCGTGTGTCAGGCAGGCCCATCGGGACTGAAGCCAGGGACACACGTCAGAGGTGCGCAGGGCACCCAGCGGTCACGGCCTGGGCACGAGGGAGGCCAGCCACATGAACGGAACAGAGCAGAGGGCAGGAAGACACAGCGGCGGGACACAGGGTCCCGGACAGAGGCCGCGGCTCAGCCTTCCCCGTTCTACCCGCAAGAGGCCCACCGGACTCTCTTCCTCCCCAGGAAGCTCCACGATGGCCCGTCGGAGCCCCAGACGCCGACGCCTTCCGCGCGGGTCGGGGCCTCGTGAGCACCAGACGTAGCTGGGATCCCCCGGCCATCCTCAGCCACACCCACAGTCCCCCCGGCAGGACTCAAACTCTCGGTGAGGGACAGGAGCTCTGCCGACAGGGCCCTCTCCCGGGGCTGAGGGCTGCCGGCCCAGAACGGGCTGGCCACCCAGGCCCCACGTCGGCCAGGCCGGGACCACGGGGAGAGGCCGTCCACTCATGAGTGTTCACTCTGGGTAGGCCACGATCGTGGAAATTTCCTTCCTCCCCGCCCGGGGAAGGGGGGTGGTGACGGTGGCCTCCCCTGGGGGGGCATGGGGACAGAGAGGAACAGGACAGCGGCAGTTGTCCCCAGACCCAGCTTCCACAGGGAGCCCGCAGCTTCCAAAGTGGAGGCCAGGTGACAAGCAGGCTTTGAGGGCAAACCTTGCCCTTTCCTTTTGAAGCTTCTTTTATGACTTTTTCAATGAGAAGGAGACATCGAGTGACCAGGAGTGAAAGCGATCGGTATGGAAATGTTCGGGAGGGACTGTCACCAGCGACCTGCACAAATATGGAACCTTCTGGAGCGTGGGGCGGGGCTGGGGCACCGTGCCCGTGGACGGACGCCAGATGGGCCAGGACGGGACCAGCAGAGGCCGCCCCGTCTCAGCCACTAGCGTCTCCTGGTTGCATCGACGCCACGAGCCTCCCGCCAGGCTGGGCGTTCTGCTGGCTGGGGTTTTTATTGTCGAGCTGTTTTAAAGGCTGCGTTTCTTCCCCCTCGCCGCACAAAATTGATGCCTTTACTCTTCAGACGGCCGGCCGTCTTCGGGCAGAAAAATGCAACGGGGGAGCTCTGCACCCGTCTGGTCTGTCTCTGTGAGAGGAGGGGGCCCGAGTCCGGCCGCCAGCAGCCGGCCCAGGAGCCGGCAAGGGCCGGTGACGAGCTCGGTGTGTTCATAAGACCCTCCCGCCCGGGGGTGTGGCTGGCTGGGCACCCCGGGCATGGCTCAGCCCCCGGCCCGGACCCGCTTCAGAGCTGCTGCCCTCACTCTCTCCCTCCCCGGTAGCTGGGCACCGAACTCCCTCCAGCCCCACAGCCCGTGTTAACCTAGCGTCACGGCGCTGGGCCTGCTTCCGGCTTCCCCCGGCCACGGCCACTGAGCGCAGCCTGTACCTGGGAAGCCGGTGCCCCTTCCCTGCCTCCACCCTCCTGCTACGTTCCCCCCGGTCCTCCTACCGCGGCGAGGCCCAGCGCGGCCTTCGGAAGGCAGAGGCCAAGAGCACAGACCCCGGCTTGGGGCAAGTTGCCGTCGTGGCGATGCCCACGGGCGCGGCTCCCGGCCGGAGAAGGGGTGGGGGTTCCATTATCCCCAGTTTACAGAGGAAGAAACTGAGGCCCGGGGGAGCTCGGTAATGTGCCTGAAGCCACACAGGCTGGGTTGGAAGGCACGTCCCTCTCGACGGACACCAGTGCATTGCAACACGCCTCCGAAGCCAGAAAACGGCCCCCGCGGGCCGTCCAGGGTGCGAGTCGCCCAGGCTGAAGGCAAGCCGGGAGGCCTGGAGGCCCAGTGCTGTTCGAGCGCCAACTGGACCCATCCGCCCGTCAGACACGGGCGTCCGTGGAGGAGAGGAGCCCAGTGCGCGAGAAAACAGGCCGCGGGGCCGTGCCACGAAAGCCACGTGGGTCTAGCCGCTGCCGGCACCTGGCCGTGCCGGGTGGGCCACCTGAGGGCCGGAACGCGTGCGAGCCACGGCGTGTGTTGGGAGGCCGCCGGAGCCGCCTCCGAAGCGGCCTTCCAGCCCCGGGCGAACCCTCTGATGACGCGGCCTCTGAAGTGCTTCTGGGTCCCCAGCTCACAGAAGCCGCGGAAGATGGCCTGTGGTCATGCGGTCTTCGGCCACGAGGCTGTGAGCTGGGTCCCTGTGCGGGCCCCCCCACGGCCCTCCTTCCTAAAGAAAGGAGGCGACGATCCCCACCCGGGCCCACCCCCCCCAGGCACGGCGGTTTCTCCCATTCGGCCCCCGGTGGGCCCCCGGCGGGCCCCCGCCATCCCGGCGTGGGGTCGGGGAGGCAGCGGGCACCCTCTCTGGCAGAGCATGATGGGGACAAAGGGTGGCCTGGCTCCCTGGAGGAGGCCCACCTGAGCCAGTCTGACTGCCGCCTGACTCGCGGGAGGACCACTGCGTCCCCCAGGGGACACGTGGCAATGGCCGAGACAGTTGTGGTTGTCACAACCAGGGTGGGGGCGGCTGCCGGCATCTGATGGCAGTGGCCAGCTGCTCGCCACGTCCTCCCCTGCACGGGACGGCCCCAGTCCCGGACGCGGCGTGCTGAGGAAGGCGCTCTGGGCCGGCGGGGGACGACGGCACTTCCCCGAGTAGCAGGACCCTGCCCACAGGTGAAGAAACGGCTGTCCCCAGAGCCCCGGGCAGCCTGGAGGCGGGTGTTGGGGGAGGCCGTGGCCCTGACTCCTCCGGCCCAGTGCTGGGGCTCTCCACGGCCGGTGACAGGGAGCCACAGAAGGCGTGTGAGACGGAGCCTTGCCACCAGTGCAGAGGGCCTTCCAACTTTGGACTCAGGGAAGCCAAGGGTGGGGGCCACGGCTAACTCAGCACCACCTGAATGTCCTAAAGTGAGTTCTCAAACATGGGGCACTTGTTTCTGGAAGCCCTACCTTCGGTGACCTGGGTGTCCCCTCCCGACCCACCGAGCACCGTCTCTCCCCCCGGCTCTGGGCCCCAGGGGCCCCGGCTGCCCTCCAGCAGCCCGCTGGCTCCGCCGGTCAGAGGACCGGTGCGGGGTGACCCAGTCCTTCCGCACCCCCCCTCAGGCCCCATCCCACCCTTGGCTCCCCACTGCTCCCAGCCCCGCCCTGCGCGAGCCCCGGAGGTTCCCCGGCACCAACCCCCGTCTTTGCACACGGCGACCTCGGTAAACTCGCTTCCGATCACCCCGGCGACATGGAGTGTCCCTTTCCTGCCGGGACCCTGCCATCTCCAGGTCCCTGAGGCCCATACTCAGAGGCGGACTAGGCAGCCACCGTGGGGAGGGTGAATTCTCTGGCTGTGACTTCCGTAGGCCTCCGTTTCCCCAGTCGGCAGAGCGAGAGCTTATTCTGGGGGATTCCGAAGGACTCGCCCCGCAAGCCCTCGCGGCCTTCGGGAAAGAACGACAAGGCAGGTGGCCGCAGCGGGAAGTCGTCACAGCCCGGAGAAGGACCACCGCCACCGGCCACCCCTCCCCCGGGCGGCTCGCGGCCTGGCCCCGGCCGTGTTAGCATTCAGCAGCTCACAGACCCCTCACCAGAGCCCTCTGAGGTAGAAGCTGGCCCTGTGGCACAGATGGGGAAACTGAGGCAGAGGAAAGGTCTGTCGTTACCTAAGGTCAGAGAGCCGAGGAGGGCACGGCCGGGTTCTCCCTGTCCAGGCCCAGAGAGCCCTTATCCTCCCGTCCTGCCGCCTTGTGGCAAATACAGCCGCTGCCCTTGGGAGCTGCCCAGGACCTCCGTAGGGGACAAGACAGACCTGGCCCTGAGCCCACTGTTGGCTGTCGGTGCGCGTCAGTGACCGCTGCAGGCAGGAGCCCCCAGGGATGCTAAAATTAATGGGCAAAGGGTCAAGAAGAAACAGGATATTTGCATCCTTAAAGGAGCCTCCCTCTCTAAAAAACAAACAAACAAACACTCGCCAGTGTCAGTGGGCTATGGGTCACTGGCAGGGTGGGGGCAGAGGGCCATCTGGAGGCGGCTCGGACCCGGATGGTCTGCAGGCGCCTGGAGATCCGTCACCGTGAAAGCCTTCCGGGAACCCAGGGAGGCCAGTGCCGCTACGATCCCATGTCACAGGAGGGGAAACTGAGGCTCAGAGCGGCGGGCCACGTGGTCATGTCCACGCAGGTTGTGGGTGGTGTAGCTGGGGGTCGCACCTAAGCCTGTAGCCCAGGACCCTCTACGGGCCCACACGCCTGGCACCCGCTCGCCCCTCGGCCGACACAGCCAGCGCTTACGGGGAGCTCTCCGGGAGCCGAGATCTCCAGAGACACGAGACTTCTCTATTCACAGAAGCTAGAACACAGGAAGGGCAGACCGTGTGGTCCACAGCAGAGTCTAAAGGAGGAAGCAACTCAGGTGGGCAGACATGGTTCAAGAGGGCTTCCCGGAGGAAGGAGCAGCGTCACAGAGCCTCTGCCGTCGCAGCCCCAGGGCCACGTTGCCAAGACCACTTGCGATAACCAACCCACTTTGGGTCTTTCCTAGGCTGTATCCACACCCAGCCAGGAGGCCACCCACCCAGGTGAGAGACCTGCCGTGCGGCTGCCTCCCCTCCCGCCCATGCCACCGACAGGAACGAGGAGGGGAGGCCCCCGAGCTCGGCCACAAGCAGGTGCTCTGAGGTGACACTGAGCCATGGGTCATCACTGCGGACCCTCTGCCCCTCCCCCCGCCAGCACCGAAAGTTCTGGGGCTCCTGGGGATGCCTGTGTTTCCCGGGGTGGGGACGAGGCCCTCAAGGGGCTGCAGGGGGGATTGCTAACAGGCTTATGGCCAAGGGGCCCGGGCAGAACGGGCAGGGGGGCACCCCACAGAGCAGGTAGGTGCGTCTCCCCCTGGGCTCTGGTGGGGAGGTCTGGGGGGGGCAAACACCCCCCCCCCCCCCCCCCTGCAGCTCCCCACCCCCACCCCACCCCCATCTTCCCCTTGAAGAGCTGACAAAGGAGTCGGGTCTGTCCCCTCCCAGCCGGGCCCAGTGCATCGTCCCATCTGACCCCAAAGTGCGACTCAAACAGAAAGTGAAGCAAAGACTCAGAAGACAGGCGCTCGCTGCAGGCTGACCCAGGTCCCGAACCCGCCCGTCTGACCCCTGCCTGGTGCTCCCACCCCACCCCAGGCCGGTGGAAAGTCCGACAGAGAATCAGCAGCACACTGCCAAGGCCCCCACCGGCGGTGGGAGGGGGACAGAGAGCTCCCTGCTGAGCAGAGAGCCAGCGGCTACTTTCCA
The DNA here is from genome assembly GCF_023721935.1 of Panthera uncia. Taxonomy (NCBI): domain Eukaryota; kingdom Metazoa; phylum Chordata; class Mammalia; order Carnivora; family Felidae; genus Panthera; species Panthera uncia. Next base: position 88,919,587 of record NC_064807.1, read on the forward strand.
TGGAAAAAATGTCTTCAGACCCCCCCCAGAGGCCAGGAGGCCCCAGCCCATGACTCAAGGCTCTGCTGCAGCCACCGCTGAATCGCTTCCCAGACAGACGCGCCCCCCCACCCCCCACCCCCGTGTCCTGAGCCAAGCTCCGACCCCCTCCCATCTCGGGGCCCGCTCCAGGCTGAGCCCCACAGCCCCGAGCAGGCCCGGAGCCCTCTGCCCGCACGCCCCGTGTCCTCCGGGACCTCAGCCGGGTCCCACCTGTCCGGTGGAAGGAGAGGCTGGGGGAGGAGGGGGGGGGTTTCTACTTGGGCCCTAAGGGCCCACAGGGGCTGTGCTCAGGGGACGCCCTGCTGGGTGGGCTCCCAGGGCAGGGCCTGGCTTTCAGGACTGACACAGTTCAGCTGGTCCGGTTGAACCTGAGTCCCTTCGGGTGGACACCCGCTCGTCCTTGCTACGTCACTGGGCATCTCTGGTTTTATTTCAAGAAACATTTCTGACGAAACGTGGAGACGGCAGTAGGCTAGCCACCCCCCCCCCCCCCCCCCCCCCCCCCCCCTCCCCGCACCCCCGCCCCACCCCCGGGAGGCGTGGAGGCGGCACCCCCCCCCCCCCCCCCCCCCCCCCATGCAGACTGTCCCGGCCGCGAAGTCCTTGCAGACAGCGGGGCTATCTGGGACGGGCTGTGGTCCCCTCCGTCGGGGGCCTGGGCTCCATCAGGGTGGGGGCGGGCAGCATCCATGGGGAGGCCCTAAAATCTTGAGGACGGGGGGTTGACATCCTTTCCTGATTCGAAAGCCAGGAGCCGGCCTGGGACCCATTCCGTGTTCTGTGTGTCACCGAACTATCTGGGGCCTCATGTTTTCTCCTGACGTCACCCGCACGGTCTGCATCTGAAGCGGCTGTGAAACCCGCAGGGGCATAATCGCAGTTGCCTCTGCAAAGTGAGATCAGATGGTTTTTCCAAACCTCCCCCAACCCCTGCCTCCTCCCCCGCTCCCCCTCTCGCTCCTTTTTTCATTATGTTCTTTGGACCACGTCCAGATGTTTCCTGCAACAACAACCCTCCAAAAATTCACAAAAAAGAGAGCAAGAGTGAACAGCTTCCTGCCGGCCGGGCGACGTGGCGGGGCGGGGGCGGCCGGCCACGTCCACAGGCCAGGGAGGAGGCGGGCCCCAGTCCGGCCCGGGTCCTCTGCCGCCCCCACGCCCCGGGTCTGGACCCCGGGAGGACACGGTCCCGGGGCCCCGGGGCGTTAAGGACAGCCCCCCTCCCCGGAGGCCGGGGCCCTGGCCACACTGTGGGCCGAGGGGAGGCCGTGGCCCGGGAAAGAGCAGGGCAGGGCGTCAGGACCAGGCTTCGGGCTCAGACCGTCCTGCTGGGCCTCCCAGCCCCGCAGCCGAGGCTGAGCGGCCGCGGGGAAGCCACGTCTCCACGCGGAGCCTCCGTTTCCACGGGACGGGGGTTGTGCTGGGAGCCTTAATTAAAAGCAGCCTCTGTCCAGGGCTGGCACCAGGGAGCGCCTCAACTGGACCAAGTCACCTGGAGGCAGGTGTGGACCTGAACAGGGAGGGCAGGTTCCGGAGGGCTCGCGGCCAAAGGGACACCTGTGCCTCAAAGGGAGCCCGGTTTTTCCGCAGGCCCACGTCGAGGCCGGGGGACAACGTTGAGCAGAGGCCCGAAGGCGGGACAGACACACTGTCGGGGTCCTGAGGCGCCTCTGGGGGGGGACTGGCACATGAGGGCCCCTGGCGGGGTGCGGGACGGGGCCAGGCCTCCCGGCCCTGTTGCCACCATCAAAGCCTGGAGCCAGCGGGGAAAGACCCAGATGCTGCCTTTGGAAGCCCCTCCCAGCCCCCAAGCACTCCAGCTTCTGAGATGACACAAAGTCTTTGCGTCCAAAGTTGTTCGCGTCCCCCCCACCCTGTCTGCTTCCCTGTGACCCAGGAGGTTGAGATCTGGGATGGGGCTGGCACAGGTCCCCCCGAGCCCACGGAGCCTTTGCACACGTGTTCTGCGCGGGGACTCTGGGCTGGCAGGTGGATGTCCTGGGTGGGCAGAGCTGGGGATGCGGACGGGAGGAGAGAGGGGTCAAAGGCCCCCGGGGAAGCCTCAGCCAGATGTCACAAGCGTGTGTGGCGCCCTGGGTTCCTGGAACAGGACTGCCCTCTGGGGGCCGTGAGGGAAACGGGGCCACCTTCCCCACTCCCCTGCCTCCAGGACCAACCACCAGAGATGCGGCACAGGCGTCCCCAGGACCAAGCTCAGGTTCAGCGATTCACTAGGGCTCACAGAGCCCAGCCAAGCCGCTGCACTCACGGTCACAGTCTCTTCCGGCCAATGGACGGCGGTCAGCTCGCCAGGACCCTGTGTGACCACACACGCGGGGTGCAGCCAAGCCAGGAAACCATCTGAGCTCAGGTGTCTAGGTTGTCACTGGGCAGCGGCCACGTAGACGCAGCCGACCTGAGCCTTCTGCGCACCCCCCCCCCCCCCCCCCCACCCCCGAGGTCGAGCTGAAACCGTGTGGCCCGAGGGCCCCCGTCGATGCCTCTGGCGTGGGCCGAGGCCCCAGGCAAACAAAGGCAGGACGACGTCCGAAGGGCCCAGAGGTCGCCTCCCAGGAGCTGGGCCGGGGCCAGACCTTTGGAAAGTGCCGGCTGTGGGCACACCCCGGCTCCCCGGTTAACCCTTTCCTGCCCAGTGACACAGCCCGCCACGCACCATGTTGGGAGGCACCGGGCCCGAAGGAGCCCAGGTAGGGGACAATGGGGAAGGAAAGCATCAGGCAGACTTGGAGCCCCCCCCGCCCACCCCGGGGGTGGAGGGTGGGGGGCAGGACGCCTGCCGCTCCCTCCCCCTTGTAGGTGGTGAGCAGTGGCCACGCGGATGTCACAGAGCCCCAATCCACGCCCGATCTCACACGGAGGCCCACGCTCCTCCCACGCTCCTCCCACGCGCCCACTTGGCCCCTCGGCGAGGTGGGCCCTGCTCGCACCCGCCCAGGCCCCCCAAGAAGAATGCGATGGGACCACTTCAGCCGTGGAATGTGCAGCAAATGTCTGCAGGGGGCAGGGCGGGGTGGGGCAGGGGCTCCGTTTCTCCTTTCCGGATGAAGCCCCAACAGAGGAGGCAGCTTCGGGGGAGCGAGGGGCCCAGAACAACCCCCTCCTCTGATGGCAGGGCAAGTCGCCACCTCCAGAGAGTAGAAGCGACCTGCCTCTGGTCACGCAGAGCCGTCACGGCCCTCAGCCACCCCCACACCGGGCACCCGTCCAGAGACGTCCCCGATGCAGATTTAATCTTCTGATTCTCTGTGGAAACATTTTGGAAGATCCGTATCTATCTAACGGCTTTTGTGAACACGGTGGTGCTCCAGGCTTGTCCCTGGGGAGAGCTGTCAAAGCAGGTAGCACCCAAGCGGGCTGGCCTGGGCCCCGGCGGCAGCGAGAGACTTTTAGTTAGGCCTAAAGAGGACCAAACAAGCAGGAACCAGATAATCCTACCGGCCCTGCCTGCTTACAGACAAGTCTAGAGAATCCCCGCAGGTAACACATAGGCAAAGGTTCTGGAAGGTTCACAAACACAGGCACAATGGCCCTGTGAGCAGCAGTGGGACCAGGCAATATGCGGCCTGGCCATAGAGCTCAAGATTTGGGGCCCACCTGGCGTAGCTGAACCCCCAGACCTCAGCGTCTGTAACGAGAAGATGGGAAAACATCAGCACCGGCCCCAGGGGTAGAGATAAGCCCTACCAAGAGGGCTTAAGCCAATGGTTCCTTCAGGAGCACCTGGTGGGGCGGTCACTGAAGGTCCTTGATTTCTCCAGACTGTCCTCGACCGTCATGAGCCCCACCCGGGGTACAGGGAATGGAAGCCGAAAACTTTGCGCTCACTCAGAGAACTGCCTAGTCATCCTTCAGTGCCCAGCTCGAAGGGGGAGCCTTCCAGTCCCTCCTCCGTGGGTTGCGCTCTCCTCTGTTCTCCCACAGGACCTTGAGCGGGACCTCCTCCTGACACACATCGGCCCACATTTGCTGCCTGCACGCAGCCCCGTGAGAATGTTCCGGACTTTCACTGTCCGATACGCCAGCCACTAGCCACATGCGGCTTTGGAGAGCTTGAACGTGACTTGTACAAGTGGAGATGGGCTGGGAGCGTAAATATATACCAAATCTCAAAGACTCTGTACCCCCAGACCAGATGCAAAATAGCTCATTAGTAACTTACATTGTTTGCATATTGAAATGACACTGACTCCACATGCCGGGTTAAATAAAAAAAAAAAATTATTAAAATTCGCGTGCTTCTTGACGTGACTACTGGCACATTTTTCATCCCGTATGTGGCCCACATGGCATTTGTGTCACAGGGACTCTGCTAACTGCTGTCTGTGGAACCAGCTCAGATTTCCAGGCAATGTTTGCTGAATGAATGAATGAATGAATGAGTGAATGAGTGGGTGGGTGCTCAGGCCGAGGGCCCCGGAGCCTCTGACTCACCCCAGCGTGACTGTCCCGTCGTCCTGCAGCCCCCTCGTCCGGGCTACGGCCCACCCACATGTCACGTGCTCAGCTGTGCGGGGCGCCTGGTCCTGGGCTGGGGTCTCAGGGCACCCCGAGGAGAAGACGGGGAGCCCCCGTGAGCAAGGAGCCTCAGAGGTTGGTTAGCATGTCCCTGACCGGCTGGGGACATGGGGGGGAAGGCATGGCGCTGGCCTTTTTCTCAGAGTCTGCGAGGCCAAGGAGAGGGAAGCAGGAGGGTCGTGGACAGTTGGCCGGGGGCAGAGTCACCTGAAAGGCGGTTGGGAGGAGGCCGCTGGAGCCATCAGATGTCTGGCTGACGCTTAGCCGTGCGGGCCTCATGCTGCCCAGCCTCTTTCCCAACCTCCTCCTGGGCCCCAGGCACGGGCTGCTTCCTCCCCGTCTCTACTCTGAGCAGTTCCTTGAACACCTGACACACTCCTGCCTCTGAGCCATCGCCCCTGCTGTTCCCTGCTGGGTGGTCCTTCCCTGGCTCATCACATGGTTGGCTCCTCATTGAGGCCTGCTCCCACTATGTACCCCAGGTTGTCTTCCCTTGATTCCTCAGAGTGCTTGGCTGGGGCTGATGGCCCTGGCCCTCCATTGGCCACTAGGTGCCCTTCAGAGGCTGCTGGTATGTCCCTCACTGCCCTTCTCTTACATGACTTGCTCAGAACTGGAAAGGTGCCCTCCTGGGCCTTTCTGCAGGCTCTGGGGACAGGCTGGGGGCATCACCTTGGGGTCCAGGGTGGTCACAATTCATAATCACGTCACACCGGACAAGGTCTGGCCACGGAGGGGCTCCCACTGGACCTCCCCCAGGCCTGGGGGCCTTGATCCCCTCCTCCTGCATCCCTCCCCGCCCCCCCCCCCAGCAGGTGCAACCTCCCCGCCCACTCCCTGCCCTCCAGGTGTGAGATGACCAGCTGGGAGGCGCATGCAGGGGCTCTGGGGGGGGGGGGGGCGGGGGGGGGGCAGGCGAGGCAGATCACAGGGTTCCCAGGGCCTTCCTGTCTGGCTTGGAAAGCTCCCTCTCTTGTTTTCCGCTCTGTTTCCAGAACAGGATGTGGGAAAAGCAAGCATTTAAGGACAAGAGGACCCCTCAACCAAAATGAAACCAGAGATGCTGATATGGGGCCCCTCGACGTTTCGGGGCTCCGGGTCGGGCAGCTCCCGGGCCCCAGGCCCGCGACAGGGCGCCGGCGGCCCCGGACCACCCGGCAGGGCAGCGCGGGGCGCCTGGACTGGGGGAGAGGGCGGGCCGGAGACGGTTGCCAGGGAGACGGCAGGCTTAGCCAATCAGCAGGGTCCACCGCCGGGCGGCGGGCCGCGCTCGGCGGGGCGACGCTGCCCTCTCGTGGCGGTCGCGGGTGCCGACAGCCTGTGCTGCAGTGTCCCCAGGCACCCGCGGCGGCCTGACCTCATTCCAGGTGCATCACACCTGTCCTGAGGGGCAGGGGCTTCTCGGGGAGAAGGCTGAAAACCTCCAGGTGTGGCGAGGTTCCCGCCCACCCCGTGCTCCAGGGACGTCACTTTTTGTCGGAATCACGCCCACGTGCAGCCCCACAAGTCAAGGAAAGGGGCTTGCGGGGACTACAAAGAGCCCGTGAAATGTCTCTTTGAACTTGGCTCCGTTCAGCGCTGTAATCCGCAGAGTTCAGTGTGTGCAGAGATCGGCTTTACTGAACCCGCTAGTTCCACAGCATATGTATCCCCTAAAGTTGCAACATCGAGGGACTTCCAGCTTGGAATAATTGGATGGCGCCACCCACTGTCCACCCGGAGATGTGCAACCCAGCTGTACAAGCGGCCGTAACTCCTGGGCTAGGGGTGGGGGTCCGGGACCGTTGGAATTCCTGGAGCCCTAAGAGGGCCTGTCCAAAGTCACAGGGGTGGCCGCCCAAGGGGGCTGGCTCCAGACCCTTAAGCCGGCTGCCCACTTGCCCCCTCGCCCCCAACTGACCCAGGGGAGCAGGTGCACAGTGACAGTTCCGGCTGACTGGCTGGCGGGTGCCCTGCCTCCACTCTCCTGAAGCCGCCGCAGACCCAGCCCGTCAGGCCTCCGTCTCCTGCCCCCAGACAAGACCTCAGAGTCCTTCTCAGCACAGTGCTCCAGGCAGCCCTGCCATTGGTCGGAACCGGCAATCAGCCCGCCCCCCAATCCAGTCCGTTTCCTCCTAACTCGTTATCTGTGTGTGTGTGTGTGGATTGCTTTTGTTTTCCTAATGAAAATCCACTTGCTGTTGTAGCCAACGGTCAGTGCAGTTGTCCTCACTGGCAGACTCCCACGCCCCTCCCTCCGACCTGCTCCCCCCACCCTGGGGCCCTCTGAGACCTCACGGCCCTCCGGCAACGCCCGTATCTTGGTCCTCCGCCCCGTGGGCGGCCTCCACTTGGCTCACCGGGGACCCTGCAGCCCAGGCAAGTCCCGCCCTCCACTCCCCCCCCCCACTCCCCACCCCCTGCACTGACGCCCTGCTCGCTCTCCCCTCCTACGACCGTGGCCACCCAACCCCGGACGGGGAGAAACTCTCAGAAACCCTGCCTGCCTGGCGGGAAGGCTTGCCTGCAGGTTCCTGGCTCTGGGGCCCCTCCACCCCGGGTCCGGCGGGCCTAGGGCTCGGCCAGTGTTGCGGGAGGGCTGGGGGCTGAACCACAGAGCGTAACGTGTGTGCGGTGTGGCCCCTGCTTCCGAGGTCCCCAGTGTGCTCAGGACCCTGGGCGCCCCTCCTTTCACTTCCCTTCCCCCCCCCCCCCCCCCCCCCCCCCCCCCCCCCCCCCCGCCTCTAAATATGAGATACTAATAAGGGCTGTGGAATCTTTCTGGAAAAGCCAAGCCTTCACTTACAACAGCTGGAATATCTCACAGGGAAACGCGTGGGTTTCCGTAAGTAAGAGCTCAGACAACAGCCGATGACATTTTTTTTTGTATACATGCTGCTTCGATTTTCTAAACAAACTTTTTGAATTTCGAACAGCATTAGATTTACGGAGAGGTACGAAGACGGCTCAGGGGCCACCCACGCTGAGCTCCCCCCCAGCCCTGCCCCCCAGCGGCCTTTCCACGCTGTCCTGTCACACTGCTGGGCACATTTGTCCTAACAAACGAGCCAGGACTGCTGTGTCGGGACTTTGTTTTTCACCCAGTGCCCTCTTCCTGCCCCCGGGGTCCCCAAGACCCCACGTGACATTTAGCCGCCACATCTCCTTGGACCCCCCTGGAAGGAGAGTTGCCCAGACCTCCCTTGTTCCGAGGACGACGGGCCGGGCGTCCCGTAGAGCGTCCCTCCGCGGGATCTGGTCCCCAGGTGGGTGCTTAGGAGGCACTGTCCTCACCACATCGTCTCGGGGCGCACGCCGTGGCTGTCACCGGCGGTGGCTCTGGCCACTGGCCGAGGTCACATTGCCCGGCTTCTGCACTGTGGAGCCCCCTTCTGCCCTTCGACACCGTCCCTCGGCCCAGCCCGCGCTCGGGAGCGGGGTCAGGCACCACCTCCCGGGCGCGAAGCATCTACGCCAATTATCTAGCATTTTTCTCACGGCTCTTTGACCGCCTCCCCGTTACGTGTTCAGGTGAGCACGGACGGACTCACGGGTGTCTGTGTCACAGCTGGAGCCTTCCGCCAGCATGGCCTCCCTCCGGCCGGCCCGGGCCACCCGGAGCCGTGCAGGTCACGCCCCGTGTCCGTCCGATGAGCCCCACGCCCGGGCCTTCGCTGTCCTGGTTGACCGGACCCCTTTCGCTCTCTGGCCCCGAGACGCTCTGGGCTCGTCCGGTCCGTCTCCCGCCCGCCCGGCCCTAGAATCGGCCCGGTCAGAGGCCGGCGGCTTCTGGTCCCCTCGGCTGACAGCGCGGGGAGGTCCCGTGTGCCTCCCAGCAGGAGCGCGCACTCCCGTCTCCAGCTCTGACCCACCGCGTGGCGGCCGCAGCCTCTGTCCCCGCCAGCCTGTCACCCCCACTCCAACGGACACAGGCCCGGGCCCCCCGCACTTAAAGGCAAGTGCCAGATCTGGCACCCCACATCCCGGGAACGGCTTCGTGGGCCCCGGCTCGCCCGCACACGCCCCCTCCGCCTTTAGCTTTGCAAACCCCCACCTCTGCCCCCCCCCCCCCCCCCCCCCCCGCCATCCGTGAGGCGGCCGTGCACATGGCACTACATGCGGG
>NC_064807.1:88928666-88930275 GCF_023721935.1 Panthera uncia
CCCCCCCCCCCCCCCCCCCCCAGTTAGGTGATGGACACGAAGCACACTTAGCGAGAACGAGAAATGAGCTGTCAGGCCACAGAGGGACCTGGGCGCATCACGCACGCGTGCTGGCGGCCGGTGGAGGCCGGGGAGAGAGAGGGCGACCCAGCATGTGGCTCCATTCACCGGGCCTCCTGGAAAACGCAAAGCCACCGAGGAGGCGAGCAGACACTGGTTTCGGCAGGGGGAGGCTGGGCGGGTGGAGCGCAGGGGACCCTTTGGGGCGGCGAGCCCCGAAACGGTGGGTACGTGGCGTCGCGCACCTGTCAAAACCCACAGCCCTCGGCCGCCCCAGCAGGGAGCCTTGCGGTGTGCAAACCGAGGGCCCCAGGCCGTCCGGAGAATGCGGGGCGGAGGCAGACGGGCACAGAGCAGGCTCCCGCATGTAGTGCCATGTGCACGGCCGCCTCACGGATGGCGGGGGGAGGCGGGGGGGGGGGGGCGGTGGGGGGGGTTTGTAAAGGTAAAGGGGGGGGGGCGGGCGGGGGGGGGGGGGGGGGGGGGGGGGTCTGGACTGCTTCCCGTGCGGGCCGATGGTGACCAGAGCTGCCCTGAGCAGTCGTGCGTGGGCTTGGTTGGGCGTGTCGTCAGGGCTGTTGTGTAAACGGCCAGCCGTGTGATCGCTGGGCGACATCTCGCTCTGGGGGAACCCACCGCCCCGCCTTGCAGCCTCCTCTGAGGGAGACGACGTGCCGAAGTCTCTCCACCTTCGAAGCTCCCACCTGGCCTCGGGTAGCTAGAGCGTCCGGCGAGGGGAGGTCCGCAGGCGTCGGCCGGCCTGCTCTTCTCCCGGGCGCTGCCTGGAGGCCGAGGTCCAGGCTCCACTGCCCTGTGCGACCCTGATTTGTCTCCTTCCCTCCGAGGTGACTTTCAACTCGGAGCCTTCGCGGAGCACACTCTCGACCGCGTTCACCCGGCCACAGACGGAAGACTGAGGCCCGGGAGGTAAGCGTTGCACCCCCAGATCTCCAGCTGGGGTTGGACCCGGGGGCACGGCTTCCTGACCCTCCAGCCTCCCGGGATGGCCCTGGCCACCGTGGCAGCTGCTGGTGTGGGCAGGGCAGGGGAAGCCAGGCCCTCTCCCGTCTGTCTGCACCAGAGGCCTGTCGTCCCCACCGCCGGGGAGGCTGTCGAAGCTGCTCCCCAGCCCTGCTGCACCGGGACACCCCTGAAGGGCAGGTGGCCAAGGAAGGGGCCATCTGGTCCATTCCGGCCCCTGCCCCATGATCCTCTCTGGGCAGCGGGCCAGACTGGCCCGGAAGCTCCCAAGCAACCCGTGCCCGTAAACACCACGGCCAACACCGGTCCCCACGCCGGTCCCCACGCCGGTCCCCCAGTGGGAGCGGGTTCTCAGCCCCGGCGTGTGCAGTGCGCTCTGCTTCATAGGCGTTGGTCACAGACCCCACAGACAGCCCTGCCAGCTTGGGTCAGGGTCACCAGGTGTCAAGACAGGGCCTGAGGCTCAGGGTCAAGAACAGCTGTGCCCGGATTGCACCGCGGAGTCCAAGGGGTGGGGCGTGTCGTCCAGTGAATGGATGAATGAATGAACGAAGTCCCCACCCTCCAG
>NC_064807.1:88930375-88946228 GCF_023721935.1 Panthera uncia
AGGCAGCTCCAACCTGCCCTTGGATTTTCACCTTCAAGGGCACAATGATGCCCCACCTTCTGGGTCCCCCTCTCCAAAGCCACCTCCTGGGCCCCAGGCCCCAGAATCTGGGCCCACAGCCCTGGCCTTCTCCAGAGGTGGACCCCCCGGGGGCTCTCTCTCTCTCTCTCTAAAGGCTTCAGCCCCAACCCCCGTCCAGGTCCTCGCCCCGTGTTGGAGTCTCTTCACAGCAAAATAAAACAGCATAGTGGCAACTTCAGAGCATCTGACCTGGATGACCAAGGTCTCGTACACCCACATCACAGTTCTGGGGTGTGAGGCCTTTTGCCTTCATCGTGGGGGGGCGGGGAACCGAGGTCCAGGCGGAGCACAGTGGCTGGGCTGCCTGGGCCCCCGCTGGGCGTGTCCACAAGGCACATGCGCCGGCTCGACCCCAGACCGTCACATTTATGGGCTCCTGGGGACGCTGATACACAGAGAATTAGGAGCCGCTGCGGGTAGGGGCTGCAGGGGCGCCTGCTGAGGGACGGATGGGACAAGAAGGGAGCGGAGGAGGCAGGGTGAGCTCTGCCCCGGCGCCTCCAGCAGAGGGCAGTGCCGCTCTGTGCCTCGGGCACCCGGGCGCCAGGGGTTGGGGTCTGGCTTCCCGACCGGGCTCCCCCCACCCCCAGAGGACTCCCCAGGGGCTCTGCATGCGTCAGGGAGGCTGACCCGGGTGCCCTGGGCCCGGCGGCTGGAGGGCGGCTGGAAACGATGCGATGGCGTTCCGACACTCCCAGAACACAAGGTCCCCAGCAGCCCTTGAGTTTAGGGACCCATGGGACCGTTTGGGCACTAAGGGCTGGGGACTGAGGTCTTTACATGGTCTCCCCTCCCGAGCTCCAGCCCCTTGCTGCCTGAGGTCCCCACAACTTCCCTGACCAGCTCCAAGGGGTTCCTGTCACTGGATGCTGCCGTCCTCATGCCCAGCGATGGCACCAGCTCCTGTCATGTGTGTCCTAGGCAGGGTCTCTCCCCTGCAGCCGCCCCCCCCCCCCCCCCCCCCATTTCCCATCCTCCCATCACACTGCCTGCTTGCTTCCTGATGGCAGGGCCAGCCCCTTCCTGTCACTAGAGAGTGAGTGCTCAGCACCGTCCCTCCAAATCCCCCTGCCCCACACTCCCCTCTCCCGTTACCAACCCCAAGCCCTGCTGGGCCGATCCTGCTGGTGGCAAACCTATCAAGCCCAGCATCTCTGGTCCAGGTGACGGCCCCAGGCAGGTGTCACTGAGGCAGCTGGAGGCAGCGGGGAGGCCCGAGGCCAGGTGGCCGTGCTGTGTGGGCCCATGCGGAGCCCGGGGCCTCTGCTAGACTGCTGGAAACTCAATAGCACACAGCGGTGCTCCCGCTCCGGGGGGGGTCACCAGGGCCCCTGCTCACCGCAGGAAGTTGGCGTCAGAACCTTGCCCACCTGGACTCACTTGCCTCCTGGCCCCATCCTTCAGCCTGACTCCTCTGTGCTCCCTCACCGGGATGGGGGGGGGGGGGGGGCGGTAAGCACGCTGTCCCGGGTGTGCTCCTCAGAGCCTGCGTCCTGGAGAACCCTTGGGAGGACCCTGGGTTGGGGCAGGGTGGCCCCCACAGAGGTCAGCTCAGGCCCCTGGCCACCCGGGACTGACTCAGTCTGACAGAGAGGGCCAAGCAGCTCGGCCCCCGCCCCGCCCTCCCCCACCCCCTCCCTTGCCCCGGCTCATTAGGAAGACACAGGTCTGCCCTCCGAGCACCAGCGCAGGGCCTGGGGAATACTGCTTTCCTGGTCTCCCGCAAAGGACCCTCGAGGCCCCTCCTGGCTCTGCAGCTGTCCGGGCCGCTCTCGGATGGGGACATTTACACCTGGGGCCCTCCCAGCCCACAGGAGCCCTCCCCACACGACCACTCCCGAGGGCCTCGTCCAGAGCCGGGCTGGCACCTGCTCGGGGTACATGACCGCCGCTCAACAGTGGGTTTGGTCGCGTGGAAGGCAGGACAAGGGGTCCGTCAGCAGGGAGGAACCCTCCCAATTCTCCAGGCCCTCCCAGGACTGACCCTCCCTCCGGACCAAGGAAGCGGCCCCCCGTGGCTGGCATATACGTGCTTTTGACAGGAACAGAGCGTGTGCCAGTCCCGGCGAGGCCCAGAGTGGGGTGGCTGTGCTGCGGGGAGAGGTGGGGCTCCCCATGCCCGCCCCCTTCCAGGCTGAGCTTGTCCTGGCTGAGCTCCTGCGGGCAAGGCCAAGGCCTTGACCCAGGGGAGGGTACACGGAGGGAGCAGCAGGCCTGACAGGCGTCTTAAACTGACATCAAACCACGTCGTCACTTGCTCTAGTCCCACGGGTGCCCCCGACCCAGCCCTGGGGCCTGGGGAGCGACTCGAGGTGGCGGTGCGGCCGCCTCGTCAGTGAGCCCCGGGAGGGAGAAGGCGGGTGAGCCGCTCCCGCTGCTACCGCCTCGCACGTCCTGGGGCTACTGAGGTCCTTGCACCCGTGTGCGGGTGTGTGCGTGTCCTGTGTGCACTGTGGGAACGTACGTGTGCGTGCACACGCGTGTCTTGTGGGTACGTGTCGCGTGGGGGGGCCAGTTGTGCACGTGCACACGTGGGTGAACACACGCACGTTGTGTGCTCGCGTGTCGTTTGTGTGCACGTGTGTGTGTGAGCACATTCGGGGGGGGGGGGCGGTAACGAAAGGGGAGCCCCCGGCCTGTTGTCGGCTGCACGCGTTCCAGCCGGGAGCCGCCTTCACCCTCGGGCCAGCTGTCTGGTGCCACAGAGCAGGACCCCGCCCTCAGGGCTCGCAGAGCCTCCCTGGGAAGGTGCCCGCTAGACAGAGGGCACACGGGAGGGCACAGGCACCACCTCCAAACCGCGGCCCGGCCCGGCCCGCAGGCAGCGTGGATGCGAAGAGCATTTATCACACAGGACGCAGCAGACGGGGTGTCATCACCTCGTTATTAACGGGGCGGCGAGGTGACCTCCTTCGTCTTGTGGCCTGTGTGTGGACCGCTCCCCCCGTTCGGGCTCGGGCAGCCTGGGGCAAGGCAGGTGGCCGCTTGCCCGGTGCCCACGGATGTGGGGGGGGCTCCTCTCGGACCTCTGGCCCGGCCCCGGGGGATCCGGAGCCGAGCACACCCGGGAAGGCCCCCCCCCCCCACCGCAGCAGCCGGAGGCCCCGCTCGCCCCTCGTGCGGCCGACTTCCAGACCCAAAGCGGGAGGCCTCCCCGCCCCCCCTCCCCGCCCCCAGAACAAACGAGAACCGAATGGGGATGTATTTTTAAACGCTCATATTTTGTTTCTCCTCTCAGTTTTTCTGTGTTTCTTTCCACGTTCTGACACCGTTGTTCGTCCGTGCCCGGCACCTGCGGTGCGGTGTTCAGAGAACAATCACGCAGGGAAGGAAGTTCACAGCCAAACAGAGTCTCGGGAAGGCCGGCTGGCAACGGGGGCGGGACAGCGCAAGGCTTTAAAGACCTCTCGGAAGGGGAAGAAAACCCTTGGACGTCTCGGGCCCACCCCCGCCCGAGGGGGACGTCTGCGCGCAGAGGTTCGTACAAAGCCCGTGCGCCGCGCCCCAGGCTTCGCGGGGGAAGCTGTCGCCTCCGTGTCCAGAAGCAGAAACAAAACAGGTCCCACCCCCCCATCATCCAAGTATACATGAGGGATAAAATTACATTTGTACAAAAATAGATTTTTTTTTTTTTAACCTTTCCCGATGCTTTAGACATTTTATCTCTGTATGTACTTGTCAACCTCTCTAAAGCGTTAGCTACGCGTCCCAGCTAAGGCATGGCTAAGGATTGGGGACTGATAAAGCTGCTTGCTCCAAAGCATCTTAAAATAGATGCACTCCTTGCCTTGACATATTCATTCGAACCCGGATTTCACCAGAGGAGGGGTCCTTATTACTTGCTCACGTGAAGCAAATGTACAGGAACACGGGAGGAGGGGGAAAGTCTGGATTAAAAATGAAAACAAAACGCTGGTAACTGCTACGCGTGTGCCGCGGGTCGACGGCGTGTGGCTCCACGCAGTTTCTCTCTGTACAGCACGGACATTTTACACCACACCCCTGCGAGGGCAGGGACCAGGCCACGCGCCCGAATTCCGTGATGGGGACAACATCAGCTGGTTACCCACTGGCTGCACGTCCGGCCGGGAGGAGGGAGCCCTGCCGTGGCTCCCCGTGCTTGCCGCCGGCCCGAATCCTCTAGGAACGCCGAGACTTGGAAAAGCCGAGGGCGTGGGGCCATCTTCCCCCAGAGACCGTGTGTTTCCAGGTGACAAGGGCAGGCTGGCTTCCAAGGAGACACTTGACGGGGGTTGGGGGGGGGGGCAAGCCAGAACCCGGCTTTGCGGACACCTTGCAGACGCGGGACGCGGTCATCTGGGCTCCTCTGCCGTGGGAACCCCGTCTGCATGTCAAAGCAGGGCAAGTGCGCGGAGGCACCTGCAGGCCGGGGCCCGGGCGGCGTCCAGCCCGACCGAGGCGGGACGGGCAAGAGGTGGCTAACGAGCTGATGTTAGTGCTATCTTTATAAAATTAAAGATTGTCCCACCAAAATAATAATAATAATAATAATAATTACAAAAAAAATCACCTTAATGGAACCAGATTGGTAATACTATTAAAGGTCTGGTCACATAAAAATCCTACCTCTCTACTGAGCGACGGGCCGTCGCCCCATCTACCACCTTCTCAAACAGCACTGGATGGATGACAAGGACAGCAGACAGATGGAAGAGAAGGGCAGCCCAAGGGTCTGGGACGCTGTGCCTGCGGGCTGGGGGGGGGGGGGGGGGGGGGGGGGGGGTTTCTGGCTGTCGAGGCGGCGGGAGCCCGGGGGCCTCAGTGCTTTACGGACTAACAGCCGGGGCCCCCGGGGCCCGGAACGATGACGTTCCCGCGTGCCCGAGGGGGCGGGATGGGGAGGACCGGGGGCACCAGGGATGCTGGGCGAGGGGCAGTCTACCACTTATTTCCACGACCGGGGACCCCGCGAGGGAGTCCCCAAGAGTCCCTGCGTCGCTGCTGGTCACAACGGAGCCCCCAAAGGCTGCTGAGATTTGGGGGAGCGTCTGGGAGCTGGGCAGGCCCCAGCACACCCCGCCTCTGCCGCCCGCCCAGCAGGGGACACCTCCCCACGTGATGGGGTGGACGGTGGAGAAAGGAGGGTTTTGTGCCACCTCAGAGCCTCTGCCTGGAGCCTCACTTTCCAGCTTGGCCGGGGACTCTGGAAGGAAAAGAGCCACAGCTACTTTCCCCACGGAGGCCTGAGGGCCAGCAGGCCTGCCTCTCCGCATCCTGCCTCAGGACCCCCCACCCAGCGTACAGGCCATCCCCTCAAGGGCCGAGAGGGCAGGAGCCGTCTGCATCCCCTCACCCCCCATCCCTGCTCAGGCCCCCACCAGTGACAAACACTGGGTTCGTGGAGTATGAGGCATGAGAATGGAAAGTACTCAGACCAAAGGGAGGGCATTACAGTGCAAAAGAAGCCGGTTCAACCTGAGAGAGCCCCTGCACCCCCGAAGCTCGGAGCGGGGCCCCCCCCCCCCCCCCCCCCGCCCAGGAGGCAGCACCCCTGCCCGGGTCGGCAGAGAGGCTACGGAAGCAGGCGCTGGGCTGGACTGGGAGCCATCAGCCAGAGCAGATGTCCAATGGAGCCCCGCGTAAGGCCGTTGCCCAGACAAGACAGCAGCCGGGCCGGCTGTCCCCGAGGGGCATCTAGCCACAGGCCCGAGGACGCTGGCACGCGACGTCCCCGATTCCGAGAGGCTCCTACACGCAACAGCCAGCCAGCCAAGGGGGCCGCTCTCCCAGCAGCTCCAGGAAGCGGCCCCACCGTCCTGCCGGGCCTCTGGCTCTCCATGCCCCCCCACCCCTGCGGGCCTCCCCTCCTCCCACCCCTGCGGGCCTCCCCGGAGGCCGTCTCTGCCCGCGAGGTCAGCTGAGTCACAGCAGCGTGGCCGGGACTTCTAGGAAGGCCGGGAAGCGGGCTCGCCCTCCAGGAACCGGGCGCGAGCCCGCCCCTCCTCACAGGCCGAAACAGAAGGCAGAACGGAGGACGGGCCACGCGCCGGGTCTGGCTACCCTGGGTCGGACGGGGCTGTGCGAGCGAAGAAGCTGAAACCACGGTGATGCAGAGAGAAAACCGAGGTGGGAAGGTGGGCGACCCCGGTCCCGGCAGCCTCGAGGTGGCCCCAGAACCCTGCACGGAGGTCAGTTCCCGTTCCGGTCGGCTCGGGGGCCAAGTTGCAAGCCATCTTTGGGAAGGGGCTGCTGGCCCGTCCCTGCGAGGGAAGGGGAGCCCGGGGCCCCGGAGCCCCTCTCAAGTGCCCCGGGCCGGGGGGCGGTGCAGGTGGGGTCGTTGGCAGCCCACCACTGACGCCGGGCGGGGCGCGCTGGCCGGGGGGGCCCCTGACGGGTGGCGAAGGGGTCACTGCAGACACAGGAGGGTGGCGGGGATGTTCCGATCACCAGCGGCTGCTACAGCTCCAGGGCAGGCCGGCGGCCAGATGAGCCGCGCTGCCCTGAACGTAAGGAGGCGTCGGCAACTCTTAGGCTTAGCAGGCTGCGCCCCCACGTCGAACAGGCCAGGCGGAGAAGGGGCGGGGACGGGCCTCGGCCGGGACGAGCAGCTGGCGGCCAGGCGGGGTGGCCAGGCCGGGGGTGGGGGGGCGGGCAGGCGCGAAGGACGGGCCGCGGGCCTAAGTCATTTGGTGTGGAGCTTCCAGCATCTCCATGAGGAAGGTGTCGATGGGCGTGTCCCCGATGAGTTTGAAGAAGAAAAGGTGTTCCAGGCACTTGAGGCCGATGGAGCGCAGAGCAGGAAGGCGCAGCAGCAGCTTGGCGAACCTGTGGGAGGGCCCGTGGAAGAGGAAGCGGTGGCCGCCTGCTGGGAGCCTGGGGACAGGACCCAGGTGGGTCCTGCGCCCACCGCCCACCAGTGCTGAGCCCGAGGGGGAGGTGGGGCCGCTCAGCCGGCCAGGGCCTGGGGGCGGGAACAGGCGGGGTGGACACAAGACCCCGAAGGAAGATCCAGGGAAGAGAGACCTGGGATGAAGAGTCAGGGCCAGGCAGTGGCTGGGCTGGTGCAGGCTGAGTCGGGCATTACGGGAAAGCTAAAATGTGTGGGTTCTCTCCAAGGGCAATAGGGAGCCACAGCAGGATTTTAAGTCGGGGAGAGAGCTACAAAAACGGATCTGAGTATCAGCAGTGCCTCTGGCCACAGCGGGGAGACTAAGGTGGGGCCGTTCGTGGGCCGGGCAGCAGGTCTGTGCTCGAGCAAGCCTCACCCCATAAAGCTCTGGCATCCCGGGTGCCCCATGCCAACGCCCACCCCTTCCCCAGAAATAGCTCTATTGGAGCTGGGCCAGAGGCATGATCCCCAGGCCCTGCCCGGCCCCTGGGGGTGGGGAGGGGCAGACTGACTGGGGGAGGGAAGGGGGAAGGCTGGGGCCCTTGGAGGAGGGTCACCAGGCTTAGCTGCTCTGCCACCAAGGATAGTGCCCTGTCCCCTCCGGGGATGTCCACAGCTGCCGCCCCCCAGCAACCACACGGACCCTTGAGGGGCTGCGGGGCCTCGTTAACTATTCACAGCGTCTGTATTTCAGGGGAGAAAGCCCTGGGGTTGGCTGCCATGCAACCCACGTTTTAAAGGCAAAAACGCAGCAGAGAGGCTGGACCGGGGCCAGAGAAAGCGGTTTTCTGCTGAGCTGGCGAGATGGGCTGCGGCGTGCAGCCAGGAAAAACAAGCAGGCCTGCCCTCCGCCCTCCATCCTCCCCGGGAAGTTTCAGTTTAAACCAAACCAGATGAGGCTGGGAGGGAGCGGGGCACCGTCGGGTGCGCGAGCCAGCGGGCACCGCGGGGCGGGTGGGGGAGAGGGAGGTCTGGTGTCCGGCCCGGGGGGCACACGCCCTGCCAGGAGAGGCCCTTTCGGAGGGAGGGGCTAGAGTAGGACGACAGGCACAGCAGCAGCAAGCCACCTCCTGTGCGTCTGGCACTGTGGACCCAGAAATGAGGCCCAGCCCTTCCGGTGCCCCCCGTCAGGTGGGAGGCAAACTCTGAACACGTTTATGAGGCACCCGCTCTGTGCTGGCCTCCGTCCCTGCTGGGGGCTAGCACGCAAAGGCCCCGCCTCTAGGGGTTCCCTTCCGGGGCGGAGGAGACCACTGGCTTCGTTTTCATACCCCACGGAGACCAGCACCCGCCGCGTGCGGACCGTTTCCGGTGAGTTGCAGGGGTGTGACAGCGCATCCGCGGGGTCCCCGCCCTCCGCACACCTTCCCTGACGGAGGCGGTGCCACCTTCTAATTCCCACAGCCGTGCGGGAGAGCCGGTGGCAGTCCGGCCTGGGGCCGGGGGGTCTGGGGTGAGGCCCCGAGGGCCCCCGGGGCAGGGGGCCGGGGCAGGCAGGGGGCCGGGGCAGGGGGCTGGGGCCGCGGGCTCACCTTCCCGGCTGCTCAGGGTACTTGTGTTTGCAGTATGCCTCCAGGGACGCGTAGACCTTCTCCCGCAGGGCCTCCACCTCCGCTGGGTTCGAGAGCCCCTTGGAGTCTGCAGGGGAAGGGGCTGCGGGTCAGAGGCCTTCGCCCAGGAGGCTGCACGGGACACCCGGGCACTCAGGTGAGCTCCCCGCTTGGACGAAGCCGGCAGCTGCGGGCGGGCTCTGGGTCCCGACTTGCCACTCGCTGGCCACGGGACCTCGGGCCCATCCCTGGACTTCGCGACACAGCTTCCCCATTGGGGCTCAAACGCAAGGGGACCGCCGTCCCCCCCCCCGGTTACCGTGGCAACCAGGCTAATGTCCCACCCTTGCTGCACTTGGGACTCCGTTCCTTTGAGGTGGATGAAAGCTCCGAACCTTCACCCCAGCAACACCCCAGAAACAGCCACCCCCCCCCCCGCCCCGAGTCCTGGGACCCTGAGGGCGGGAGCCCGGTCCGGAAGGGGCTCTGCCCGTGGACGGCGATGCCCGGGACCACAGCCACCAAAGCCTCCAGGGCCCGTCGGTGGGATCCGAGGCGCACAGGGTGTGCCGGGGCTCGGCTGGGTGAGCGTCGTGGGGCTTCCGGAACCAGTCAGAGCCCACCAGGCCAGGCAGCTCCGTCCAGCGTCCTCTCTGCCTCCTTGTCTCCCGGGGCTTCCCAAGGCCCCACAAGCCAACGTGAGACGAGCCCACCTCTCCCCGCAGCAGCCAGCACTTGGTGGTATCGCACTAGGGTTCACGAGGCCCTGGGTCTGGTCCCAGCCAAGTGTGGTCCAACCTGATGGCTTGGGGGCCGGAGGCTGGAGCCCACCACTGCCCGCTTGCTGCCGTCTGAAGCCGCCGCGGCCCCACAGCGGCTCAGCCACGGGACGGGCCTGCCGTCGGGTCGCCTCTGGGCCCCGGGTCGGGGGGCGCTCACAGCAGCACTGCCCTGGCAGCCTGACATCCCAGCAGGTGCGCTGAGGTCCACGGCTTGAATGCCGCAGGAGGCCTGGGGTCCTGGGCCTCTCGGGGACGCGCCAGGCTTCTCCTTAGCTCAGCGCCCCCAGGCCCTGAGGAGGCCCCAGCTCCAGCCATCTCCTTCCTGTCCCCAGCAGCCCCACACCCAGGACTCGGGCAGCGAAGGGGCACCAGCGGCCGGGCCACGTACAACTTGAACGGGGACCCCACCCGGGCGGGGCTGAGATGTGTGGCCCGGCCTCCCATGCTGGCAGGATCACAGGCTTAGAGCATAAATCTGGGGGACAAAATGCCCCACGGAAATGGGGTCTCCCCTAAAGGAGACGTTCACGGATCCACAGGCGGATCCCTCAGCACTGGAGCGGCCGCCAGGCAGGAAGGCAGGGGGGCCCGCTAACCCCGCTAACCCCCCCCCACCCCCGTCCCCGTCTTCACCACGGCCCGGCCAGCTCGCCCACCTCTCCCTAGAAGCCCGCGGCGGCCCCGAGCCTGCCCCCTGCGTCCCCACCCGCCCCTAGCAGACCGTCCGGGCTCCAGACCTTCCCTACTAGAAGTCCACGAAGACGCTGCCGCTTCCAGTGACCGGGGTTCTGGCGGCCGGTGGTGCCACACCGCGGACGCGGGGCTCAGAGGGCTCGGCCACAGGCCACGCCGCACCGCGAAGGAGGAGCGCGAGTCACTGAGCCCCACTGCCCGCGGAGGCCGCCACGTTCTCACACTCACGAGAGCCACGAGAAGAAGGCGGCGTGGCCGCTCCGCCAGCGAGGAGGCCACGAGCAATGGGCCGCGAGCGCCCGGGGCGAGCCAGGGGGGCCGTACCGGGGTTGAAGAGGACGATGGCGCGCAGGCAGCCCAGCTCCGTCTTGTCCATCTGCATGTCCCGCATCTTGGACACGAGCTCCGTCAGCACCCTGCGGAGGACGCAGCACCGCGGTCCCAGTCAGGCCGTGGCCTCGCCGGGGACCCCCGCGGCTTCCCCAGAGGACTCGCTCGGGAAGCGGCGTGGACGCCGGGCACAGCCGAGAACGGCCGGGCCAAACCCGGGAGCCGCCCGGCCGGGGCCTGACGTCCCCCGCGCCCCCGCGTGTGGTCCCACCCGGAGACGGGCGGCTCCCTTTCCTTTCTCAGGACGGTCGGCAGGTGGCATTTGCCAGGAAGGGACCTGTGACAGCGGCACCGAGGGGAGCCAGGGACCCGGACACGGTGGGAAGAGTCCGCCGCCACGGCTCCCCACGGCTCGAAGCAGGGCCGTGGCGCACGGCACCCACACCGCTCCTGTGGGTCCCCAGGACGTGGCCCCCCCCTTGCTCCCTCCCAGCCGCCCGAAGGGGGCTTCACTTCCAGACCAAGCCACGCCACCTGTCACAGGGCGAGCCCCGACCCAACCTCAGCTGGCCCAGCCCCTGCGGGCAGCGGGCTCCTGGGTCCCCGGGCTGCCTGCGCTCCCCGACCTCGTCGGCCTGCTCACTGGCCCCCAGAACTCGACGGCCGTGTCCAAGAAGTGGCAAGTGTCTGGCGAGGCTGGGCCACAGGGGACCAGGGACGGTGGCCTGCGAAGAACCTGGATGATCGCCCTGAGGAGCCGGGGAGCCCCCAAGGGTCTGCAGGCTGGAGAGGGGAAGATCCCAGGGAGCCTCGGGGACAGAGCGGGAGGGGACAGGCGCTTACACGCCCCACCACCTCTGCTGCGGCCAGCGGGGCCCCGAGGCAGGGGTCACCCGTTCCATTCGCTCGAAGGGCAAGGAGGAGCGGATTCCTTCTGATGCCGCTCTGGGCCCACTCGGGGTACAGCCCCACGCCTCTGTCGCTGTCACCTCTCTAGCAGCTGTGACACAGAACTGGCGGCTGGGTGCACGGTTGGGGCTGCATTCCTAAAGCAAAGCAGATCCCAGCAGGCGATCCCCTCTAAAGAAGGCCTCTGTGGACAATGGTTGCACCCCGCAGCTGCCTTTGCTGGCACCTTGTACGTCAGCCTGTTAAAGGCCCTGAGAAGTCCTGCAGCAAAGACACACCTATATGCTGCTTAAACCAGCACTTGCCAGGGTACGTGGCCCCAGCCCCTGTTTGCACTTGACACATCCGGGGAGCTCGAGGGCCGACTTCTTGGTTCTACCAGAACTGCCCTACAGGGCAGCGTGGTTCCTGCGTTTATTCTCCCGTGGGTGACGGCCGGGGGGCCCCGCTCACCTCTGACTTCAGGACTCCCATACTCAGGCTCCCTGGGAGCCCTGCCACCACCTTCCCTCACTGCTCCCGTGCTGCGTCCCCCGCCCCAGGGAGACCCTACGACGCCTCTCCCAGCCCTTCCTCTGCAGCTGGCTCAACCAGACACCCAGGTGCCTGCAGCCGGGGACGGGCAGCTCCTGTCCTCCCTGCCGGGTGGAGCACAAGGGAGCTGTGTGTGTGGAGCGAGACTGGAGGCGTGGGGCTCCCCCACCCCTGCCAGCGCTGCCTCCCTGCGTGTATGCTACGGAGCGCAGGGGTGCGGGGAGGTGAAGGAGCAGCGGCCGACACGGCAGGGCGCTCTCAGGCTTCGACGTATTAAAAACACAGCAGCTGCTGTAAGACGGTGACTCCTCCTTTTCAGAAAGTGCAGTGCTCCTTCCGCAGCACAGGAGTTTAAAGAGAGCCAGGAGGGGACCCCCGGGGGGCTCCGTCGGTTAAGCTTCCGACTTCGGCTCGGGTCATGATCTCACGGTTCGTGGGTTCGAGCCCCGCGTCAGGCTCTGCGCTGACAGCTTGGAGCCTGAAGCCTGCTTCGGATTCTGTGTCTCCCTCCCTCCCTGCCCCTCCCCTGCTCGTTCTCCCTCTCTCTCCCTCTCTCTCTCTCTCAAAAATGAATAAACGTTAGAAAAAAATTTTTTAATAAAATAAAATAAAGAGAGGCGGGAGGAAATGCATCAAAACGTTAGGCTGCGGCTGCTGGGTGCCCCTCGCTGACAAGACTTAGGGAGACGTGAACCTTCGTGCCTACACTTCCGTTTCCACATCTGAAACCCGCGTGAACGGAACCCACGCTAAGCGGGACGGGAATGTGGGCCGGGGGCCCCACCTGTCAAAGATAGCGCCCACCCCGGCGCTGTGGGCGCTGTTCCGGTGGACGTGCAGCCCGGTGGCCAGGAGGATCCCGTCCTTCACGGCGATGGACCGGTGGGAGAAGGAGGCGATGAGCAGCTCGTTCCAGCCTGGGGGGAGGAGGGCGCAGGGTCACGCGGCTGCGTCCGGGCCCCGGGGCCACCCTTCCCCCCACGGGGCTGCCATCCAAAGGCAGCACGCTCTATCACAGGACCATCCCAAAGTGGGGTCTGGGGAACCCCTACACGAGCGTGCCACAGGAACAAGGTTCCCAAGCACCTATGTTTGGGAAATGCCTCTTTCTTCTACAGTGCAAACTGGGGCAATAAAGGCCCTGAAAAGTCCTGCACAGAGCACCCGATTTGGCTCTGTTTAACCAGGTGCTCCCAAACTCATGTGCCCAGAGAAGTCTCTTCCCACAAGGGTGCGCAAGCCACGGAGGATGTGGGGGACTCTCTCCGGGGCGACCCCAGAGCTGCTTCCGCAAACCTTGTCTCAGCAGCGAACTCTCGCGTTAACGTGTGCCACCTGGGGCACCACCAAATAGTACGTTATCAAAGTGAAATAAGGCTGGGCCTCAGGCAAACCAGACCCTCTCTTTACATGAGTTCCCAGCGCAGACAGACCAGAGCAGGCATCTCGGGTCAGGAAAAGGTACGGAAGAAAAAGCTGAAATGGAAACAATTTCTGTGCTTGGTTCTCACTGACTCCCGTGGAACTGGGAAGCCCGGAGCCTCTTCCCCAAGGACAGCGAAATTCACAGCCACACTCCCAAGGGCTCGAAAGGCTCCGGGCTCCGTGGCAGACGGGATCACGTGGACCATCCCGTTCAATACTGACTACAATCCTACAACAAAACCAGGAGTAGCCCCGTTTTACAGGAGGGGAAACTGAGGCACAGCAGGGGTTACCCCACCACAGTGAGTCAGGTCGAGAACGTGGGCCTCTGCCCATCTTTCCCCGATGGCTCTGGGTGTTGGGTTTTATGCCCCCACTAGAGTGGGAGCTCTTGGAGAAGGCGCCCCTCCCCTCCCCGCCAGGCTGGGGGCAGAGCCGGCCCCAAGAGCACCTGTCCTCCCCAGCCGGCCCTAGCCCTGACACCGTGGGATCACTCAGGAGTCACTCTGCTCTCCCTGCTGCCCCGCGGGGCCTGCCCGGTCCCTTCCTACCTCTGGGCCCGGGCTGCCTGCCTGGTCCCCTCCTGCCTCTGGGCCCGGCTGCCCTCTGCCATTCGCTCAGCGCCCAGCCGGGGGCACGGCCGGGGTCAGGGTACGGCCTCAGCCGGTGGACACAGCACCACCCAGCATGTGCAGGTGGCCCGGTGGGGCAGGAGGCTGGCGGGGGGGGGGGGGGGGGGTGCCCCTGCCAGCACCCTCTGAAGGAAGGCCCAGCATAGCTGGTTCCCCCGTCCCTGCTGTCCCTCTGGCAGGAACTTGCTCTGAGGACCCTAGTCTCACGGCAGAAACCGGTTTCCACCTGGCACGCCCATCACGTGTCAGGAACTGGGCCTGAGCTGAACCCCAGTGCCGATGCTCCCACCCACCTGCCGGCGTCGCGACCCCCACCCAGAGAAGGAGCTGAGGCCTCGGTGTGGGGAGAGGGCAGGACACACACACAACCCCCCCACCGGGGCAGCCCGTGACAGTCACAGGCCCCTCACCCTCTCCAGAGGTCCCCAGACAGCGCTTTACCTCTCAGAAGGCCACTTAGAAACCCCAAACCCAATACCTCCTCCGGGAGGGCGGAGCGAGGCCAGACGGGGCAGGGAGCCCCACGCTGCAGGAGGATGGGGCGTCCCGGGGTCTGGCCCAACCACGGGGCCCCAAGGCCCATGCCCTCTCCCCTCCGATGCCTTCCCCGGCCCCGACCGGACCGGCCACTTACCTGCCCTCAGCAGGATGACCTGGTCGTCCAGGGGCAGCTCTGAGAAGTGCGGGATCCGCTTGGCCCACTCGACCAGGGTAAAGAGCTGCTTGTCCGCTGCCTGGCAGATGTTGGTGACGGGGTCGTTGGGCTGGGCGGGGGGGAGGGGCACACGGTGAGCGCCCTGCTGGGAACGAGGCCCGGACCGGGTCCCCCCACCCCCACCGCGGCACCTGCCCCGGGCTGAGGAAGGCCCCAAGACCAATGTGCGAACGGGGCCACTTTACATCTCCCTTTGGGGGCGTGCCCCGGTGGGACGACGACGGCGGAGGAGACCGGGTCAGAGACGGAGCGGTGAGCAGGAGAGACGCTCACTGGAGGACGCGAGCCAAGGACGCCTCCGGCACCCGGAAGGGCAAGGGGCGTCCTCCCCGGCAGGACCCAGCCCTGCCACACCCGACCCCAGTCCGCAGACGCGGATCAGGGACCGCGGCCCTCCAGGACCAGGACCGTAAGGTACTAAGCACACTGCCGTCTCGAGCACTGGGTGCGGGGCCTGGTGACCCTGTGGTGCAATCAGGGAAAGAGCAAGGCAGGTGTGAAGCTGGAGCTGGGCCGGGGGGACCCGGGGGGGCGGGGGACAGTGCTGGCCCCTCCGTGCCATTTCTTCCTCCCAGCTGTGGAGACGGTATCCAGATGCGGGCATCAGAGCCCCTTCTGCAAAGTTCTAGCCAGAAGGGACCTCTCCACTCATCGTCACCGATGAGGAAACGCAGGCAGGCCTCCCCGGCTCCTGGCAGGCGGAGCCTCGGGTCCTGAGCGAGGGGGGGTGGGGGCAGAAATCCGTCGCTCCGGGAACCACAAGGGCCGGGGCCCCTGGCAGGGGCAAAGGCTCCTCTGAGGAGCTTCCCCAGACAGCGGCCACCTGCCCTAAAGGGAGGCGCGGTCTCAACACCCGGGGTCCCGCGGGAGGGGCCTGCTGAGGGCTTGCACGGGAAGCCGGGTGACAAACTGTCACAGAGGCCACCAGGCGGGGAGGGGCTGGGTGAGCAGGGCGGGACGCGGGCTGTAGGAATAGGCGTCAGCCAGGGCTTCTGGGGCTCACGGGACCGCCAGCCCAGGGTGACGGCCCCCAGCACACCCTTATACTTGCCCTCACCCCAAAATCCCTCTGCTGCCCAGGGCTGGCCTGTGGGGGTGGGCGTTCCCTCCTGCATTCCCTGCAGCAGATTCCGCATCGACCAGAAGCCAGGGGCCAGGCTCTGCTCAGGGCACATGTGTCCCCACGCAGCACCCCCATCATCCGCACTGGCACAGAGGCTGGCCTGCGTGGGGTCCCCAGCTCACGAGGGCGACACACCCAGTAGGTAGCCTTGTCCGAGGCCACCCCTGCCGGGCTCTGCGCCTCTGGCCCCGTCAGGTGGAAACGGGCCCGGGGAAGCCTTGTGGAGCGG
>NC_064807.1:88946628-89029426 GCF_023721935.1 Panthera uncia
CGTGGAGGAGCCTCAAAGCTCCTGGAGGCAGCCCAGGGAACCGGCCTCCCTGGCCACCGGCTGTTGGCCCCCTAGGAGCCCACGAGGGGCCCAGCGCAGCCCCTGAACCACTCCCGGGTAGTGGCCTCTGCAGCTGGCCGCACAGGTCACGTGTCCCAAGAGATGAGAGCAGCCCCCCCCCCCCCGGCCCCAGGGCGCGAAAGGTACCCCCCCAGAGTGAGCCACCCTCCTCCTGCTGCCTGAGGGACGGGGCCTAATGCGTTGTCCGAAGGGGGGCCGGGCCGACCCAGAGGAAGCTGTAACGAGGCCAGCCACAGGAAGGCAGGCTGGCGCCCCCCAATGCCAGCCCTCGGCACGGCCCGAAGCTCCCGGCCGGTTCTGAGGGCAGGGGGAGCAGGTGGCAGCTGGTTGTTCCTAATAACGTCTGCACTCGACAGAAGAAAAACGTTGGCAGCCCTTGGTCTATCTCCCGAATTTGTCCCGGAGCTTCTGTCCCACCGTGAACCCCTCGAAGCCGGCACCCCCATCCCGGGGCCCTGAGGGGTGGGCTCGGTCCACAAGCAGAGTGCCGGATGCCTGCCTTCGGGCCCCGCGTGCACCTGCTCCCCGGTGGGCACCAGAGCGGAGGCCCGACAGGGGCTGTGGCCCTGGGCACCGGGCGCCCCCACGGGGGTCCGGGGAAGCCAGGTGGCCAGCCACGGTGGCCTCACAGTGCCGGGGCCTCATGAGCACACGGGACACGCGTAGCCGGGGTGAGGGCTGTGTGTGAGCACCCGCGGGCAGGCGGGGTCCCTGGCCGGGGCCGGAGAATTAACCCACCACGCACCCCGCCATCGGCTGCCGTGTGCCGGGGGCCGTGAAGGGAGCTCTGAGCCACGCCCTGGGGCCAGGCCCGCCTTCACAGGGCTGTAGAGGAAGGCCACAGGGGGCAAGGGCCCTGGGAAGAGAGACCCCTTAGCCCAGACAGACGCGTGAGGAGGAATCAGAGAGAGCTGCACGTGCAAGGGCCCTGGCGGTGCACGGGTGGACGAACAGGGCGTGTCCAGCACGGTGGGAGCCACGGCGAGCTGGGCGGAGGACGGAGGGAGAGAGGCCAGCGCCACCTCGGGGCTGGCCACAGGCTCTGGGCCCAGCCCCGACCCCCACGTGGGCGCACAGGCGAAACAGCAGAGTGGCCTGTACACCTGGGGCACATACGGGACCCCCGACACCCAGCTGAGCACGGGCTGCAGGCCCCGTGGGGCAGGACAGCACGTGCGGGGTCCCGGGCGTCAGCACGGCCGACAGATGGGGCCTCTCGCCCGCAACGCTCACCAGGGGCCAGCGGTCCCCAGGCAACGCCGGCCCCTGCGGTCCCGGTGGGGAGGGGGGACCACGTGGGCAGGGGTGGCGCTCACCGAGTTGGGGTTCAGCCCCATGTTCGCGTCCACGTACGTCTCGGTCTTGGGCTCGACGGCCAGCTCCGCCTCCAGAATCTTCTCTACCGGCATGTCCTCGTTGGCACTGCTGGTGGACTCCACCTCATTCTCGTTCCGGTCCTTGCCCCGCTGCCTCTCCTCCTGCACGGCTGCAGGGTGAGGGAGGCCATGGTCAGCCCGCGGCTCCCTGGGCAGCGCCCCCCCCACCCCGACCAGGGGCCAAGCCGTGTGGGCCCCGAGCCAGCGTGCCCGCCAGGGCCAGTGAGGGCCAGACCACGGCCCGGTCTCTGCCTCTCAGCAGCCACACACACTCACAGAGCACCCCGCCTCTCGTTAATTCGTCCGGCTAATTCCACATCAGGACCTGTCCGGGGCCAGGCATACACAGGCCAGGGCACACGGGGCCCAGCTCTCGTGCAGCTGACGGATGGTTCAGCAGGGAGCCTAACGTGCAGCGAGAAGGGTTTTGATGGACTATGGGCTCAGACAAAGCCAGGAAGGCTGCCCGGAAGAAGCGGCAAGAAAAGTAAAGAGGCACGAAAGACAAGGGTAATAGTTCAGGCATAGGAGGCAGCGTGTGCAAAGGCCCAGAGCCAAATCAGAGATACTCCTGATGAATGGGCCTCTCACACCAGCTGGAGACCCGGTACAAGGGGTACACGGGAGCAGGGGCAAGTTCCTGTGCCACAGGAAAGGGACAGGATAGGACACACATCTCTGAAAGTCCCATCCAGCTGCAGAAAGAAAAGGGGGGCCCAGGGGAGACCAGGAGCTGGATGCCAACCCAGAGCATCAGCCAGGATGGCCTGGGGCAGCCCGGTAGGGAATGGGGCAGCCCTGGGGCTGGAGGGCTGAGCAGATGGGTGGACAGGGCATGGCCCAGTCCCTGGGAGCCCAGGGAGAGAAGCCGACGGAAGCAGGCAGAGGGGAGGGCATTCACTTGCACACTGCCCCAAGGAGACCCACGTGGACAGAAGGGAGGACGCCAGGGCACCGTGCGGATGGGCGTTTACAGACCGCAGACTTCAGAGTCCACGAAGCTCAAACTGCCCTTCCCAAGAGAGGCCGGGACCCAGGGGTCAGGCTGTGGACCCCACCCAGAGCCCCACAAGCACCCAAGATGGCTCCTCGGGGCTGCCGCAGCCTCCTGGGGGACCCCCACCTCCACCCCTCCTCTCCGGTAAGAGAACTAAGGGCCCTGGACTGGGGCAAACGAGTCAGCCGTACGGAAAAGTCACAGCCTGCAGCCCGGTGCAGGGCCAGAAGGGCTGTCCACACGGCACTGTTTCAGCCTGAGCCAGCTAGGAGTGTCGGGAATGCCCAGATGCCGTCACAGCAGCCTCCCCCAGGCCCACCCTCCTATGGTCCCCCTCCACCAGGCCCCTGGGGTGGCCTCGACCTCCTCAGGGCCGGCTCCTCGGCCCCCCCGCCCCCAGACAAGGCCCTCGGTTTCTTGAAGACCCCATCACAGAGCGGGAGCTTGGTGAGGGGACTTCCAAGAGCGTAGCACGGAGACCTTTGTCCCCAGGCCCATCTAAGCTGAGAGGAAGGGCCTGGAAACAGCCCCTCGCCACAGAGCCCAGAGGCAGGCCGACCCCTGGGAGGCCCCGAGGACCGAGAGAGCTGGACCCACCTCTTGCGGCCACATCCAAGCCCAGAGGGCTCCCAGTAAGAGGCAGAAGATAACCCTGGGCTGGGGGAGCCCCGCATGCCAGGCCCAGGTCCCCCACAGCACCCCAGGGGTACAGGCAGCTCACTCCCTTACTGGAAACCCGAGGGCTTTGAGACCTGGGCCGGTGCTCGTGGCACACAGTCCTCGGACTCAGCCCCTCGCAGCCCCCATGACTGCACCCGGCAGGCCGCTCTGCCGAGCCAAGTGCCCGACAAACCTCATGAGCCCCTCAGAACCCTCACCTGGATGGATGCCCAGACCACCCGACTCGGAGCAGCTCGCCTCACCATCCCGCTCCTGGATCGCAGGACCCGGGCCCCCACCGTCCCGCTCCTAGATCGCACCCTGAGCTGCAGCACCAGAGGCCCTGGCGAACGGCCAGCTCCTGGGGGGCCCATGGGTAGAGCACGAAGATAAAATACAGTGACGTTTGCAAGGAGCCGAACCTGCAGCCCCCAGGTCACGCTCCTGCATAGGAGCCAGCTGAGGTCAGCTGACTCCAACCGCTGCAGGCCCTCTGGACCACTGCCCAGCTTCCGGCCAGCCCTGGAGGTGGGGGCTCAGCCAGGGGGCCTCACGGCCCTCCCGAGGATGCTGGCCAGACCCTCCTCCTCCAGCGGGCCTTTCCTTGTGCCATCCAGGTCTCCCACTCCCCATTGCTGACCAGTCCCTGATTTATATTCCCAAAGCCAGCTCAGAGCCCCTGCCCTGCAGACCTCAGCCCAGCATCCCGCCCTCACACCCTCACACTCTCAGGGCACTGCGCCCAGTGCCCTCTTTCCTGGTCCAATGTCCTGGGGCAGTGCCTTCTGGAGAGCGGAAGGTGCAGCCTGACCTGGGGCTTCCTGAGTCAATGGCCCCCTGGGCCTCAGATGGGCTCATTCTCCCCTCCAGGACATCTCTGTGGGGCACAGCACGTCCCCGGGTCTCACAGATGCCAGCTGTCACGAGACCAGCTCCTTGAACCTCCAGACCCCACCCCCCTGCCCTGGCTCTGAGGGCCTGAACTCAGGCTGCCTTACCAAGTCCTCTCCCCTTTGGTTTCCTGATGGGTTTGGCAAATGCAACGGACGGGCAGGAGGGAGGAGGGCGGGAAGAGGCGTCCGTGGCTCTGGCGCCTCCCCGCCCAGCCTCGGCTCTCACCTGCCACCTCCTCCCAAGGCCATGGCTCCTGGGGATCAGCCCTCCCCCGGGGATCCATGAGCCCCCGTTCCTCTCTCGCCGCTCCAGCCCGGGGGGCATGAGGGCTCCCTGACGGTGCTGGCCCCAAGGGTCCCACAGGCCTGCCTGGTTCCCGGAGCACAGCCCACAGTTCCCTGACAGCCCAAACGGACACCTCTGTACCACCCCACGGGGCTCCCTGAGGGCAGGCGATGTCTGCCACGCTGGCCGGTGGCTATTTAGAGCCAACCCCGGGCCAGAGGCTATACTCTCCGAGACCCAGAGCACGGAAGAGGGCCTTTGCACTCACAGAGTGCGACTCAAGGACGGGGGCCAGCTCAGCACCTGCAAATCACAGCAGCTGGGCCGAAGAGCCAGGCAGGAAGCCCAAGTCAGAGTTTCTGCAAGGCTGGCGCTTCCCAAAGGCCGACAGCAGGTGGGGGCTGCGGGGGGCGGGGGGAGCTCCAGCTGGCGGGCAGGTGGCGAGGAGGCACGGTCGTGCTCCGGGCCCTCTCCAGCCAGGCTTCCGGACCCCAACATGTGGCAGGTGCCGGGCTGGGGCAGGGCACCTCCTCGTGGTCACCCTGCTGCCACCGTGCACGGACTGACACAGCCAGCAGCTGGGGTGACGGACACAGAGTCCAGGCAGGCCCGTGTCCCCGAGACCCTGAGCGGGGGGGGGGGGGGGGGGGGGGGGGGGGGGGTGGGGGGGTGGTCCCCGGGGGTCTGTGCTCTGGGCACAATCCGAAACCCTCAGGGCCAGCACACAGCCTAGAGGCATGCGCTTTGGCTCAACTGCCTCGTTCTTCCAGCTGGGGACGCAGGTCCAGAGCAGCACGGGGGCACGGCTGAGCTCACAGGACAGCGGGTGGCTCCGGGCGCCGTGGCCCTGCCCTGCCCCCGCCAGCTGTGTGGCCCCGCTTCCCCCCCGCCCCGGAGGGAGCACCGCAGCCCCGGCCCCGGGCTGGCCCCGCGCGGCGCTCCGGCCTCCGGCCCCCACGCTCCCCACACGCCGATCACAGATTTCCTCCCACTGCCCAGGCGGGCAGACGGGGCGGCCCGAGTGTGGGGGCAGCGCCCGGGGTGGCAGCGGCGGGTGGGGGTCCCCGGCACCTGCCTCCTCGGCGGGGGCGGCGCGAATTAATTAGCCAATGCTTCGTGAAGCACTTTGAAGCCGTGGAGGGCCGGCACCTCTGAGCGGCATCATTATAAATATTATGGCTGTATTTGTAGATGGCGGAGGGGGCGGGAGGAGCCCGGGATTTATGTTTTGCCAGCTCAGTCACCTTCTAGACGTAGTCATGTTTGACTTACGTTCTGCCAGCGCCAAGGAGCCTCAGGCGGGAGGCGTCTGTGAGCACAGGTCCTCGTTCCCTGCCCCCCCCCGCCCCCACCCTGGGCCTGAGCCCCCCCCCCCCCCGAAGACCAGAGAGGGGGCCGCCAGACATGCGCCTGGGAGGGGGGCTCCACACCTGACAAGAGCGGGGTCCCAGGCATCAAGGGAGACGCTGACATGGGGGTCGGGGAGCGGGGGCCACCCGACCCACTGCCGTGTCCGCTGCACCCCTGCGGGCCGTGGGGGCTGGGCGGGAAGCCAGGCGGGGGAGGGGGTGGCTATGGGAGCAGCACCCAGCCCCGCCGCCTCCTCTGTTTCCAGCACAGAGACAGGCAGGCCCGGCCCAACGCCCCTTCTTTAGCCGGGGCCACTGAGACCCAGAGAGGAGGTGTCCTGCCGGAGGGGCTCTCTAGCTCAGAGGACACGTTCCCCCTTTCTTCGGGACTCAATCCAGGACAGTCAAGGAGTCTGTACTCGAGAGCAGCCACACACACACGCGCGCGCGCGCGCACACACACACACGAGGCGCTGCCCTCTCTGCACCCCGGTCTTCGGGTTGGGAGACGGAGCACAGAAAGCAAAGGGAGGCAGGAAGGAAGCAGGGAGAGGCCTTCCTGGAGGAAGAAGAAGGAAGCAGAGAGGCGACCCCTCCAGCCTGGAACAGCACCACCCCTGGTGGGGGCCGGATCCCCCCATCGGACCAGGAGTGCCAGCAGGCCCCCCGAGCCCTGCCCCCGCGTGCTCCAGCAGACAGGCCCGGGCTCAGCCTGGCGGACGGCTGGCATGTCCCCCCCGGAATGCCGTGGAGCGAGTCCCAGGTGGTGCAGGTGCGTGCAGGCCCCAGCATTGCCCAACACAGACGATATCTGCCTGCCTGCAGCGCCCCTCTCATCAGCCAGCACGCGGCGGGGCGGTCCCCATCCGTGCCCACCCCGACCGCGCCCTCCCGCACCGCACTGGGCAGCGCTGCCCGGGCCCGCGCCTGGGTCCTCACCCGTGACAGAGGCGTGATCGAGGGCCTCACTGACGGGCCCCGCAGCCCGGGCCAGCCTAGAAGCCAACACCTCACATCCCACGCGCTCCTCTACGGCCCACGGTCCCGCTGCAGCAGCCTTGTCCCCAGGGCAGCAGACAGGAAAAGAGCTGTTTCGGGACCAGTTCCGGGGGTGGGGGGGTGCTGGGGGCAGTCCCCAGCCCCCAGTCACAGGCCTCTTGGCCTGGGAGACCGTGGAGCCCCCTGCGGGGCCAGCACTAAAGCCACACTGCGGCCACTGGTCACCCCTCCCAAGGGTGAGGCTGTGGCCTGGGCCCTGCCACAGAGCTACACACGGGAAAGCATGGGTAAGAGCGGCGTCTGAGGCACGACAGAGCTCCGGAGGAGGGTTTTTACCGCACGTTCGTGACTCATAAATCCAGTACGAGGCAAAGGGGAGGTGGGCCCTGACGGGATCAGGTATTTATCTAACGGCCCATAAATCAGGTCTCGAGGGCCGTGCGCCGCCTCGGGAATGCGCCCAAAGCACCAGACTTATCCATCAGGCGAGGGAGACAAGCGGGCTGGTGCCACCCGGACCAAGCCAACGGCTGCAGACGGGATTCGGCCTGTGCTGGCCCGGAGACCCCCCAGGTGCCCACCCCTGCAGCCCGTCTCTCTGTGAGCGAAGTCAGGGCAGAATCCCCACACGACGGGCAAGGGGCTAGAGCGAGTGTGGAGACGGGCCCGGTGCCCAGTGAGGCCTCGCACGAAGCAGCTGTTTCTAACAGCCACTCGCAAGACCCGGTCACTGTGGGCGCCGGGAGGGGGGTCAGACCAGGTCTCCCCAGCCCTGGGACCCTGCAGCATCCACTCTCTCCCAGACCTTCGGGAGGTCAGGCAGCTGGGGTCTGATGACGCTCAGGCTGAGGGGGCCCGAGAGGGATCCACATTTAGCAGACAGTCCCGGGGACCCACGGAGGGTGACTCTCTGGGGCCGGGAATGGCATCCAGGCCTCGCAGCATGCCGTATCTGCTGATGCCCTCGGCCTCTGCACACGCCATCCCTGCCGGCTAGGCACCCGGTCTACCCGACACCCTTCCGCTCTGAAGGCATCAGCCTGACATCTGCCTGCAGCTGGGTCACCGCCTCCTCTGTGTCCCCTGCCAGCGCTGAGCACACCTGGGGGCCCCGCCTGGTAACGTGAATATCCCTTGCAGTGGACGCATGCCCACGGCTCGCTGCTGCGTGCCCAGTGCCCAGCGTGGCGCCTGGCACCAGGAGTGCCGAGCTCGGCCGGTGAGTGGTCTCGGGCGCTGACCCGAGCTCGCTCTGTGCTGGGGTGTCCTCAAGGGAGCCCGAGCCTCCCCCCAGCCCACTGGCACCTGGCCATGTGGCCAGTGCCCTACGCCCGGGGAACACACTCATCCACCACCCACCATGTGCCTGCCCCGCCCAAGTCCCCATCCCGGAAACACAGCTGCACGGGCCACCCCCGGCCAGCCCTCCCTGATTACAAAGGGCACCCAGAGGAACCAGGGCCGGGTGCACACCTCCTCTGGCCCCCTGGATAGCGTAAAGGAACGAGGACAGCACCAGGGGCCTGGGTCCCGCCTGGCATGTGGCCTCGGGCAAGCCCTGGACCCTCTGGGCTTCAGCTCCTCTGCCTGTCCGAGGAAGGGTGGGTGGGCAGACACTCCTCGAGGCCCCGGCCAGCCCCTGCAGCTCAGCGCTGCAGCTCCTGAGGCCCCCCCCGGCCGGAAGCAGTGCCAGATGCAGGACATCCCGTCGTCCCGCTTGCCCTCGTGGCCTCGAGGAAGGAGTCCCACAGGACCACCTGGCCCGGCTGGGGTCTCAAGTTTCCTAACAAGGACGAGTGGGGTAAAACAGGAAATGAGACGAGAGCCGCAGGCACCCCAGGGGACGGTCCTAGGTGGTGAGGCACCACTGGAGGCCCCACGAGGAGGTCCGAGACCCACACCCTGACCCCAAGCAGCACTTCTCCAGCCCCGCGAGGCGCCGGCTGCGAGACTGAGCGCAGAGGCAGACGTAACAGCGACCCAGGATGCAGGAGTCATCAAGCCTGCAGATGGGGAAACCGAAGCCCATGGACGCACCGCAAGTTGGGGTCAAGGGCTCAGACCCAGGTCTGGCTGAACAACTGGACGATTTCAATGACCTCAGGTGACCTTCCCTACCTGCCCCGACCCCCTGCCCCTAACAAACAGTTGTCAATAAAATGGGCTCCGAATCCAAGGCGGAGACGCCCACTGAAGGAGGTCCGAGGGAGGGGGAGGCCCCCCCCCCCCCCCCCGCATGCAGCAGGGCTCAGCGGCACCCCCAGGGCGGCTGGGGCTCCCTGCTCCACTCCGCCCCCTCATCAGCGCTGTCCCCGCCACAGCGTCCCCGACTGTCCCCTTATCAGTCGGCTGCAACACGACCTCAGGACCCTCCCTCTCCCCATCTCCCACGTGCAGCCTCGGCCCTCGCCCGCCCGGGTCCCAGAGCCCACGCCCTGGGCCACCGGCACCTGAAGAGGCTTTGATCGCGTTCCCCGCCCGGGGCTGAGAGCCGCCAGCGGGCAGGATGGAGGCGGCCCCCGCTAAGCCCAGGGCCTGGCAAACAGCAGGCGCCGGGTGAAGAGCAGGCGGGACCAGGGCCCGGGGAGAGCCACGGGGACTGGCCCCTGGAGGGAGCGAGCGCCCTGTCGGTGGTGGTGGCGGCGGCGGCGGGGCGTGGGAGGGGCGGGGCCGTGGGAGGGGCGGGGCCGTGGGAGGAGCTGCGGGGACGGCACCGGGCGGGCCTACCTTCGCGCTTCATGCCCATGGCCA
The DNA here is from genome assembly GCF_023721935.1 of Panthera uncia. Classification (NCBI taxonomy): domain Eukaryota; kingdom Metazoa; phylum Chordata; class Mammalia; order Carnivora; family Felidae; genus Panthera; species Panthera uncia. The sequence continues at coordinate 88,956,021 of NC_064807.1, forward strand.
GGCACTTCTGGTAGCGGCAGTACTGGCAGCGGTTGCGTTGCCGCTTGTCGATCAGACAGTCCTTGTTGTCCCGGCAGGTGTAGGTCAGGTCCTTGCGCACCGTCCGCTTGAAGAAGCCCTTGCAGCCCTCGCAGCTGTACACCCCGTAGTGCTTGCCTGCGGGGAGCGGGGCCTTGAGCACGGCGCCCGGGCGCGTGGGGCCTCCTCCACCCCCGCGGTCAGCGGCCGGGGTGCAGGGGCACGAGGCCGGGCCGGCCCCCTTCGCCGTCGACCCCCCCCCCCCCCCCCCCCGCGACGGAGGCCTCCAGGCCCCGCCCACCGCCGTCCCCCCTGCGGCCTCCCCTGCTCTCGATCCCTGTGCTGCGCGAAACCCCCTCCTGGGCCCAGCCAGCCGCCCGCCTCCCCGCAAAGCTGTGCCCTGCCCGTGGTGGGGGGTGGGGGGGAGTCCTGCGGTCCCGCTGCAACCATGACAGCCTACCTGAGGAGCGGTCCCCGCAGATGGCACAGATGTGCTTGGTGAAGGACGCCATGTTCCCTGAGGGGTGGGCCGGGACTTTGAGGACACCATTGAGGCCCAGCGGGGGCTTGATGTCCTCGCTGCTGCTGACGGGGTTCATGGGCGAGCTGAGCTGAGGAGGGAAAACCGGGGGCGTCCAGGGGGGCACGTGCCAGCATCCCCCCCCACCAGCCCTACGTAGGAAGGCGCCAATGAACCCCCCCCCCCCCCCCACCTTGCAGAGAGGAAACCGAGGCTCAGAGAGGGGCGATGCCAGCCACAGGCCACACAGCACAGGAGCGGCAGGGCCCGGCCCCGCTGAGCCCTGCTCTGCCTTCAGGGACCCCCCAAGGCCTCAGAGGAAGACCCCCCAGGGCCCTGCTTACACCCCTTGACTCTCACCCACCTCCCATCACTAAGCGAGCCCTGGACAGGGCAGCGTGAGCTCACGCCCCTCCCCTGTGAGGCAGGCACTTTGTTTTGGGGACCCCCAACCCGCAGCTGGGCGCCGAGGCCTGGTCACAGCAAGGAAAGGGAGCTGGGGTCCACCTCGGCAGCACACCGCCGGTGGGGTGGGTGGGGGAAGCTCGGATCACGTGACCCAAGGAGAGCAGGACAGACAGCGCCCCGCCCCACCCGGAGGCTGACAGCCCGATGCTGCCCTGGAGGAAGCGTGGGAACCTCACCATCACCCTGGCAACAGCTGCCGCTGCAATGACACAGCAGTTTTGGTTCCGCTGCATCCACCCCAGCTCTCCCGGCAGCGCTAGGGCCCAGGGGTGCTTCCCGCTGCGCCCATGGGCTGGCCTGTCTCCACTGGCGCCAGGACCCCGGCCCGGCGGCCCCCGGCCCCCCACTTCTGCAAACCCCTGACAAAGGCGGAAACCGGGCGGTGTGCGCGTCTCTGGGGAAGGACAGCAGGCGCCTGGCTGCCCCCGGGTAGCCCCGGGCCCCTCCTGCCAGCGGGAACCTCACCTCCTTCCTTCCCCACGGCCCCCGACCTCCACCGCTTTCTCACGGGGCAGCGAGAACTTGGTGCTCAGAGAACACGAAGCACAAGGCCCCCAATGCCTGTTTCCACGCTGGCCTGGGAGGCTGGGAGGGTCCTTCCAGCCCCCATGGCTCTGGGCCCCTCCCCTGCCCGGGGCCCTGTGACTCTGAGTGCACTGACCACCCCCCCACCTCCCCACCCGGGACTCCGGGGGGCTCCCAAGAAACCCCTGGGGGCCATCAGGTGAGAGGGCGCCACGGACCAGAGCGGCCTGTCCACTGGCACCAGGGCACTCTCTGCGCACCGTCCCCAGGCCTGGGAGCGTTTCCCACAGGAAAGGGGACAGAGAAGGGGCCGTTTGTGGAGGGCCCTGTGCCCAGGTGCGCCACACACGTTCGCCTCTGCCATGTCCCTGTCCCTTCCCAGATATGGATGTGGAGGCTCAGGAGGTCAGGGGCCCGGCAGGCAGGCCTCTGGGTAGCAGGCTGTGGGCACCAAGGCGATGCCCGCATGCTGCAGGGGGAACAGGCCCAGAGCCACTCGGGGACCCCACCCGTCACACGCCGTTCCCTAAGTGCCCAGCGACACAGGACACAAAGCCCCGCGCAGCCCTGCAGAGCTCGCTGGCTCGGTGGGGACGGGGCGGAGGCGGGTGGTGGGGACAGCACAGCTTATGGCAGGGCCCCCGGATTATGCCCTCCTCCATCCACTGTGTGGCTTTGGGGAAATTATTCAATCATTCTGAGCCTGAGGTTCGTCGTGGGCCAAGCTGAGGGCCGCCGTCAGGAAAACTGAGCCGACACAGGGGTAGCTTGCTACACACACTCGGCCTCCAGGAGACGTCGCGGGCTGGGTCCCAGGCGGAGGGGCTGCTGAGCCGTTCGGGAAGGGCACGACATGGGTGCAGAGGGGGCCGACGGGGGGGGGGGGGGGGGGGGGGGGAGTCACTGAGGACATGGGAGCGGGAGGCCTGCCCCCGCTGCAGCCTTCCCCACGCTGTGGGAGCCCGGCCAGGACCCCACGTGGCTGGATCCACTCGAGGGCACCAGGGAGAGGAACCTGGGCATTTCCTCTTTCATGCTTGCCCACACCGTGCTGGGTGGGTGGCAGGCCACCTGCCCTGTCCCCCGTGTACATGCAGGCCCTAAGAACTTGTGACTGCCCTAGGTAAACTGAGGCAGGGCCACTGCAGTGAGGAAGGCAGGGCGGGCCCCACGTGGGAAGGAGCTCCAGGCGGGAAGGACAGTCAGTGCCGTGGCTGGCGGCCATGTGCCGGGGGCATCCCTGCCCTCCCGGCCTCAGGCTTCCCAGGGGCACAGCAGTCAGCCCAGAGGCCTCTGGGAGCCCTAGGAGACCCTGCACACGTGGGGAGACGAGGCTGGCTGTAGCCCCCACTCACCACAGGCCTGGGGCCACCCACATCGATCCTTTGCCTCAACTAGTAAACGGTGCCCATAAGGCCACCAGGGCCAGGCTGTGCGGGGTCAGGGGTCACACTTTGCCCTTCCCAGCTCCAAGCTGATGCGCCTTGGGCTGGCCCCCCCATTCTTTGAGGAGCTGTGCCCCCTCCCCCCTGCACCCCATCCACGGTGCCAACAGCCCCTGGCTAGGGCCTGGAGGCCATGTGGTGTGGCCAGGGTGGGGCCCAGTCCCATTTCCCCTTTCATATCCTTGGCATTTTTTTCAGTTCCCACTGGAGCCTACAGGACTCGCTGACAACCAGCAGCCTCATCAGGGCCCCGCCAGGGTCTCCTGCCGCCTCTGGAGGCTCCTCTCTTCTGCACCCACCACACTCTTCCTCCTGAGCCAACAGCAGGCTTCCCCCCCATCCGCGGCCAGAACTGGGGGTGGAGGCTCAGGCCTGCCGCTGCGAGACCAGGCCCTTGGCCTCGCCTGCCTCACAGGACCCGCAAGGCAGGGGCAAACCGTGGGGACGCCCTGTCCTTGGAGGCCTCACGGCCACGGGACCGCCGACAAAGAGCAGGCAGTGCCAGCCGGCCCACTGGCCTGAGCAGATCCCCCACCAGGGAAGGTCTGCTGGGCTGGCGAGGGCTACATGCTGTGGTGCCCACGGCAGGCCCGGTGGGGCCAGAGGGCTCTGGGGCGCGGTGGGGGTGCTCCTGGGCCCTGTGCTGAGCCCCCAGACCAGGAAAGAGGCACAGGACAGCCCGGGGGCCGGCACCTGGGATCTGGACCCCCAGGCACCCATTTCTGGGCAGGGAGGGCAAAGTGAGACAGACCGGGGGCGTTGGCGGGCCTTCTGGGCTGCGTGGACTCAAGCAGGCAGCCCTCGGCAGGGCGCCAGCCTTTCTCCGGCAGCAGAAATCGGAGAACCTCGCTGGTTCCGCCAACCATGACTTCGCGGTTGTGGTTTTGGGGCAGAGGGTGGGGCATGCCCCCCTTTGAACTCCACCCACACTCTTCGTGAATATGGGGAACCCCAGGTTTCCAGGATGAGCTGCTGAAGCCCAGAAGCTCCACTCACTCCGGGAAGGCGCTACCGGGAAACTGAGGCCTCGCCAGGACGGGCAGCCACAGGGGAGGCCGAGTGCGCGGCTCAGACCGTGGCAAAACTCACTGTGGCGCGCCTGACTGATGGACAGAGGGACACGTGGGACGGGTGGCCACAGGACAGCAGTGACCATCTGGGGCACAGCGGGCTTGCTCCCCACACCCTCTCCCAGGCCTGACTCTTGCCCCGATCCCCTCATCAGCCTCAAGGGGCCTGGGGCCCCTCACTCACACGCAACCTGGGTTCAACCAGCACCACCAAGTGCCAGGAACCTGGCTGGGTGCCGAGAATAAGAGAGAACAGGACAGATGTGGTCCCCCAAACCCCTCACTCCCCAGTACTACCCCGCCCCCGCTCCCAGACGGGCAAACAGTGCCAAGTGGCAGGTGACCCCAAGGTCTGGGGGACACCACTGCCACGCCCAGGCTCCTGCTGTACACGAGCCCTCAGGGTGTCCGGGGCAGGTGGTCGGCCTACGACCAGCAAGGAGCCTCATGGGGCTGAGGGCCAGCAGGTGCCTGCCTCTGTCGCGGTCCCCAGGGGGGCAGGTTTAAGCTCAGTCTTCATCTGCCCCCTGGCTCGCTGTGCAGCCAGCAAGAATTGGGGGTGGGGCGGCTGTGCTAAAAATAACCTGGCCAGGCCCAGCAAAGCAGCTGAGCCTCCCTCAGGCCAGCACCTCAGGCCTCCTGCCTGCTCCGGGGGCCAGGTGACGCGAGAGGAGCACGGGAGCTCTGCACTGACGCCTGAGACCCCAGCTCTTTTGCTCCCGTCCCCCAGACACAAAAGGTTGACAAGGTCACTCTGGAAAAGCCAGCAAGATTCTCCCCCCAAGGCCAGCTCTGGAGGCCCAGCGAGAGGGGCAGTGGGCTGGCTCGAGCTCGGTGGTACCCCGGGGCCAGCAGCGAAGGGGACTGCCCCGCAGGCAGGGGCTTGGGAGCCCATAGGATGTGGCTGTCACGAGGGCATGTGTGGCTCTGGACAGGGAAGCCTGCACCCAAGTCTCTCCCCAGGAGGCTGTCCTGAGGCTCCGTGGAGATGTGCCCCGAGGCTCTCCACCACGGGGCTGTCATCTCGGGGCAAGAATGGCCAAACCCAGCCTTGGACTCGGACCTATTTCAGGAAGGACAGCTCGAGCCCCAGAGAGAGGGAGGTCCCGCTGGGATTCAGGCAGGCCCTCTGGCCGCCCAGCAAGAAACCCAGCAGGAACCGCACGGAGCTGGGAGAGAGGACACCCCGCTGGGCCCCGGGGACCCGTCACCACCCAGGGATCTCCAGAAGAGCTCCGGACAGCTCTGCAGGGGTTTGGACGACAGGTGCCCAGGGGAGGGTGGACTGGGCCCCCATGGTCCCCACAGCAAGAACCAGACCGAGCCAGGCCCCGCCAGGCACCACTTCCTTCCTGATTCAGAAACAACCCTGAAAGCCAGACTGTTCCAAACCCACGCCCGTGGAAAATCCCACCGAGCCCTGACAGATGAGCTGAGGCCACCGTGGGGCCTGGGGCCCGGCCTGAGGAGGGCACATCGACACAGCGCCCGGAGACACCACCCGGGGCTCTGGGCCCGGGGCGCCGGAACCACCTGGTGTGGGCATGCGAGGCGGCCAGGAGGGAAGGGCCGAGAAGGGACAGGGGCTCAGGGGGGTGGGTGGGTGTGAATGCTGAGGAAGGCGGCACCCCGCCCTACAGAGCTCCGAGTCAGGGGAGCAAGGGAGCCCCCCGCGGGGTGGGGGTGGGGGTGGGGGGGGGCCACACTGGAGGAAACGACCAGCAGCGGGGAGGCCAGCTGATGACCTCGGAGAGTCGAGGGCCAGGGAGTCAGCCAGACCCGGGTCAAACTCAGGCCGAAGCCACCGCTCGCTCTGAGGCTCGGCTTCCCAGACATAAAGGGGGGAGAGGACCCCCCGAGGGTCCGCAGGATGGGGCCCGCCTCTGCGCTTACCTGGGGGCTGCTGGTGCCGAAGCCCAGGGTGGGCGTGGTGGGCACTGACATGGAGTGGGGGCCCATGGGGGAGCTGATGACCGAGAACGGTGGGCCCATGCCGTTGATGGGCGGGCTCAGGGTGCTGATGGGCGAGTGCAGCTGGCCGGGGGAGCCGAGCGAGGAGCCGATGCCGGGCCCCAGAGAGGGGTGCAGCGAGGGGGCGGCCATGGAGCCACGCCCCGTGGGGGAGTTGAGGGAAGAGGAGTTCACCTGGGTGGAGAAATCTGCAAGACAAGAACCCAGAGGCGGGCGGTCAGGAACCCACACGGCCCCGGCCTGCTCCACGCAGGGCGCAGAGACCGCGGCGAGGCCGGGCCCCAGCGCCCCCATGGCGATCGTAACGGCTTGGGCCGCAGATTCCCCCCAACACGAGGTCCGGCCGGGCCAGGGCGCCGGAAGCTCCCCCTCCGAGGTGGCCCCGGTGCTGGGGCTCAGGCTGGGCCGGGGGGGGGGGGGGGCAGACGCCGGACAGGCAGGGAGACGGGAAGGCTGCCTGTCCGCCTGGGATGCCTGGTCACCACGAGCTGCCAGTCCCTTTGCCCAGATGCTCAAGGGGCTGAGGTAAAGGTGTGGGAACGACGGCACAAAGGACGAGACCGACGCCGTCAGGGTGCCCACGCCGTGGCAGAAACCAGTCCGTGTCCTCGGTGTAGATTAATGCAAGGGAGGAGGGGGGAGGCCTGCGGCAGGCGCTATTATCACCCCATTTTACAGACGGCACATCCGGGCCTGTGTTCTTACAGTGCCCAGGGCACGGCGGCTCTGGCACCAGGAGGCGCCCCAGCAGCCATGGCCCTCTGACCCACGAACCCCAGATAGATGCGCACTTCCTGTGTGCCCCAAATCCGCGCGCTCCCGAGAGGGCCGGTGCTCAGAGCCGAGCAGCCCACGGAGGCTGTGGGGAGGGGCCGGGACCTCCCACACACAGACTTTCATCTCAGGGATTTCAAAGCCCGGCAAGCGCTAATTAGGCCTCCCCACCCCAGCCTGGGGGCTCAGCAGGAAGAAACCTCCCCGGAGGGGGGGCTCTCAGGTGGCGAATGTGCTGCCCACAGGGCGAACACTCCAGCATTCCATCAGGAGGCCCGTGGACTCCACCTCCCCCCGGGCAAGCGGGGGGCCCCTCTGGGCCTCAGCCTTCCCGTGGGCAAAATGTTCCCTCGGCCCTTCTCGCTCCAGCCCGCGGTGACCACAGGTGCTTCCGCCAGGTCGAGGGGGACCACAGACACGATGGCGTGGCCTCTGTCCACATGCACCCCAGGTCAGGGGGCTGCACCCCTCGACGGCCCCGTGGAAAACCCGCCTCCGCCAACCTTGCAGTGGCCGTGTCCTGAATGTTCCCTGTGCAAACGGTCTCGGGGGGGGGGGGGGCATGCACCGTCACACTTCAGGACAAAGCTGCCAACTGGCAGAGTCGGAGCCTGGCACTCGTGACTCCAGCCGAGACCCTCATGCAGGGATTTATGAACTTGTCCCTGGAGACGCTGGGGGGAGGGGGGGATCAGCCCGAAGGGCGCGGTGGGTGGCTCTGGCAGGAACACAGCAGGCTCTGCCACTCTGCCAGACGCCCTCCTCTGCGAGCCTATACCTGCCCCCATCGCGCAGCCCCCTGCCCGCTGGGCACTTCCCGCTCCGTGGAACCAGAGTCCCACAGTGGAGTCGGGGCTGGACGAGCCCGCCTGCCGCTGCTCGCCGTCCAACTCCACTAGTGGGCAGCTTCGTCCGATCCGTCTGAAATCCCAGCCGTTCACAAAAGTGGGGATCAACGGCTTTGCTGAACTTGAAAACCCAAACTGAAGAATTCCAGAGCCGGATGGTAGCAGCACCTGCTGGCAAGGATGGGTACTGCAGATCGTCCCTACTAGTCCTTAAGGGCCCCAGGTCCGCACCCGGGAACTCCCGCGGGAGGTCTGCGGTGGGGGGGCAGGGCTGACGAGAGAGGACAGGCAGGGAGAGGCCAGGCGGTCGAGCACAGCAGACACAGGCCCGGCTGCAGATCTTGGATCTCACGGAGCTCCCACGTCCCTGCCTACCCACTCGTGATAGCCGAGGATATTGAGGCACAGAGAAGGCGGCGGACCCGCCCAAAGACAGGAGCCCAGAAACCCGCAGCTGCCCCTGCACCAGGCGAGCACTGTGGCCTGCCTCTCCAGCCTGCAGTCGGAGGCTCGGCTTCCCCCTCCGCACGCCTGCTCCACAGGAGGTAGCCACGGCCTGGACCAAGGCTGTCCCCTCCACACGGTCTAGAGAAGCACCTGTCCGACTTCTGGGTGGAAGGAAAAGGGGAGCAAGATGGACCCTGCAAAACAGGCTTGGCGGACGCCTCCCAGGGCAGCACAGAGAGAGAGAGGCAACGCAGCCAGGGGCGTCTGGGGCTCCCGGCCTCAGGACGGCGTCCCTGGGGGAGCCGCCCACCTTCCTTCCCACAAGTGGGAAGGAGACCGTGATTCCAGGGCCGAGCAAGAGAAGCCACTCCTAGATTCCACCCCCCCTGCCAGGTACTCCTGGGGGCCCTTGGGCCCTGATCAGAGCAGGGCCCGCAGGGTTTCTCTGCGGCTGTCCTCCCTCCATAAGGGGCCGGGTGCAGCCGTAGCCACAGCCACCGGGAGGGGCCTTGGCTGCCACCAAGGCTCACAGCTGCAGGGGCCGGTGCCCCCCCCCCCCCCGGGCTGCTGGTTGTTTGTTTGCTTGCTGCTCCCCCCCAGGAGAGGGAGGGAGAGGCAGGAGAAAGCTTGGCCGGAAGGGGGGAGGGCGGCAGGGAGGGAGGCCGGGAGGGAGGAGGCCTGTTTGACTGCCAGCTGCCAGCCTGCACCCCAAAGCTCCCCAGCCCCCCAAGGCATTGCCCGCACCCAGCCCGAGTCTGCGAACCAGGAGGAGGGGAGCCCACGGGGGAAGGAGCACCCCCCTCGAGCCTCTGCAGCAGGCACCCTGCCCACCCGGCCCGAGGCTGTGTGTTCAGTGTCCAGAAATCACTCCACCCTGCTGTGAGCCCCTGGGGCTGCTGGGTCCCAGGCCCCCACCCCCACCCCAGCCCGCCTCCTCAGGACCCCTGCTGCTCCCAGGCCCCCACTCTGGGTGCTTCCTGTTTACACAGAACATCCACAGAAGACACTTTCCCGGAGCCTGGGTGACAATGGGCTGGGTGTGTTTTCTGGAGTCTTCTGGAGAGAGACACTCTGGCCAGGAAGGGGAACATTAGAAAGAAAAGGCAAAAAAATGCCCAAACATCCTCGGCTCGCAGAGGCCCTGCCCACCCCCCTCCACGTGGGTGCAGGCCCCACCGCTGCCATCCGTCCCTACCCGCTGATAAGCGGAGGCGGCGATAAGGCCTTATTCTTTAAAAGTCATACTTTGGACCTGCTGGGGCCTTGTCACTGGCTGATCGCCACACACTTATCTGATCCTCGCTCAGTGGGGCTGGGGGTGGGGGGGGCGGGGCTGCAGGACATCAAGCTCAGACACGGGGGAGCCAGCTGACACCCGGCCCTCCCTGCCCAGGGGGGCGCAGAGGGGCGTGTGGGGAGGGGCGGCGCCCAAACGCCAAGCCTCACACCCTCAGCACCCCCGCACCTCACACCCCTTCCACCGCTCCCTGCCGCCATGCCCTCTTTGGGACAATGAGGCATCAGTGGGACTCCGGAGCTCATAGGGACCTCCACGAGACAGGCCTCTGTCCAAACGGACGGGAGGCCCAGCAGCCCCCGCACAGGCAAAGAGACCTGGACGGGCTGCCAGATTCAGTCCAGGAAGGCTGCACGGAAGAGGTGGTGGACGGATCTCTCCTTTAGCACAAAACATACCTGAGGCCACAAAACTGCATCTCACACACAAATACCTGGAAGGCAGCCTCAGAGCCACGGGCAGAGGTGGGAAGCCCTGGGCTCTCAGCCCCAGAGCAGGCGCCCAGAACCTCCCTGAGCCCCAGAGCCTGGGGGTTAAGAGCTACGCTTGATAAAGTTTGAAGCCGAGAACGGTCTCCTGGGGACCGACAACGGCACGGGCCGCTTCTTCGGGCGGTGGGCTCTCAGTCATGGCTGCTTACGAGCGGAAACCACTGCCACCACTCAGGAACAGGTGGCCTGAGGTCCCTTGGAGAGAGGGAAGAGACATCTCCGCTCTCCAAAATTCCACAGCCGCATGGGGTCCCGCCAGGACCCCCCCCCCCACCCTTGGGACCCCACGGCAGGAAGCCGGGGAAGCCCCACCACCTCCTTTCCGGTGGCTGCATGGCAGGAGGGAGGCGGGGAGGAGGCAGGAAATGCCAGCCTCACCGCGGTGGGGTGGGGGCGTGCCCCGGGGGCTCCACCTCCCCCAGACAGCCAGGGAACCCCTGACTCTTAGAAAGGGGAGCTGGGGCTCCTCCAAGGCCCTTCTTGGCAGGACCGATCGGGGCAGGGTCCAAGCAGGCCACGGGCTGGGGCCGCGTGTTCAGTGGGAAGGAGGAGGACGCCGGGCGGGCCACGCAGGAAGCACAGAGTGGGGAGGGAGGGACAGGAGGTCCAAGTGAGGGAGCCCGGGGAGGGGTCCCACCTCGGGGAGGGGCAGGAAGGCCGGCGTGGGGGCGGGAGCGAAGGTGCCCAGGAGGAAGAGGGGCACAAACGTAGGGGAAGAACGTTGTAAGAACAAGAACAGTTCTGAGCACAAGCTCCCCCCACCCCTGCAACGCTGCGCCCCTGCCCGGGGACCCCTCCCCCCGGAACCGAAACCCCACATCGAGGAGCTGGCAGGCCCTCAGGAGCGTCCCTAGACACCCACCTACAGCCCCCACCTTCCGGAAGGACTGCTTCCCCGAGGCCGCCAGGGGAGGGAGAAGTGGCGGCCTGGTGGGGACGCGGTGAGGACCGCGGCGCGTCTGGGTTTGGGGGAAGCTGCGAGTGGCTGGAACACAAGGAGGGGGAGGTGAGAAGCTCCCGCTGGCCCCACGGGGCGAGGGGCCTTCAGGAGCTGGGGCCGGCTGGGCAGATGGCCCCTGGCATGCGGAGGCTCCAGCCGCAGGGAGAGCCGACCGCTGCCGGGACCCAGGGCCCCTGGCCTGTTTCCCCTTCTGCCAACAGAGTGCACCCAAGGCAGCAGCTACTGTGGTGGCCCCTGTGCCCCGTCCGTGCCTGCTTCCCACCCTGCAGAGGGTGGGCTGGGACCCAGGGGCCCGTTACCTCCAGCCCTCGGGGAGCATGGCCCACCCACGACCTCCTGGCCCAGTGTCAGCTTACGGCTCAGGTGGCTCAGGCTGAAATTTCAGCTCCTCTGGGGTCACTCTGCCCTCTCCCAAACCAGTGGTCCCAGCCCCAAGTCTCAGCCCCTGCTAAGGAGGACACAGGTGAGCTGGGCCTTTACAGAGGTGAGGAGAAACCCCAGCCTGCCTCTGTCCTGCCCCAAGCCCGGGGGCCTCGAGCAGGGTGGCGGATGTGCCAGGCAGGAAGCTTCGGGGGCCTCACCCTGCCGGGCTCAGCGAGCACACGGACCCAAGGGGGCCAGAACGTGGACCTGCCCAGCTCTACACAGGGTCCGGGGTGGCCCAGATCCACCCAGACCCCAGAGAAGAGAGGGAGGGAGAGGACGGGGACAGCAAGCCAGGACGTACATTCCTTCACCCTGCCCCCACGTGCCCACAGGAAACGGCCCCTGGGCACCCAACAGGGACTTCACCCCCATGGGTCCCATGGAGACCACCAGCTGGCCTCTCTAAAGTCCTATTTCCTGGCACGGCCCCACCCCGCCGTCTGCAACAGACAGGGATGCCTGGGGGCCCGGGAGGGGAGGGGTGGAGAGGGGGCAGGCAGGGTGGACACCGAAGGCCAAGGGACGGACATCATGACCCTGCCGGCCCCAAGGCCTTGTGTTGGCCCCAGAATGAGCAGCCACCACGGACCTAATAGGCAGAGGCTCTGCCCGAGACTCGGAAAGAGTCAGGGGCTGACCCCTGAGAGCCTCAGGTGTCCTCACCTCAGAGTGACGCCGGGTGGGCTGGGCCAGGTCAGGGCCCTGGGGCCCAGCTGAGCACGAGGCCTCAAGAACTCAGAAACGCCAAACCTGTCTTTAAGGCCCCCGACCCCCACCCACATCAGGCAAACCAGGGGCTCGGCTCCTTTCCCCAGAAGCAGCCACGCAGCTGGGCTCTCCTTCCTTGAACTCATACCCTGGCCCCCAGGATGTGATCAGGGGCTGAGAGCAGGAGTGTGGGACGCACGGAAAAGCGAGGGGCTGCGAATCAAAGCCCCTCACAGGAGGCTGTACGATACAAAGCATGGCTGCTCACACGTCCGGACCCCCAGGGGAAACAGATACAAAGGCCAAGAGTAGGACTGCAACCCCGATCTGTAGGGCCCCAGTCAGGCCGCTCTCCCGAGGAACTCCCCGGCGTCCCAGGGTGTGAGAACAAGAAACAGTAACACAGGCGCTTGGACTTCTGGGTCCCAATGAGGAGACACCAACCTAAAGCCCTCAGCCCTGACCAACTTCGAACTCCCAGGGTAGATGGAACACTCCTTGCAATGCCCCTCATGGACAAAGACCCCAGAAAGGCCCAAAGGGTCTAACAGGGGAAACCACTCTCCGTAACAAAGCCCAGGGTAACACAACGTCTGTGCTGATATCCACTGAGCACTCGATGACAGATACGTCTATACCATCACCATCACCATCACCATCACCACCATCACCATCATCACCATCAACCTCACCACCTGAGCAAACCCCTGTCCTGCCCCACGGCACGCATGAAAGCCTAAAGCCCAGAGAGACTGACGCTAAGTGGGTTTTGCCGCAAGCAGCGAAAGGGATGGGGTGTCGGGGTTCTGCTGGCCAAACTGAGCAGGCCAGGGCTGGTGAGGGGCAGGGGAAGAAGAGAGGCGTGGCCGCCCTCGCCCAGCCACCTCGTACGGAAGGGGTATCGCAGCTGGGCCCGGGGGCGGCAGGTGTGGCTGGAGTCCAGCCACCGTGGAGGAAGTGAGCAGCACGGCCAGGCGGCAGGGGGTGGCCAGGAGGGGCTCCCCGTGAGCAGCCAGCCAGTGCCTGGGCCCGGGAGGTGCTGGAAAAAGAGCTGAGGACAGCACCAGTGCCCCGGGGCACTCCCGCGGGGGTCTTTGCCGGAGGCTGCCCGCCGGCGCCACACCAGGCCCAGCCACAGAGTCAACCAAATGCACCTGCACCCCTTCCCCTCATTCTGGCAGCAGGGGGTGTCATCACCCCCCCAGGCTGGCAGTGCGCTGATGGAGGCCCACGGCGAGCACTATCTGGGGTACCTGAGGACGAGCTGCACACCCAACCTAGGGAGGCACCGCTCAGACCACCACGGAGCAGAGAGGGCGGTGAGTCCCGGAGCGGCACACACCCCGAAGTCTTCGCAGCTTAGGGACACACGACGCCAGGAGCGCGGCGGGGCCGCGCTCCCGCCGGAGCCCTGCCTGTCTGGCCCAGCCCCGTCCTCGCCCGGCCACCCTTGTGTGCCCTGTGTGCCCGGGTGCGGCAGGGAGAAGACCCCACGGGCCGCTCACAGCTTCAAGGTAGCAGGTACCAGGACCTGTCGCACAGACAGCCCCAAACGCGGCTCAGGAAACCCCAACTCCCCACCTTTCCTTCCCTCTTCCCCGTGACTCCAGAGCCTCCCAGGACCCAGGGCAGGGCCGGTGTTTCCAGAAGCCACGTGACCACGGGCGATGGGCAGGGGGGCGCTGAGCACCAGCAGACAGGTGGTCTGCAGAGGCCTAGGGACTCGGAGGGGCAGTGGTCAGGACCGGCGGCGTCAGGTCAGTGGCTGTGGGACGGAAGTCCCATCCGAGGGCTCGGGCAGCCTCCTGTCCCCGGTGCCGTTCCTCCATCCATCCATCCATCCATCCATCCATCCATCCAACAGGCAGAAACCTCAAAGATGCCCGGCCCCCGAGTGCAAGCCACACAGCCACCACCTAGGGCCCCCAAATCTTGAGGGGCTCCAAGGCATCTGATCTCACCAAGAGGTGCCCACATCCCTCCACCCCAGAGACAGACAGTCGAGGGGGCAACAAGGCTGCGGGTGGCCTCGCCGATGGGGCTACCCACCAGCCCAGCAACCCCGGCCAGCACTGCAGGGGGAGCCAGGAGAGGGCCCCAATCATCAGTGCAATGCTCCCAGAAAGATGCCAAGGAGCCCCGGACAGTCCACAGAGCTGGTTTCCAGCCCTGTGGCCAGAGACCCCCAGCAGGCTGGCCGGGCCCGCGTCCCCGGGCACAGCAGGCAGACCTCCCCACGCTGCGGCCAGACATCCAGGCCACGGCCCCGCTTGGCAGTCTAACACACGCTGCCTGCTGGACGGCCTGCCAGACGGGCCAAGAAGCAGCAGCCGTGGACGCCCCCAGACCTGCTGGAATGCCGGGGGAGGAGGCGCAGGGACAGAAACGGGGGGGGGACAAGAGGAATGCAGAGGAACCGGCAGCCTGCCCGGATGAGCCTGCAGTCAGCACCCCAACCGCTGCAAATCAGAGATCCCCACGCACGCGAGCCTGCCCCGCGGCCCCGCAGAGGGCTGTGCAGTCTCCCCGAAGACACCCCCGTATCGCAGAGGGCGAGTCTAAGCAGGACTCGACAGCACACCGGCCCCACACACCCCGTCTGATCACGGGAGCTCTCGTCCAGCGGGCAGGGGGAGGGCTCGGTGGGAGAGGCTCCTCCCGAGCCAGAGCCAGAGCCCCCTGCCAGGACCCTTCACCCTCACGAAGACCCCCCCCCCCCCACGGCCAGCGGGGCGACCGGGCACCGAGCCGCAGGCACAGAACCTGGCGCCCAGCAGCGACGCCCACTGTGGGGACGGAGCGCAGGGCGCGGGAAGCGCGCTCACCTCTCCGAGGCCAGGCGAGGGCTCCTGAGCGCCACGGCCTCCCCTCCAGGCTGTCCCTTCCACTGTCCCCAGCACCTGTGGGGCGCTGCCCAGACTGTGGAGGACGGTGGGCGGGAAGGGGGGATTCCTGGTGAAACCCCGCCCGCGGCAGGAGCGCTTGCGGGGGAGAGAGGGCCCCGAGTCTGCGGGCTGGTTGAACCAGTTTCTTCTCAACAGGAAAAGAAATGATTCTTGTTTCATTTTGAGCCACGTTGCCCTGGCTGGCGCAGAGGCCCTGCTCCGTCGGGGAACACGCCTGTGCGTCCTGCCCCCGACAGCTGTTTGTTCTCACCCTCACGTGCATCCCCGTCGGGCCCTGGAACACATCTGCAGACACCAGGGCTGAGCCTGCCCACACCCCACCCGCCTGTGGTGGAGTGTGGGGGCCTCCAGGCAGGTGGCCGGGCAGGTCAGAGCTTTCCGGAAGGGCCAGGGAGAGGGGATGCTCCGGGTGAAACTCCTCTGGGCCTGGGGTGGGCTGGTCGCACCTGGAGACACTCCCACGTCCCCCCTCTGCCCAGGAGCACCACCGTTTCACGGCCGTGGGCACGAATGCTCAGAGCCCGGGGCCGCACGGTGGGTGGGGCGGGGCCAGGCCAGGGGTCCCCGGGGAAGAGGGCGTCTGCTCAGCTCCCAAGGAGTTCCCGGAGGGCTTCCTTCCCATGACCCCCACTGCCACGTCCTGTGAGCCCTGGCCACGCTCCCCTCGGCAGAGGCTCACCCACGCCGCACCGACTCAGCCAGCGGCTCCCGGCCGGTGTCAGTCGCGTGCGGGGGCCCGCCTGGCGGGGCCCTGCAGACCGGAGACAGGGCCTCACCAGTGACACAGACCGAGAACCTGTCGTCTGCCTGCTGGAGCAGGGGCTTCCCCATCTCAGCTAGAGCCGGGGCACCTCCCTCCGCAGGCGAGGGCCTCTGTGGGTGCTCACCTGGACAGCACAGCAGCCCAACCCCCGCTCCCCACCCACCGGGCCCTACAAGGCCAGGGCAGCCTCTTCAAAGGTCACCCTGGCACGCCACCCCCGCCCCACCCCTGCTGAAAACCCTGCCAGCTCTTCTCTGCTCTGGGCAAGAAGCTTCCGTGCAGGAGCTGCTCTGGGACCAGCACAGGCTGACCTGTGAGCCCCTCGGGGCCTGCGAGGCCGACGGGCTGGGCTGGGCTGGACACCCAAGCTGAGATCTGCTGGGGACCCGCTGTGTGCCAGGCTCCGCCCATTACTTTCTCCTCTGGGCCCCCAGCAAGAGCAGGGAGCGGGGAGACAGAGGCCCCGAGGTGGCCGTGCGAGCACAGGGCCAGGCCCGGCTGACCCCAGAACCTCTGCCCTGTCCTCACGATCCAACCACGCCCCCAGGACACTGACTCCTGACGTACCTGGGGAAGGGGGGGGGGGGGGTGAGGCCATGGAGAGGGACAGGCGGCATCTGTTCCCAAGCACCCAGGACAGGGCTACAGGGAGCACCCACGGGAGCGTCTAGCCCACAGGGTCCCCAGGCAGAAGCGGGGATAAAGAGACTGACAGACGGCCCAGGAGGGCTTCCTCCTGGGCTCTGGATGATCATGACCTCCATCTGCACAGCAATGCCCCCGGCAAACGCCCACCAGTCCCCCTGGTACAGAGACCCGGCCGCAGCCACCTCGGCACGGTGTCCCCATGGCCACCCCCGCCGCTGATCACCTGGCAGGATGGTCATGGTCCACCATCACTGCTAGAACCTACCATGGCTCCCCATTATACAGCCCCCAAATCCCAAAGCCCCCGGCCCATCCTGGAGCCCCGGGGAAGCCCCGTGGCTGCCCAGCGCTCCTGCCTGCTCGCCCCGCGGGGCCGGGGCCTCCACCCGCACACTCGCTGCCCCCGTGCCCCTTCCTGGCCCCCTCGGGCTCACCAACGTCCACTTCCCTGGGTGTCACGAGCAACCCCCAGGGGGTGGCCAAGGCCAGAGTCAATGTGGGGGAGGGAACCTGGGGAAAGTATGTTTCCACCGTTTGGTACTGTCCTTGGGAATATCTGAAAACAGCTTCTGTGAACTACCAACAACACGCATTTTTGAATGCCTCGGGGTGGGGGGAGGGTAACAGGGCTGGGGGCCGGCCAGCCGCCACAAGACGAGTCAGGTGACCAAGTGTGCTCCCTGCGGCAGGGCTGAGGGGCCCAGGTGACCCGGGCCCCGCCCCGGGGCGCTGGAGCTCAGTGAGGCCGGGCGCAGAGGGCTGGGGGGAAGCCAGCCGGCAGATTGCTGCACCCAGCTCTCACCCCAGCCAGGGACAGCGGACGCCCCGTCAGCATGAGAGAAAAGCGGCGAGGGCCCAGAAACACGCCTTCTCAGACGTGGAACCCACCCCACTCCCCGAAACCCACACACAGTCCGTGCAGCAGCAGCCCCTGCCAAGTGGGAAAAGGGTCTGGATCCTTCCAGCAAACACACAGCTCGCCGGATGCCTGGGGAATCCCTACCACCTGGCCCCGCGGACGCCCGGCTGTGTCACCTGGACTGCGAGGACATCAAAGAACAAGCTGGCTCCGTCAGAGATCTCCCACCCAGACGTCGGAAGACCCCAGACCCGGGTGCAGAAACACCCCAGAGACAAGCAAAAAAAGCCTCAAGCACCCGCAACAGCCCCCACTGACGGACTCCAGAGCCCAAAACCCATGCACTCGACTCACGGAAGAAGTCCTTGCTCAGAGCCTGGGGACGCAACATCGCACACCAGGCGAACACGCCATTTCCCAGAGAATAAACGATCGGAAAGCACTGACCGTGGCAGCGAGAGGTGGGAGGTGGGGGACGATGGGATAAATCTAAACGTCCGACAAACGCCCAGCAGCCAGGCGCCCGCTCCAGGCAGACCCCGTGCTCACCTGCACGTGGCCAGAGCGATGTCCCCGAGCCGTCCGCAGGGGAGACGGTCAGCAGGCCCCGCGGGACACTTAGAAAGCCCGGCCCAGTCACCAAATGCCCACGATGACCCCTTGCCACGCACATGTGGGCTGCACCCACAACGCCCCGCTCGCACATCTCACACCCGCCTACCGCTTTCCAGCTGAGAGCCACCCAGCCAAGTGGGACGGGCTCGCCTGTCCCACATTGCCCAGCGGCAACGTTCTAACTTGGGTGCCAGGCCCAAAACCCGTGGTTCCCAGAGACCGTCTTGCCCGGCGCCCAGCACTGTCCACACGGCACACCACGGGCCAGGCCACGGCTCTGGACACAGAGACGCAAGCAGGAGCCTGAGACGTTATGGGCTAAACGCCCACAAACCGCCAAAGGACTTTAATAAAAGGGCTGGAGGAGAAGGGCGCTTGGGCGGCTCAGTCAGCTGAGCGTCCGACTCTCGACTTGGGCTCAGGTCACGATCTCACAGTTCGTGAGTTCAAGCCCCCCGTCGGGCTCTGTGCTGACAGTGTGGAGCCGGCTTGGGATTCTCTCTCACCCTCCCTCTCTCTGCCCCTCCCCCACACACTCTCTGAGTAAATAAACTTAAGAAAAGGGCTGCAGGAGCAAGGTGGTCCGAGCTCCAGCCCCAGCCGCCCAGGTCTGTTTGAGCCCCTCGCGAGCCCCTATGTGGCCCTGGACAAGTCACCGCACGCCCCAGCCTCAGTTTCCCCTGAGCCTGGGCACAGAAGACGGCGTCCTCCCAGGGACGTCTAGGAAGGTAAGTCGGCAGCCTATACAGATCCTGGCACAGGTGAGGGATCAAGACGCAGGCATCCTCACAGCGAGCCGAAGAGACACACGGAGCGAGCCGGGAAGGCCAGAGGTGCACCCCCGTCACCACGAGGGGCTCGACTGGGAGCGGCTGGGGCTCCAGCCTCTCACTCCTCAGCAGAGAAGGGCTACCAGCCACCCCCACGGGCCTCCTCCCCACGTACCCCGCACTCAGGCCGCCGGGAATCCACACGCCCCACCCCACCCCCGCCCCCAGTTAGACCCATCCCACGGTCCCCATCTCATGTGCAAAAGGGGAGTGAGCCAGACCCCGAGGCGCCCTCCCCAGAGCTGGCCGCCCTCCCCGGAGTCCAGCGCGCACATATTGGGGCAGGCCAGAAACCAGGAGTCCGAGCCCGAGGCCATCGGGTCTGCAGACCAGAGGACCCCAGTCACGGCCGTGCCCACGGGACCTCAGACGAGTCTCCTCGGTTTGCGCATGTGAAGGACGAGGAGCTGAGAGAGGCAGCCAGGGATGCTGGTCAGAATCGGGAGGGAGCAAGATGCCCTCACCTGGGCCCCCAAGGCAGGCGTCCCACGAGCTGAGCCCCACACCCCGCAGGCAAGACACCGGCACCCTCCCAGGCCGGGTTGCCCCCAGGCCCGCCCGCCCGGCCCGGCCCGGCCCTCACCTGCCGGCCACCTGCGGTCCCCTGCCCGCCAGGCCAGGCCCCCTCCCGAAAGAGAGGCCAGGAGGTGCAGCCTCATGGCGAGCGTGGGCGACAGGTCCCACCACGGGGGCGGCCCCATCAGCCCCCGGCCCGCTGGCTCGGGGTCCCACGGCCTCTGGCGGTGCAGTGTGGCGGCACACGAGCGGCGGGAGCTCGGGTGGGGAAGGAGGCCCGGGAGGACCGGCGTCTCCGCAAGGCAGCTGCGAGCCTCAGGAGCCAGTGGCGCTCACGCTGGCCCAGCGGGCGAGTTCCCCTTTCCCAGGGCCCGCCCGGCCCACCACCCTCACCCAGACACCTGTGACCACAGGCAGCTCCCATCGGCCGAAACCGGCACTTCTTGGAAGAGGACACGGACCCCAGCCTCGTTTCCTCAATCTGAGCCTGCAGATGGTGAGGCAGATGGGCAAACTGCCCGGCAGGGCCCGGGGCCGGCGGACGGGGCAAGGCCCTGACGCAGGCGGACCAGAGCCCCACCGGCTCCCCTGCCGGCCAGCTGCCGGCTGACCCGGCCAAGCCCCCTTCCCCGGCTGCACGCCGTGAGGATGGGGCGCGCTTGCCCACGTGGTGCCAGCCGCCCGGGGGGGGCTCCTTCGTCCTGACGGACCGTGCCCGTCCTGGCCGACCTGCATGCCGTCCTCCTGCACCCCGGCAGGAGACACTGGGCACTGAGCCCTGGGAGTCTTCCTCTTGCGGGACTGAGTCCCAGCCAGGGCAGGGGGCGGAGGGGGGCGTGGGGGAGCAACGAGGAGCCCCACAGCCAGGGAAGCAGGGCCTGAGCCGGTCTGGGTGGACCCCGCCTCCGGGGGCCACAGGGACTCAGCCTCTGAGGGGAGAGGGTCTTCGGGAAGGCTTCACGGCCCCCGGCCCCTCTTTCAGGCCACAGAATGCGTCCCGGGGCCCATCAGCCCACGGCTCGGGGCCGGCGTTGGGAGTGGGGGCAGGGGGACCACAGCACGCAGACTTCGGCCCCACAGGCCCCCCGCCAGGCGAGGAGCCTGAGGCCCAACCAGGTCTATCCACGCGGGGCTGCCCTGCCCAGATGGCAGGGGCCCAGGCGGCCCCCAGACCACGCCAGCGCACCCCACACCTGTCCACCTGCTTGCACCACCCTCCGCCGGAAAGCCAGCCGGCCGTGGGACTGGGGCAGGCCCCTGCCCACGGGGCGCCCACCGGACTCCCGACGCCTGGCCCACCCCCAAGGCAGGCTCCCCCCGGCGCTCGCGTCCCCACGGCCTGTCACATCCTCCAAGCCGATCCTGTCACGTCACCAGGGACCCACGTCACGCTCAAGCCCCCATGAGTATCTGCCCAATCTGGGGTTCCAGGATCCGGGGGGAAGGCCCCAGAAGTCGCACTGCAGACTGGAGGGGCCTGGGACTCCCACATCCACGGCGGGAAATGGCACGTCACTTCCTGCACTTCTTTTCGGTTTGTGTTTGGTTCGCGACGCACGTGTCGTTTTCATGACAGTGACACAAGCCACCTCTGCGGCAGCCTGACTTTAGCAAGACTCTGGCCACACACAAGACCCAGGCTGCTGCTGTCCGCCCTCCAGGTTGGCCGCGATCCCTCATTCACTCCTGGTCGCACCCCCCAGCGCCCGTCCGCCTGGTTCAGGGCCCGGGACCACACCTGCGTAAGATCACCCGATGGACAGGTGCGGCGAGGCCCTGCCTGGAACCAGCACCACAAGCCCAGCCCAGGAGAGGCAACATGGCAGCCGAGCTGTGGCTGGTGGTCCACTGCGTGCCCCAGATCGTCCTCAGCTGCCTGTGGCCTGACCAGCAGGCCTACGCTCCCAGGGCAGGGCAGTCCCTGTGAGACCAGCCCCCTGGTCACCAGTCCCCACCGTGGCCCGCCCGTGTGCGGACACCTGGGGAGGCCAGCCGCCACCCACCCCCTCCCAACATACGCACACGAGCAACATCCATGTGGGTCACGTGGCCCCAGAGTCCTACCAGCACAGCCCCCGGGGCTCTCCCCCACCAGACCCCGCCTTGAGTGGGCCCGTCCAAAGGCACTCAAACAGTCGGCAAATGCCAGGAATGTGGTAGGTGCTAAGCAGAACCGGGAGTCTGGGGGGCGGACAGAAAAGCGGCAGGGGTGGGGGTGGGGGTGCCGCCCAGTGGGTGCGCATCTCCTCCCGGTAGGCGTTTCGCGACGTGAGACATCGTCCGTGGCTTGAGGTCGGCCGCGGAAGCAT
Source organism: Panthera uncia (assembly GCF_023721935.1). Classification (NCBI taxonomy): domain Eukaryota; kingdom Metazoa; phylum Chordata; class Mammalia; order Carnivora; family Felidae; genus Panthera; species Panthera uncia. The sequence continues at coordinate 88,977,436 of NC_064807.1, forward strand.
TCGCAGCACAGAAACCAGGAGACACCCCAGATCAGAGCTCCCCCACCCCACCCCACCCCACCCCGGAACCATGGGGACACCCCCTGCCGGCCTCAGCTTCCCTGTCTGTAACCAGAGGGGGTTGGCGGGACCTGAAAGGCTCCTCCCATCCCCCCAGCGCCCCTCAAGGCCGCAGACCCACTGTTCCTCCCGGGCTCAGGGCCCCTTCTCAGCCAGTCCCCTGCCTCCGGTCCGCCCGGCCAATGCGGCCACATCCAAGATGGCGGCCCAGAGGCCTTCTGCCCACTCAGGCCCGCGGCCCAGCCTCCCCCTCCCACCAGCGGGCCAGATCCGCCCCAGCACCAGGCCCCAGCACCAGGCCCCGGGCCCCTGCAGCCCCCGCCGCCCGCCCCGGCCCCCGCGCCCTCCCGGCCCGGGTGCCCCATGAACAGCAAACCGGACCTCAGCTTCCTTCCTCTGCACACGCGGCGGCCGTGAGGGAGCGGCGAGAAGGGCGAGGGCTGGGCAGGAGGTGCCAACCCCACCGCAGCCACTCGCTCCCGTGCTGCCAGGGGCGGGGGCTGCCGCACAGGCCAGCTGGCCTCCCCCATTCCCCCGGGGCCGGGGGGGTGAGGACTTGCCCGGGGAGGGTCCGGGACAGCTGTGCCCAAACAGCCCCCACAGAGGACCCCCTCAAGGCAGGGAGCCACCCCTCAAAGCCCTGACCAGGGCTGTTGAAGACCGCTGACCATCAGCTTGGAAACCTCAAATTCACCCAGGGGTCTCCCGTCCATCACCCGCACCAGGGCCAGCCCACCTCCCTCTCTCAGAGGGGCCACGGGGGCCTAGCCCCCCAGCCCTCTCCAGTCAGTATGCCCATGGGCCCCTCCTAGCCCCAGCCCTGGCCCTCTGAGCAGGCACAATCATTCACTGTGGGTCTTCCTGCCAGGAACACCTCCTCCAGGAAGCCCCCCTGCCCCTGCCAGACAGACTAAATGGCTGGGACAGAGCCTCAGCCCCAAAACCCTCTCAGAGCACCAACTCCTACCCTGTGGTCACCGGCTTAGGTCTGAGCCCAACAGCCCAGGCTGGTCATCTCCCACCCCCGCCCCTAGCCCAAGCTCGGCCCTCTGGTCACCACTCCCAGCCATCTACCTCTCGAAAACCTCTGAGCCTCAGATCTGCTCCAGCTGCCCCCCTCCCCTCCAGGACCTCCCTCAACCAGCCCGGCCTACGTCTGCCCTTCATAGAGGTACCCGGATGGCCCTCCGAAGGTCTGGGGCTCTTTCCTGAAAAGCTGTGCCCAGGTCACAGAGCCGGCAAGAGGTTCTGCCAGGCTCAGGCCCTTACCGGTCTGTACCTCTCCCCACAGTGGGGGAGCACGAGCCTTCCGGCCCGCCCTTCAGGGGCTCTGCTGTCTCTGCAGCAAAGAGGGCCTTCAGCACAAGCTGTGGCTACCGTCTACCTTGGGACCTGCCGCTCCAAGGCCCCCGATCCCAGGACTGGTGGCCCTGAGCCCTGCAGAGGGCCTCTTCTGGCCCCTGGCCCCCAGAACCAGGTGCAAGGGATTGGCAGAAGGTGAGGCTACCTGGCCAGTTTTATCCCTGCCCGGCCCAGGAACAGGAGTGGGGCAGCACAGGGCTGGTAGCCGTGGGGCACAGGCCCAGGAGCCCACCCTTCAGGCCCACCGCACTGCCATACCTGCCCCCTGCACAACCAAGGATGCTGACCCACCCGACCCAGGGGCCAGACTCCATGTTTTCTGCCTTCCTGCCTTCCCTCCTCCCTGCCCCATGGGCTTGCTGCCTAATCGTAAGGTGGGCGCAAAGCAGCCTCTGCTCCTTGGGCGGCACCGACCCGGGAGGCACCAACTTCTCACAACCAACCGCCCGGCCTCCCCGGCCCACAAGAGAGCCCCCCACCTCCCACCGCACAGCCTGGTGGGAGGCGGGGTCTCTGAGAGGGAGGCCACGCGCAGGCCCCCACACACCCGCTCCCCCTACTCCCCCGTGCCAGGTCAGCGGCACGTCTCAGCACGTTACCCCACAGCCTGGCCCCTGCCACCCCCGCTCCTAGGATCAGCGTGACTCACGGGGCTGGAACGCCGCCTGGCCCCCAACGCAGGCGGCCGCCCTCTGCACACACACCTGTCCAGACTCGATGCTGGCAGATGGCAGGAGGGCCCGGGAACTGGGTGTCCCCAACGCTGTGGGGCCGGCCAAGCACCGTGTCACGGAGGGGCTCCCAGGAGGGACGCGGGAAGGTCGTGTTCGGGCAAGTGGCTCAGGAAACGCAGCCCCTACAGGGCTGGAGGCCCGATCCCGAAAGCCCGAAGGCCCAAGGGCCTCCACGAAAGGGCCTAGAACTCAGATGGGGCCACCGCCTCCTTGACTCACCCGACCCAGAGGCCAGCAGGCCGACCGAGCAGGGAGGGTCCCAGACCCTCCAAGTCCAGGCACAGGGGCCACTGCCTCCCCCCACAGGAGGCCAGGCTTCAATCTAGGGGGCCAAGCAGATCTACAGGCCCCACCCCCACATGGAGTTTCCGCTCAGGCCAGGCCAAGGTCTCAGCTGTCCATCAGGGGTGTCCCCGTCACCTCCTGGGAACGAGGGATGCTTAGAAGGGGCAAGAGACAGGAGAGCAAAGCCCGGCCAGCAGTCAGGGGCACATGGGAACACCCCCAAGCGGGCAGCCACATCTTGGCTCAAAGGGCCAGAGCTGGCCTCTGACACACAAGGGCCACCGACAGCAATGCCCATCACCCTGACTCACCACCCCAAAGGTGGGGGGCCACTGCGGCCCCTCCTGACCACAGGCCCCCCGAGGCCGTCCCTACAGATGGCCAGAGAACAAGGGAGTCCCCGTCCCGGGATGCCTCCAGGAGCACAGAGTGCCGGCCACCCAGGTCTCCCGTGCATGGGTCACAAAGGTGTCCTGAGATGGCCCCGACTTCACCATTGGGGAGCCCACGGGAAGTGGGCAGAGACCTTGGAGGAAGATCTAAGGGGCCTCACTTAGTGCGGGTGAACGGGGCCAGGGACTGAAGGAGAAAAAAAGGAGAAGGTACGGGAAAGAATACGGCCAAGGACAAACAGGACAGGGATCAGCCAGGCATCCGGTCCTACTGCACACCTACGGCCCCCCTGGGCCGGTGAGACAGGAGGGGGCCAGGAGCCTGGCCCCAGGCCCCAGGAGCTGCGCCAGCAGGAGAGCCACTGACCGGGTGGTGAGCCCTGGCAGCAGGCCCTGCCCCACCCGCACCCCCCAGGGAGGGAAGGAGAGGGGCTCACAGCCCCGCCCAAGGACAGAAGCGGGCCTCTCTTCCGGGCACAGGATGGAATAGGACAATCTGACTCGAGGAAACAAAACAAAGTCACAGCCAAGGGCAGCCCTGCTCCCACCCTCCGCTCAGCTTGAGGGACTCACACAGGCAGCACGTGGCCAGGGGCCAGGACGGCCGCCTGCGTGCAGGACCTCCGGTGACGGCTGGAGACAGACGGACGCACGGTCAGGCCAGGGCACCTCTGGGATCCGGAGCCCTCGGCGTGCAGAGAACAAGCCTCCCTCAGCAAACCCTGACTCTGAGGAGAGCCGCAGGGCAGTGCACCACCTGGGGGCCAGGGGCCCCCCTCTCCCTGGCTGGTGAACCTCGGCCCTGAGCTGGCGCTGGATGGGGAGGCGGGAGGGACCGCCACCTCCACCTGACCCGGGGCACTGCCACGGTCTGGCTGGCATCTACCGCCCTCCCAGCGGACAGCACCAGGGGACAGGGAACAACGCGCCCCAGAGTCCGGCTGCAAGCAAACAAACCAGCAAGTATCCTCAGTTCTCGCCAGGCCACGGTCCCCCCAGGGCAGACTATCACTTCCGCTCCACCTTGAGACAGGAGGGTGCAACCCGCCTGGGGTGGGGTGGGGGGGGTGGCATTAAAGCAGAGGAAGGTGTGGGGCCAGGGTCCCGGTGCACGGCCCTGTGCATAACCATCACACTCGCGGTGGCCAGGCACCCCCGGGAGCTCAGGCCCTCGCCCGCACTCTCTCCCTGCCCTGGCCCTGCCGGGATCGCAGCTTCCTGCTGAGGGCGCCCCTAATCCCCAAAGGCAGTCGGCCAGGCCATGCCATCGGCAGCCCCACACCGGCCCTGCCACCCCTGCATTTCCCCAGGCCCCCTGGGGCCTTGCTCAGTGCCCCATCGCCTCCCCAGTGAGGCTGCGACCAATGAACACACACACACACACACACACACACACACACACACACACGGGAGCAGAAAGGAGAGAGCAGAAGCCGTGAACAAAAACTCTAGATCTCCGGGAGAACAGGGCAAGATCCAACCAGGGGGAGACGGCACGTGTGGACCAGGCCACGCAAGACTCTGCTTCGACCCACGGTGACGACACTGGGGGCAGGCTCCCCCGCAACCCCCCCCCCCCAAAACAGACACCCAGCGTGGAGCCCGCGGCCATGGCGGAGAAGGCGGCGGTGCCCAGACCCCGGGGCCACCAGGCCGGCACAGGGCGGGCCTCACCAGGCACAGTCCTGCCTCCAGCACCAAGGACACTCACACACCACACCGCACAGGCAAGGGCTTCAGTAAGGACGGACACCTCAAGAGGCCCTTGACGTGAGGTCCAAGAAGAGACAGAGACACAGGGCGACAGCTGCCAGGACAGAGGTGATGGGGTTGGTGGGGGCCGTGTGGGGTCCCCAGGCCGAGAGGTCCCCAGAGCCGCACACAAGTGGGATGGATGTGCAGTGTTCATGGTGAGCACGTTCGGCCCCGAAGCAAGGGGCCGGCTGCCCACGGGGGCTGCACAACGGGGACCCTGCCCCGGAGCGAGCCCCTTGGTCAGGTGATCAGGAACTCGGGCCACCGCCCCTGCGCTAGGGGACGGCACAGGGTGACCGGGGGGTACCGGCCCAGCCCGTCGGTGGCCTGATATCCCGGGAACAGAGGGAGGGCCCCCGGTCCCACAGCTCAGAAGCAACAAGCCTAGGGTTCCGCCCCCGCCAGGTCCCAGACGCTAACCAAGACTGGCCGGGGCCCCTGCTCTCCGGTGCCGGCCCCTCACTAGGCTCGCCTCCAGGCCGGGAGTCTCAGGGGCCCCAGCAGGACCCGCCGGCCCCAGCCAGGGACAGCAGCTGAGAGTGTGCCGGGGAGGAAGGGAGGGTGTGGGCCCAGGACGCACAGACCACGCTCGGCCTGGAGGTGAACTCAGGCCAGCCCACCCTCCCGGCCAGCCACGGCGAAGTGAGGGCGGCCCGCAGCCACTCCAGCCCTCCACAGGCCCAGAAACTCCAGGGCCCTTGGCCCTCACTGCGGCTTCCAGCCTCTCTTGAACCCCACAGACAACGTGAAACCTACCGCCCCTCAGAGCCCAGACGGCTCGTTGGTCTCAGGTGCAGGATGTTGGCCAGGTCCTTCCCGCAAGCCCCTGTACCCTCAGATGGCAAAAATGCGCCTGCCAGGTGCCCCAACGGCTCCTGTAAATGCCAGCCGGAGGGGTGCCAGAGTCCCCGGACTATCCCTGATGCGCAGGACCCCGCACTGGACGCTTTGGAACGTGCGCCTCATTGAGGTCTTTCGAACGCTCTACGGGCATCACCATCTTTTTACAGACACAGACAGCGAGGCTCCGTCACACAAAGTTCAACCTACCCAAGGCACACAGCTGGCCAGTATGGGCCACACTATGAGATCAAGGCTGCCCGGGCAAAGGGGCGGGGGTGGGGGGGGGCAGGAGACAGCCGTGTTAGGAGACACAGCAGAGCGGGCAGCAGGGGCGCTGACGTGAGGGGTGCTGGCGGGAGCCTGTGCCCTCACGGGTGGGTGGAGACGACGACTGAGGCAGGGCAGTGAGGCCTAGATAGGCATGAGCACACGCACACGCCCCACAGGCACACCCTGCTGGGGGTCCGGTAGCCCCTGGAAACCCCAACCCCGGGCGAGGCCCTCGGGGAAGCGGGAGGGCAGCGACCAGCACGGGACCCCCAGGGTCCTGGGTCCTCTCCAGGAGCACCCTGGTCCTGTCCTCCACTGTCCATGAGTCCTACCAAAAGGCCAGGTCTCCTTCCTCCCCCAAAAGAGGGCAGGCCGCTTCTATGGAACCTCCCAACTTTGACAGAAAGCAAAAATCTGGACTCCGTTTTTGTTTCAAATGTAAACGCCGGGATATGCCACGATCTGTCTGCGCTCGAGAAAGAGGCCGACCCCAAGCAAGACGCCCGCGGCACTAACCTTGGCGGTGGGGGGGGACGCGGTGGCTGCTTTTCGCTTTGGCTTTGGTAACAGAGTCACAGGGTGGTTGGTGTGGGGTTTTGGGGGGAGGGGGGGGAAGTGCTGTATAGAATCTCAGCATCCCCCTGTCAGCCGGCCCCTGGCACAAACCCCCGACCTAAAGCCCCTCCACACCAACACAGATTTGATTTTCCCCAAAACTCCACCCACCCAGGAGCCCCTCCAATACCGCCCCCAGGTGAGTTGGAAGAAGCCCTGGGAGCTCCCTGCCCGGACCCCCGCCCACTCGCCTCCCCCGGCCCGTGGTCCTCGGCCTTCAGGAGGAGAGGCCGCTCGGCAAACTCGAACGCCAGCCCATCCGAATGGTCCCTGCCTGGGCTGACCCAGACGTGAACCGGGGTTTACTCTGGGCCGGGGCCCGCGGGGGGGTGGCCTCTGCCAGCTGCCCAGGGCCAGCTCCCCCCAGCATGACCCAGAACTCCAGAAAGGGCCAAGGCCCACGAGGAGAACCCCCCCCCCCACCCCGCCCCGCCCCACCTCCCAGACCCAGACCGCACCAGCTGAGCACCCAGGAGCCGCTCCAATTCTGGAAGCAGGAAGGTTTCCTGTGGTACCCGGGCCGACCACGGCCACAGCGGCCACCACCCCACCCCCACCCCCTGCCCTCCTCTTGCTCGTGCTGTCTGGGCCTGCCCACTCTCCTCCCCCAGCCTTGGGAACCAGGTCACTTCCAGGAACACGCCAGCTCTCTGGCCTCTAGGCTTGGACAGGGTGTTCCCTGGGCCGAAATTCCCTCTACGTGTCTCCTGGCTCTCTCCAACCCAATTTAAACAACACCTCCTCCAGGACGCCCTTATGATCCTCTTAGCCAGAGCAGGGACCCCCTCTACCACATACCCCTGAGAGGGCCCCCCTGCTGGCTTGTCTGAGGCTGCTAAGGTCTGGGGGCTCCTGAGGGTAGGAGCCCCAACTGGTCCACCAGGCGTCCCTGGGGCCTGGCGCGCAGAGGTCCCCCATGAAGTCTTCCAAATACGTGGACAGGGTGGTGGTGAGAGAGGTAGGAACGAGCCAGGGCAGAATGCAGGATTCACCAAGAACCAGCCAAGCAAGCAGCAGGTTTTAAAGAGATCCCAAAGCACCGACAAGCTGTGCAACCCCCAGCAGTTAAACAGCCCCTCTGAGTTTTTATTTCCTCTTCTGCAAAGAGAGGCCATCACACATGAAGAAAAGGGACTAGGACTCAAGCGGAGGAGACGAGGGGCCACAAAGCTGGCCTTTCCTCATCCGTCCCCACAGACGGTGAACACAGGTGGAGAGCGGCCAGCGGCCCACAGCCAGCAGACCGGGGCTCCACTCCTGGCCACATGACTCGTGGCCAGGTGGGGCCGCAGGCGTCTGACTCAACCCCACTGGTCTCAGAGCCCCTGTCCTCAGAAAGGCTTCTGCTCCCTTCACACATCACGGAGTGCCCGCCAATGAGACACCTGCTCCCCACTGACACCCGTGCTAGGAATAGGCAGATAAACAAGGCCGGGCCCTGCCCCGGGACGCGTAGTCCAGACTCACACGGAGACCCTTCCAGGAGCCCACAGAGAAAAGGTACTCTTATCTGAGAGCAGACATCAAGGAAGGCTTCCTGTAAGAGGAACCACTCGCCTTCCTCCAGCTATAACACAGTAGATTCCTATGTTCCCCTCCAAACCAACCCCTGCACTCTGTGCAAACGGGACAGACACCCCTGCCACAACCCCAGGGAGGCCGGCAGACAGATGCAGGGACCCCTGCTAGCAGGAGGCATTGAGACCAGGCCCCAAGTCCAGTCCTACCCCCTCCTGGCCATAAGCCACAGGGAACGACGTCACCCCCCTGGGCTAGGACGTTCTCATCTGGAACACAGTTCAGGACGGAAGCGGGGTGGCTGAGCGCGGCCCTGGCGCACGGCAGGTGCTCAATAACCAGGAGCCACTCCGGGGACCACGGGCCTTCCCACCACGGCAGTCCCAGCCCAAGTGTCACCCACATCCTCCCCACCCCAACCACAGGGACTCCCACCTTACCAGAGCCCAGGTCTCCCGACACCCCCTTCTCCACGGCCCCAGGCTTGGCGGTTGCCTCGCTGTGTGGCCCAGACCCAGCCCATCATCGTCTCTGGGCACCTGCTTCCTCCTCCATAAGAGACCAGTCTCCAGCGCCCCTCCCCTGCTGACGAGCGACAGTCAGACGCCACAGCCAGGGTGAGGCCTGACCACAGGTTCCCAGAAGCCCGGGCCCCTCCGTCCCCGCAGCAGGGGCCTCGTTGTCCTGCGAGGCCCTGTCCTGCTCGCCTACACCCAGAGAGCCAGACCTTGGAAGTGTTCTCAACCAACTCTGTGCCCGGGTTGGCAGAGTCCCCGTGGGGACCCTGGGCCACTCGCCCGAGGTGGCCCACCTCAGAAGGGCAGAGCTGGGGTGTGCCCCCGAGATCACACTCTCCCACCATACCGTGTCCTCCCGGTCTGACCCAGAAGAACCCCAGGGAGGGTGGCCTTCACCGTCCAGCAGTGTGGGCGGGGTTTCCTGCCCACTGGCGGTGTGGCCCCAGCCGGTCACTTGGGCTCTCGAAGCCCCATTTCCCCCCTAAACACCAAGCATGAGCATGCAAACCCTAGGGGTTATGGGAAGGCTCCACGATCCCCCCAAAGTCAAGGGCCCGGAGCACAGGGGGTGACCAGTCACCACAGCCATCGCGGCCGCTGTCTGCCCTCTTGCAGGGCGGTCCCAGGCACCAGGCCCTGCTCCAGGGCCCCCACTTTCCACCACCTCCTCAACAGGAGGTCGGCCCAGAAAGGGGCCCACGCTCAGCCAGGCCGGTCCCCAGGGGGCGCAGGGGCCGGGACCCTCGGCTGCACCATCGGCTACCTGACTGGTGCACGCCCACCAGGCTGGAGAGATGTCCTCGGGCTGCCTCCGCTCCTCCTTTCCTTTCCCTTCCCTTCCCTTCCCTTCTCCTCCCTGCCCTGCAGGCCGCAGCAGCACAGGCTCCAAGCTCTGGGTTCAAATCCTGCCCCTTCCCCCAGCCCAAGGCCCAGGGAGCTATGGACGATGGGCAGGTCACAAGGACTACGTGGGCCCGGAGTAATGTCACCCCCTCCTGATGCCACGAGCGCTGCCAGAGCCCCAGGCGGCCTCTCCTTGTCTCCTCGGGGAGGAAGCGGGGAGCCGGGCACCCCGGACAGGGAGGCGCAGGCTGCACCAGGCTCCCGACACCGGGTCCTGTGACGGGCTGGCAGGATGTTGGGAAACCCGTGAGCACTTATTTCAACACCGCGGGCCACGTCAGCGACTGGTTTCAACACGCAGGCACCCGGGAAGGGCCATTGCCATCCTGTCAGGCCACCCGCCTGCCACGCCGTACCACGCAGGGGGGATGCTGGCCTCGGGCACAGCGCTCTCGGCCCCCTCCCCTCACCGTCCCCCAACTTGGGTGACATCCTTTGTCCTCAGGGACTCGCGGACACAAGGGTTGGGTCATTTCAAAGGTGCAGAGGCCACCCCCAAAGCCGGTTTGCCACACCCCTGCGCCGGGCTGCAGGCCCAGTGAGCCAGGGGGCACCAGGCCTAGCATCAGCCACCAGGCTCTGTCCCAGGCCTGTGAGCCACGGCTGTGAAACAGCGACAGGAGTCCCCTGCGGGCCTGCCGGGGCGAGGTCGGGGCCTCGGGGCACCCCGCCAGCCCGGACCTCGCCAGGCCATCTCAGCTGACACGGTGGCCGGTCAAGTTGAGCGAACACGCGCCCCTCTGCACAGCCCAGCCCAGGGCCTGCTTGAGGCCTATACCGCTTTGCTGAGTTATAAGCAAAATGAGAGTAGGGCCCGTGCTCCAGGAAAACGGTCCCACTGAACTCTCAGGGAGGTCCCGCCCCACAGAGGAGGACACTGAGGCCCCGCGAGGGCAAGGGACTCCCCCAAGGACATACCTGCAGGAGCGGGCCGGCAGGGACCCCACTCTGACCCACACCCAGCTGCCTCCATGGGGCCAGCTGGAGGGCAAAAATGTGGTTGGGGTGGGGGTCGGGTGGGAAAGCAGATCAGCTTTAGGGGTAAATCCCTGGGGAGCGGGGACCGTCTGCTACCGGCCTAGGGTCCTGCCACCTGCTGACCCCAGAGCCGGCCCAGGGGCCCCAGCTGCAACCAACTCCCCCCCCAGCTGTATCTCCAGCTCGGGGGCTAAGGTTCCCGGCACCGCCACCCACCATTCAGCTGGACGTGGCCTTGCCCCAGGCCCCTGGTACGCATCGCATCCCGAATGAGCTAGCAGAGCGGACCCCGGGCTGGCCACTGCCTCCCTCCGTGACTGCGGTACGCCCTCCACCACCTCCCCTCTTGGCCGTGTCCTCTCCTAGCAGGGCTGGCCCAGGAGCGTCCCCCCCCCCCCCCCCCCCCCCCCAGCCCCCAGAGCCTGCCTCCGCCGGCCCCACCCACCCTGCAGCCTCACCACCGGCTCCAAGGGGCCACATGTCTGTCTGGGCGCCCCCACCCCTGCATCCCACACAAAGCACAGACGACTGCCGGGGACAGCTCAGGGTGATGAAGAAGGATGACTGGGGCTGCCAAGCTGCAACTGGCTCCCTGAAATCCCCAAGGGCTCAGCACAGCCAGGCCGCACCAACAGAGAGACACAGAACTCCAAATGAGGGGTGACTGGCCTGCCCTCCACACCAGATGTGGGGACACGGCAGAAAGCCCACTGCGGGAGACAGAGGGTGAACCAGCACGCAAAGGAGGGAATTAGGGGTCGAGGGGCAGGGAGGCCCGGTGTGGTTCTGGGGACCCGGAAGGGCTTCACGGAGAACTGGGAACAGGAGGGGCCGGTGGGGCCGAAGGCAGCCCGGCGCTCAGGGCAGGGGAGCAGCCGGCCAGAGGGGAGCCTGTGGGGGGAGAGCAGGCTCTGCCAGGCGGCAGTGGAGCCAGGGTTCAAGCTCAGGTCCGAGGACATCCAAACCATCAGCCCACACGGCCCCCTGAGGCCCCTGAAGGCATCCGCTGGTGAGGACGGGCGGGTCTCCTTCCTGTCCCCACATCAGGAGACCGAGGCCAGATCCGGGGAGTCAGGCAGTCAGGCGCCCCCCGCCACACGCCCTGCCGAGGCTGCCACCTGCTCCTCACACCGGCCCACGCGAGTCGGGGTCCCCGTGCGAGCGTACGTGTGTGTGTGTGCGTGAGTGCACACCCATGTGTTTGCGTGCAAGCTTCCGGGTTAGATGGGGCCTTGAGCTGGGAGGAGGGGTCTCCCGATTCGGCCTCCCCGACCCCCCTTGCCGCCTCCAGGCCATAAGGCTGCAGGAGGCGGTGGGGCAGCGTGGGGTCGGAGGCCCGCCTGGCCCGGGGGGAATGCGCTAAGGTCACCCAGCCGCCCCTGGTGGAACCGTGGACCAGGCCCATGACTCCCAAGCCCAGGCAGCACGTGCAGGGAAGGGGGCCCTGGGTGGGGAGCTCGTGGGGACAGCAGGGCCCAAAAGGCCCTCAGAGGTGTGGCGGCCACCAACCCCCACAGCCACACATGCACACACACACGTGTGCACCACCCACAGAACAGCACACCCGCTCTCTCTCGAGAGGCAAGACAGCCAACTTTCCGGAACCTTCTGCTGCCTGGGCCTTTTCACTCCACAGGGAGCATCTCTACCGCATCAGAGCACAGGGAGGCCCCCTGGCAGGGGGTGACCGGCGCTGGGAGGGAGCCCCCAGGCCCACAGGGGCACCCTCATCGGAGCCCTGGGACCGCTGCCCTTCTTTCTGGAAGGAGGCCTGGCCACGCCCCCGTCAAGCCCTGAGCAGCCCTTCGAGGAGCCTGTGGGGGCACCGGGCAGCGAGGGAGCAAGAGCTGGGAGCAGATAGGGCCACACACCCAGGCGTGTGGCCTCCCTCCCTCCTTCACTGGGAGGAGGCCGCTGCAGGGACAGGGGCCCGCTCAGACTAGGTCCACGACGAGGTGTAGCTTTACGGGGACCATCACCCTGCTGTTCATCTTCTGCAGGCTGCTATTCCCCAGGATGGGGCTGGGGAAGCCCCCCGCTTCACCCCTCAGACACTGGGAAGAGTCCCCAGGGGCTGGGGAGACCTCCCCCCCCACCCAGAGCCATACCCGCTGCAGCCAGGCTCCCGGGCGTCGCAGAAGCGGGGTGCCCTCACGGGGCAGCCCAGGCCTGGAGTACAACCACACAGGCGGCCTCTCCGAGGAGGGGAGAGGTGGCCCCAGAGCGAGCCAAGCGGTGTTTGTTTAATGACAAATTACGCCAAGCAGGCAGAGAGCGTCTTATCGCAGAATCTCCCGCAAGGCCGATACCGTCAACTGATGTCAGGGAGCTCTGGGAACTATTAGCTTAATTAGCAGTTCCTGCCGGGTCAGCGAAAAGTGCTGGCTGAGCGGGGCTGCCAGAACCGGGCTGGGCAGGTCCTGGGGTGGCGCCTGGTGAGGGAGAAGCCGGCACGGCGTCGCCCCTCGTAGCCCTCCACCCGCCGGCGCTAAGGACGCGCTGTGCCCCTGGGCGGGTGTGTGCGCCCACACACGCCCACTGCCCGGGGGGCGGGGGGGGGGGCAAGTGAAGGCCTGGGAGGCAGCATGAAGGCAGGCTCCACGCCCAGGACACACCCCAAAGGCCCCGACGGCCTGGCAGGGGGCTAAGAGCCCGCCTGGGTTCACACCCGGTCTCCAGCCGGCCGGGTCCTGCTCTGCACCGCCCGCCCACCAAGGCCCAAGGCCGCCGCCCCAGCTGCCCCTCCAGGGCGCACGGCGTCCACAGCCCCGCAGGGCCCGCCGGGGCACTGCTCGGCCTCAAGCGAGGGATCCACCTCTCTGGGGCTCAGTTCCCCGCACGCCCACGTCGTCGCAGCTGTCGCGGGGACAGTGTCTCCGGGGCCCTTCACACCCTGAGGCTGGATTTCCAGGCGCTACTCCCCCGAAGCTGGAAGACCAGGCCAACAGAGACCCTCTCCAGCCCCACCCGGCTCCTCATGGGCGGGGAGGGGGGCACACCCCCTGGGGAGGGACGGTCGTCCCCGCCCTCCCACGGCCACACTGGCCCCAGGCCGGCCTCTCCCGTCCAGAGGGGCCCGGGGCTGGGGGGGGCGGGGGGGGGCAGCCGCGGCCGGTGCTGGGGAGGGGGCCGCTTCCGCTGCCCCCGGGAGCCCGCCGCGGCCGGCCGCTGTGCTGCCGACACCCCGAGGTAATGCGATCCAGATGTGGCCGGTGGTGCGAGAGGGGAGCGGCCCCGCGCCCTGCTGAGGGAGCTGGAAGGGGCCTGAGATAATGTGGGATTCCTGAGCCCGCGCCCAGGCCCGTGGACCCAGGAGGGTGGGAGAGCACAGGCCGCTGCCCCGCCCCACGCGTGCGCGCCTGAGACCACCCAGGCGGGACGGGAGCAGAGACACCCCCCACCCCGGGACCGCAGCCCCTCCGCTGCGGCCCCCGCGTCTCCGAGCCTCAGTCTCCCGTCTGTGCCCGGCAGGGGCACCTCTCCCGGGCTGCTGCTGAAGCACCCGGGGGCCGGCCCGAGATGCTGAGGAGGTGCCCACCCAACCCCTCCAGGAAGGAGGGGGTGCCAGCAAAATCCCGTGGTCTTGAGGCTCCAGCCAGGACAGAATACTGCTCCTAGAGGTCACTCACCTGACCCCTGACCCCCGATCCACCCCCCATAGAGGACCCAGCTTCATTGCTGAGCATTTGCATGTACCTCCCTGGCCAGCCCCACCCCACATGGGACTCTTTCCCCAAATCAGGCCTGAGCTGGGCAGGATGATGGGGTGGGGGGATTCTTCCTGCCTGACACATCTTCCTTTCCTTCCAAGTGCCCCTACTTGAGTCTGCCTGGCCCCTCACAGCCACGCCTGGCCAGGGTCTGCAGCCACTAAGGTCAAACCAACTGTCCCATCCCAGGTGCACTGAGGGTCAGTAAGAGCCCGGTCCACACACGGCACAAACCCCGGGGCCTGGCACTGGCCTCGTCCAGCTAGCAACAGCTGAAGAGGGTGGAGCAGGGGGCCTGGCCACACACGGCCCCAGAGCGCCCCATCCACGCTGAGGCCGGTGTGTGTAAGACCCCGGATGAGCCACGAACGGTCAGCTCTCTCGGAACGCGCGGTACAGCTGCTTTTCTCAGAGCAGGTGCACCTGCCGAAGTGTCCCTGAGGCTGGGATGGCTGATGCTCCGGGTGCTACCTCTCTGGCTCACCCGCCCAGGTACCACTGCCCCCAAAGCAAAGAACAGGTGGGCAGAGGGCCTTCTGGCCAGCTGCTGGTGGGCTACTGGGCTGTGGCCCTGAGTCTCCACCTCTTCGTCTTTAAAGGGGGTTCTCGGGAGGACCCTGTGAGACGGCACGCATGGATGCTCTCCCCGAGGCCTGGGGCGCAACCTGCACCCCGACCCCAGCTCCGTTCCCCACCCGAACCCGCACAGCCTTCACCATAGGAACCACCCCCCCCCCCCCCCCAAGACACTGCAGGACTGGCCCCTCACACAGGGTGCCCGGGCACAGGGCACAGCTCTCTCCGGCCTGCCTGCTCTCCTCTGAGAGGCAGGGGAAGCAGCGAGAGGGGACGGACGTCCTCATCCATAACGCTCTCCAGCCGGGGCCAGGAGGCCAGCTCCGCCTCGGGCACTCAGGGCCCACCGCCACCACCTCCCTGACCCCGGCCCAGGTCACCTCCAGCAGGAAGCCACCCAGAAGTCCCAGAGGAGGCCAAGGCCAGGCAAGCAGGACAAGGCCCCAGTGAGAATCCCAGTCCGACCCGTCGGGGCCTCAGCTTCCAAACTGTAAACTGCCCCGTTAGGCTGTTGCCACCCGAGCAGGGACAGTGCCCGTGACAGGCAGGTACCCGAAAGGGGCTTCTGTCATTGGTGTCAGCAAAGGCCCATCCTGGATCCTCTTAGCAGATCACCTGGCCTGTCCCCACTGGGGTTCCAGGCCCCCGCACGTCGGACGCTCACCTGACCTTCTGCCCCGCCCGGGGCCCATGAGGTCCCGCCCCACGGCTCCTACACCCTGTCCCTGAGCACCTGCACCTCCGACAAGACGCCGTGAACCTTGGAAGCTCAGCTCAGTGAGAAGAGGCCTTAATTCAGCTTGACATTTGGAGGGAAAGAAAGATCAGTCACACCACCACTCCTAAAACGAGTGGGGATTACAGAACGTAGGGAGCCCGAGGCTCACTCCAGAGTCCGCGGCCTGAACCCGCGTGTGCCGGAAAGCGGGCGCTGCCCTGGACGTGAGGAGGCCCAGCGCGCCCTCCCGACCGGGCACCCTCAGCGTCCGCGTCCGCGTCAGCAAGGGGCAGCGCGGGGCCGTCCCGAGGACCCAGGGGCCACGCCGACCGCGCCCAGGCAGACGGGCAGCCGTGCCACCGCATTAGCCGAGCGCCGACGCGCACTCAGTACCCGGCCCGGCTCGGGATGCCCGGCTCCTGGCGGAGTCCTCGCCGCAGCTTCACACGGCCCTGTGGCCGCGGGCACCACCTGGGGCCTTCCTGGAGATGGTGGCAGAAAGTCACAGAACCCAGACGGCAGCAAACAGCCACGCAGACACGGGAGCCCCCGCAGGGGTGAGGGGTGAGAAGCGGGCCAGCACTCAGTAGAGAGCCTGCGTGCCGGGTCCACCCCGAGCCCGCCAGGGATGGGCGCTCAGACGGGAAACCGGTGAGCGGCGAAATCAGCGGATCCTCTAAATGGGCGCTTTCCACCCCTCCCCTCCTGGCAGGGAAGGGGTGGGCGGACGGCCCCGTGGGCTCCGCAGGGAAGGGGACGCCTCGGAAGCAGGCCGGCCGTGGCTGGATGTGTGGGGACGGAGAGCCACGAGGTCCTGCCGCCCCACTGGCCCGCAGCCATCACTCGGGTTACACCCATCACCAGACATGGTGCCCCCCGGCTGGGTCTGTGTCCCCAGGCGGAGCGCTGCAGAAACGAGCACCCGGCACCGCCAGGAGGGGAGGCGCTCCTGGTGATATAACAGTGTCAGCAGAGCCTGGGCAGGAAGAAAGGGGTGTGGGAGGGAGGCAGGGCACGGGCTCGGGTGGGCGGTGAGAGCGAGGTGAAGTCCCGTGGCCTGGCTCAGCTACGGCCAGCAAGGGCCACACAGAAAGTGGTGGTGGGCCCGGCTCCCACACAGACCCCAAGTCTCACTCCGGAGGGGCCTCTTGCCTCTCCTGCTCAGAGGGACTGGCCACAGGGGCCCCTGTGCCCAGCCTGGCGTGGCTCCTGCCCCCTCGGGGCTCGCAGCCAGGTGGGGACAAGCCACCAAAGCCATGGAGCTTGGGGCACAAGGGAGAGATGCTGGGGGCTGTGGGAACATCCGACGGGGACCCCGACTTGGGAAGGGGTCCAGGAGATGCCCCATCCAGCAGAGCCCCCTGTGGGGCTGGTCCAGGCTGCGGGACGCGTGCACCTGGGCTGAGGCTCCAGGCGGGGCAGGGGCCAGGGATGCAGGTTAGCCCAAGGACAACGGGGACCCACAGAAGGCAGGCGGGGCAGCACCACCGCAGCCTGGACAAGCACCGCTCGCCATCCGACCGGAGCCGCGTCCCCTCCCAACCCACATGGGAAGTGGGACAAAGGCCAGGAGAGGCGGTGCCAGCCAGGGGCGAGCTCAGGGCTGGGAGCGGGCCAAGTTCGATGGCTGCACTGCGGGGCTGTCCCTACTAGAGCCAAGACGCCCGCCCAGCAAGGCTGTGGGAGCATCCCGGCTCCCCGGGGTGCTCGCTGCAGGGGACACTGTTGTCCCCAGTCTGCAGACTGGCAGGGGAATCTCCAGCCCGGGTTAGACCAGGAGGACACCCAAGGTGCCCAGGCTCTGAGCTCTTGTTCTGGAAGCTTCTACCACCACCTGGTCACTTAGGCAGAAGGAAGGCAGCCCTAAGAGCCACAAGCCTGTTCCCAAACAAGGAACCTCCAGGGCCATTAGGTGCTTGCTTGGCAATTAAGAGGCACAAATTATGGTGCCACAAAGCTCGTTACCAACGAATGACCGTGTGACCACCAGCAGCAAACAGTCCCTGATGAATTGTGTTAGAGGCGTTCGTCTCCGGGAGCCCCAGCACCTCCATGCCTGCAGCCCTATCTGTCACCTGCACCCGCCCGACACTGTGTCCCAGCCCCAGACAGCCCGCACCCCCACCGGAGGGACCGGGGCTGGATGGAGCATGGACGCCACACGGGGACATTTAGGGAGAGAAGGATGCGGTGGGATGCACGGGACAGTGGGGCAGGTCCTCAAATGAGCCTCTGCACGCAGTAGGCCCTCAGCTCGAGCTGGTCATGGGACCCAGGGTGGTGTCCGGAGGGGGGGGGTGGTGGGAACAGCACAGAGACAGCCACCCGCCTCGAGGGAGGCCTCAGTTTCCCCATCTGTGAAATGAGAACAGGATCTCTGAGTTCCCCTCTGGCTCTGAGACCAGGTGCCTGACCCAGAGAAAGTTCCAGAATCATTAGCCGATAAACAAATCAGCAAAACGGTTACTGCGTTAACGTGATGAGTCAGATGGCAGGGCACGTGGGAAAGTCAAGTCTGACACCAAAAGGCCCGCTCTCTGCCATCAGATAAGACCTGGCGAGAGCCGGGGAGAGGAGGAGCTTACGAAAGGCAGTGGGGGGCCCAAGCCAGGCACGGTGTGGGGGCTCCTCCGGCTAGAGGCACCCCAGAAAACTTGCCAGGCTTCCTGGATTCCAAGACCACCCGGAGGGGGCTCCCGGACCCCAGACCAGAAAGACAGGGCTCAGCCGGGGCTCTGACAGCCACTGGGGAAGGGACCCCTCCCCCCAGCCTCCCCTGCCCCAGATCGCGGTCCCAGCGGGCTCTGCCTTCCTGAGCACCCAGCGCCCACTGGGGCCTGCCCACCTCAGCCCGGATGGAGGTCCCAGGCCGTGGCCCTGCTGGGGGCAGCCCCTGCTCACACTGCCCCCCAGGGCCTGGATGGTGAGACCCCAGCCAGCGGCCTCAGATCCCAGGTCTGGCCCCACACGAGGCAGGCCCGGCGGCCAAAGCGCCGCCTGCCCGACGCCCGAGCAGGTTCCTCCGTCGCTAATGAAGCTTCCACACACCCGAGCCGTGAGCCACGGTGGCAGCGACACCTGCAGGGGCGTGGGCACCCACACCGGGGAAAGGAAGCGGGCTCAGAGGGGCCACATTCGCACCCGAGGCTGGTGCAGGGCCACCGGGCACCATCCCGCGACCAGCAGGGGTGGCAGTGGGAAAGAACAGCTGCTTCCTGCCCGCTCTGCCCCCACCCCTGACAACAGGCGAGTGTGCAGCGAGTACGGCGCTGGCCCAGCACCCCGCGGCTCCCGGGGATCCCGGGCCGCCCCCAGGCAAGGCGCGGTGAAAGCAGGGCCTCAGGGAAAGGCCTCCTCCAAAGTGGCCGAGAGGAAACCTGCCTGCCGTGTGCAGCCTGCAGCGGCACTTAGCCCTGGGAATGACGTCACTGCACCACTGCCCTGCCTGGCTCCCCGCCCCCTTGCCGGCCTTGGGACCCCGGGCAGCTCCAGAACCTTCTGCCGCCCTTTGGTGGGGCGATGAGGAAGCCGGGCTGCACGAGCCCCTTCCCTGCACAGGCCAGGCCCGTCCAGGGCCCCTTCCAGGCTGCCCTGCCCGAGAGGGAAACAGACGGGAGGCGGCCTGGGGCCCGGGCCAGGGCACCAAGAGCTGTCACAGGACCTTCCACACCCCAGTGAGAGCGGGGGTGCAGCCTGCCAGCTGCTCCCACCAGGGCTCAACCCTACCTTGTCCTGGACCCCGATGCCACACGCACCCAGCCCTCTCCTGGGATTCGGGCCACAAACGATTCTCTGTATTCAGCGGACTCAGTGAGCCGTCTTCATCCAGGCCAGGAAAAACCAATCCAGGCCCACTGATGGGGAGAGGGGGTTAGCTACCTCCCCGGGGGTCCCACCCTCAGTGGCCCAGCACCTCTAGCAGACAGAGCCACACTCCAGCGTCCCCTGAGGCGAGAATGAGGGGCTGGGGGGCTGGGAGAGGGCAACCACCATGACTAATTAGCTCATTACTGCCGAGTAATTATCTCAGGGCCGCACTCCAAAACACAAGAGGCCCAAGGGCGCCCCGTCAAAGCCACTGAACCCAACACGCCCTCGTCAGGGTCTGCATGGCCTTGGGTGTCCCCCGCTGGGCCTCAGTTTCCCCAGCTGCAGAGTGAGACCAGTGGCTTTCAAATCTGGCCCTAAGGTGCCCTCAGATGGAGCAGGGACCCCCCCCCCCCCCCCCCCCCCACCCCCCCCCAACCAGACCCCCCCCCCCCCCCCCCCCCCCCCCCGAGCCCAACCCAAAGGAACACTTGCCCCCTCGCTCTCACCTACGATGGCCCGGGACAGCTCTCCACGGCCACTTCTGCACCTTGCTCCTCACCCAGCCCCCGCCCGGCCCCCCGACTCTCTGGCTGCAGACCCGAACTCTTCCTGGGCCTTCCCCAAGCTTCTCCCGTACCCAGGCGTGCTCAGTAAATGCCCCCTGAACAGAACGGGCCCCACTGTCATGGCGGGGGTCGGGGGAGGCTTGGTCCACGAGGGCTCCACCTGCACCTCCCTTCTCCTGTCCTGGGACCCCCACCCCTCCCCTGAGCCCAGGGCCGCCCATCGCAGGGCTTCCGCTCCCCCCACCCCCACCCCGCCGCCTGAGCAGCACGTTCTCACACACCGGCCAGGCTCAGACCTGCCAACACTCCCAAGGCGGCCGCGCCACCTCGCGGAGACCCCAGCCCTGGCCCAGGCCCACCCCAGGAACAGCCTGTCTCCGCCAGGGCTGAAGGGGCTGACTGATGACCAGGCCCAGGAGAGCGGGGGAGGGAGGGCCCAAGGCAGCTCTTCTCTGCTGGAACCACACCCAAACAGAAGCCTGGAAAGCCAGATCCCGGGATTCCTGGAGAATTCTCTGCGACTGGACCGTCTGGTTCCCGCACACAACAATCGCTTCCACGATTCCCGCAGGGTCAAGTCCAGACTTCATACGGGGCCCCTGAGACCTGCCAGGCCTCAGCTCTTGACCTCCCCGCGCACACCCAGGACTCCTCTCTGCACAGGCCTCTGCATAGGCTGCTCCCTCGTCTGGACCTATAGACTGTCGCTTCTTCCAGGAAGCCTTCCCAAAAGCTCCACCCCAGCCCAGGTTAGCGGAGACGCTTTTGCCCAAGTCCCGTCCCTCACCTCAACTACGCCCCGCACCCTTGCCCACCTCCTGCCTGAAGACTGTGGCCGCTGACAGTCTGACGGGCCTCTCGGCCGGCTTGCGGCTCATTGAGGCGGGATCCTCACCGGGCAAGGACACCCCGGCCGGGCTGGACAGTCTGCCACTTCAGCCCCGACGGGGAAAAGAGCTCACTCGTGGCCCAGGCCGGGGGTGGGGCACCAGGGTGGCCTCTCAGAAGCGACACGCGGCCTCCTGTGGGGACCGCCGTGAAGGAGAGGACCCTCGGGTGGCGGGTGACCAGGGTCTGTCCATGGGAACACACGGAGGCATCACCGCTCATTCCAGCCATGTCCCAGACTATCAAAAAGATCCCACGATCCATTTCCCCCACACTAGCAGACAGAGCCACACTCCAGCCACTCCGTGTCCCCGGGGCACCCTTTCACTGGGTGGCCCAGGTCACAGTTGGTATCTTCTGCCTCCCCCTCGGCTGTCACTTCTCCCTGCTAAACTCGGGTTTGCTACAAACTGTCCCCGAGGTCTTGTCCTATGATAAGACAGGTCAAAGGTCACCAGGACAAAACTGATAAACTTACTAAGAAACCATGATTTACGAGTTTCTAAGAACAGAGGATCCGAGCTGAGGGTAGCCCTTTTTGCCTCCTTCTGGCACATGTCTGTGTTCCAGAAGGTTCTAACAGAAATCTGACTTCTGGCTGGGTAGGGCATTTTCTACCCAAAATCTGCTCTCGATTATGTCCACCAGCCAGTCCCCTGCTCTGTGCAAAGCCCCTTTTCTCAGGACCCGCAAGGAGCCTACATGAGCCGCCCGCTCTAGGCAGTGACCTCCGGCCAGGTTCTCCCCTCCACCCCGGGCAGGAACCAAACCTGTCCGACTGGCCCAGACAGTCCTCGCCTGACAACTATCTCTCCATCGCATTTCCCCACGGCACCAAGCAAGAGATTGCAACAGGCCCCGGAACAGATAAGAAGACTCGGGGTGTGGGCTGGGGGCGGATTCTTGTTTTGTTCTCTTTCTGCCCTAGATGCGCCTCCACTGCTCCCCAGCCCTGCGAGGGGCCCGAGGCCTCCTGGGGGTGCCCTGCAGGAGCCTGGGTGCTGGGGCTCCGGGGCCGCCTGCCCGCTGGGTGCCGGGTAGGGAGGAGACAGGCGAGCGGGCCCCAGGGAGCCGCCCTCCGTGACAAGCTGGGGGCTGAGCCAGCCCCAGGGCAGGGTGAGGCTGGCGCAGTGTGGCCATACCCCTGAGAGAGCAGCTCTTTCCCAACTGTGAGGACACACCTGCCACCAGCCACGCGGTGCCCTTCCCTTCCAGCTGGCCCCCGATGAGAAGGTCCACCATATGCCCAGTCTGGGGCTCTAGGGTGTTGGGTCCAAGAGCCACCGAACAGGACCATCACCAGCGCTCTCAGGCCCTTCACTGGGGGACAGGGGCTGGTGCCCTCGGGTGAGGCACTAACTCTCCCCGAGCCTTCTCTGGGTAGAGGGGCGTCTGGCCCAGGCACGCTCACCTGCACGGCTCTGCAGCGGGTACACAGCGGGGTCCCTCGGCCCCCTTGGTCTGGAGGTCCGTCAGGGACCGTTCTCATGGGCCCGGCCCGACCGCCCGCATGTGTCCCAGGCATGAGCTGGACAATTCCTTTCCACTCGACAAAAACCCAACACACGACTCTTTTCCCCCCAGTTCACTGCTGAGGAAAGCCTGGCTCAGGCCGTCTGAGTCACCTGCCCACACGCCCTGCTCCACAGTGGGGGTCGCCCACAACAGACCGACGTAGTCCACAGGGTGGGGTGCTGGGAAGTCAGGTGAAGGTGGGGCGGCTCCCAAGGAAAGCCCCCGCCTGCCCCAGCCCCCAGCCCCCCAGGACGGCCAGCAGGGTTCGTGGTCTTCCAGCCCCGAGAGGAGGGAGACCTGGCCTCGGCCAGGCCCTGCTGCTCTGCGGGAGGGCGGGAGGGCAGGGGGGTGGGGGGGGGGGGGGGTTACATCAAGGCCCAGCAGCCGTCCCCGAGGGCAGGTGGCCACTCCAGAACCCAGCCACAGTCCAGCCTCCCCCACTCAGGGCTTCTCTGACCCTTGGGAGCAGGCCGACCTCAAAACCTCCGGTCTCCCAGGACCAGGGTGCCACAAAGCTTTCCAAAATGTGCAGACTCCTGGGCAGGGCAGAGCCCAGGGCCCTGGGAGGAACCCCCAGCAGCGTTCCAACCTGTACGAGACAGCCGGGTCCCTACCTGCCTCCGTGGTGTGGGAAGGGCCCGCCGCCCTTCCAGGCTGCTGTGCATGGAAATAGAAGCTGGGTGCGTCCCCCCACCCCCAACAGCCCTCATCCGGCCCTGGCCACAGAGGGCACTCTGAAACCTCCCTGCGGACAGCTGCTTCACCAAGCCCCTTGTTCTGGGCCTGGGCCTCTCCCTCCCTGCGCCAGCAGGGACGTGCAGCCCCGGGGAGGAGAGAGCGACCCACACTGACCAACAGCGACCCCTGGGCCGGGCTGAGCCGTGAGCACTCGAGCATCGTTCGCCAACCCAGCCCTCCCGAGGGCAAGACCAGGACGCGGAGGCCAGGAAGGCACGGGGGTGAGGGTGCTTTCCAACACCTCCCAGACCCACAGCGAGGCTCCGGCTGGTTTTCGCTGACAGGCCGGGGCCCGCCGGACAAGGGCTCCCTGCCCCCTCCAAGCTGGACAAGCCGCATGGCCCACCCAGCACTGCTCGCACTGACCCGGGGAACCCACGGCACAGATCCCAGGGCCAGGGGACCGCGCTTCTGCCAGATGAGGACGGACCCGGGGGGGGGGGGGGGGGGGGGGGGGGAAGAGACAGAGACACGGGCAGCCGGGGCCTCCCCAGCAAAGCCGCTGCCCCTCTCACCCGGGGGTGGTGCCCAAGCACTGTGCAGGCAGAGGGGAGCCCGACATAGAGGAGGGCTCAGGGATGCCCAGCCCCAGCCCCAGCCCCAGCCCCACCCTGGACCCCAAAGGCCAACATGGGCAGATGAGAGAGGGATATGCGTTCTTCACGGAATTCTGCGTCCTGAGCCTTTCTACGACGGAGACCCCACACATGCAGCTTCCTGAGAGCAGGGACGCCAGTCTCTCTGGGGGTCACTCTGGTCCAAACACGCCAGAACTCTGGGGCAGGCTCCCAAACTCCCCAGTGACACTTCCTGTGGCCCCTGCAAGGACAGAGTGCACGGATCTACAGACAGAAGCCACAGATCGAGGGCTGGGATAATCATCGCCTGAGGAACACGGAGGGCCCGGGGCCCGGGAGGGCGGTCTGACCCAGATCTGAGGCTCACGGCGACAACAGAGCTCCTGAAGACTGGAATCTCACGGATGCCCGGCGCTCACGCGGAGCCGTGCAGAGGGCGCCCAGGAACGCGACCCGGATGCCCTGAGCCGGTGGGTCTCGACCTGATGGCACGTTAGGACCCGTCAGGGAGTCGCCGAGAAGCCCCAGCGCCCAGGCGCATCCCCGGGGCTGCCGGTCTAGTTGGTGTGGGGTGTGGCCCGGGCACAGGGTGCTTTGCAAACTCCACCCGTGGCCCCGAAGGGCAGCCACGGCGAGCGCCACGGGCTGACCCACGCGAGGCTGCAGTTAGGGCGGGAGATCCGTTCACCCCGGCACCTCCTCTGGAAGGCCTCCTCCGCCGGGCTGCTCGAGGACAGAGGACGTGGAACCTGAGGCAGTGAGCAGCCGACGATTCTGCACGAGACAGGACGACGGACACAGCCCCCTGGCTCAGCTCTCGGTGGAGGAGCCCGGCTGCAGGAGCAGCGGGGGGCCGAGGACCCCGGCCAGCCCCGCAGGGCACGTGCCTCTTCCTGTGCCGTCCTCCCGGGCACACGCCGCCAACCCGGCACGGCACACCCTCCTGCCAGGGCCCAGACCCAGACTCCTCGCTGCTGAGCCCCGTTTATTCAGCTCACCGGAGCAAGGGTGCCGGCCGCACGCGCCTACTGTCTTCCCAGGTAGAGGCGTGGGGGCAGACATGTTATGGAGGCAAGAGGTCACGGTCTAGTCCTGGCTCTCTTTCTCCAGGGGCCTGGGGGCCACTGCTCTCGGAGGCGGCACCTCCCCCTCACCCCGACCTTATCCAAACCAGCACCTTCGGAACACTTTCCCCCGACCGGCAAGGACCGTGGATGTGTGCGGAGCCGTCCCCGAGTCTGGCCAACGTCACCCGGCCCAACAGAGGTCAGGAATCCTGGGGGGCTTGGCTTACCAAAAAGGTCCACCCAGCCCTGTAAACGGATCCCGTTCCGAAGGCACCCCTTCCCTTCCCGAGGCCTGGCATCACCACACAGAGGGCCCCTCGAGCCCCCTGCCCAGAGACAGACGAGGAGGGGCGGACCACCTGCTGACCTGGAGAAGGAGGGGCGTGCCCAGGCGCCACCTCCAGGAGGCCCGGAGCGTGCTGGGGACACACAGGTTCCAAGAAGGTGACAGGACACCTCTGGGTAAAGCCAGCGCTCTTGAAAGCAGGTGAAGGTCTGCTTAAAGCAAGGAACGCCAGGCCGCGAGAAGGGAGACCGGCCTAACGCGTACAAGTGTGAGCACCCGTGCACGTGGACAGATGTAGGCACGCACGTGCACAGGTGCACGCCTACAGCCCAGGCCACCCGGGCTCCCCAGGACCCCACAGCCCAGGCCACCAGCATCTCGGCCTCCCGGGGACGTTCGGGAGCACACCTCCAGCACCCCTTCCCCGCCGAGCCAGCTCAGGGGGACCCCGGCCCCCAGAGCCCCCTCTGGGCCTGCCCTGCCCAGCCTGCGCCACACGGCCCGAACCCCCGCGCTCGGCGACCAAAACCGCAGGACCCGCCAGGTGTAAAATGCCCGGTGACGCCCACGACAGGAAGAGGGGCTGAGTCCCCAGGGAAAGAAAACAAAGGCAAGGAGAAGGCGGGACCGCGGGCTCCCTGCTGCAGGTACGGGTACGGTTGGGAGAAAGAGCAAATGTGCACCAGCCCCGCTTCGGGTGACTCGGCCCCCACCTCCCCCTACCCGCCAGAGAGGCCAACCGAGGCCTCAACGTCCCCAAAGGGAGTGGGGCCCCCTTGCTCTCCCAGCTGACTGTGCAAACAGCAAGCAGGACCCTCTCTGCGCCCCCGCAGGACACACACGTGGACATTAAGAACTGAACGCAGAGCCGCACCCCCAGGCGGGCACCGCCCCCCCGGCCCCAACCCCTCGGCACCTGCACCGGGAAACCGATGCCCCGCCCGTCAGCAGCCGGGATCGGCTCCAACCGGCCGAAGGAAAACAAGAGAGGCCCAGCAGGAGAATGGCTGGAGGCTGGGTGGTCCAGACAGTCAGCCTTCTGCAGTCTGCTGCCTGGCGAGGGGCCACTTCTGCCCGCCGCTGGGCAGGAGGGAGGCGGGGAGGGGCAGGGCAGCCCGGCCAAGCCCGGCGCGCCCGCCGGGGGGGCCTGGAGCGGGGCCCCTGCACCCTCCCTGGTGCCTGAGATGCACCCAGGGGCCCTGATGCCGTCTTTCGGACCCCTGGGGGCCCCCGGCAAGCAGCCACCTGGCTGGATGCCCCCACCTCCGTGTCCTCTTGACCCGGCGCACCCGACAGGAACCCTGACGTGCTCTCCTGGAGCGGTGGCACTTCCCATTCAAGCACAAGCTCCCTAGGCCTGGAGGCCGCGTGTCAGCCGGCCAGCCCCTCTGGTCTTGCCAGGCACCCGTCAATCCACCTGGGCAGCCCCGGAAAGAGGCCTTCTCTCCCTCGGCCCCAGGGCCCAGAACACCGTCCCCCTGCTGCACCCGAGCCCTGCCTACCCTTCCCACATCACACCTGGGACCCTCACCGTCCCCAAGCTGCCCGTGTGACCTCACGCCCCCCTGGAGGGCTGCCAGGGCTCCGGCTCTCCGGGCGCCAGGCCATGCAGGCACGACAGGTCTCCCGACTGGCGGGAAGCCAGACCTCAGCCACCCAGGCCCTCTCCAGCCCCACACGTGCACACGCACAGACGTGCTCACACACAGAGACCGGACTCTCCCACCCAACCCTACGTATATGCACAGACCAGAACGACCCCACCAACGCGTGCCAGCACGCGCCCAGGCCCCGCCACAGCCTCTGCGTGGCCTCCACCGAAGACTCGCAGGCCCCCCCCGCACGCCCGCTCTGACAGCCCTCCTGTGCACCGTCGCCTCTCGCTCGGACGGTCAAGGATTCATTCACGGCAGCAGATTGGTTCTCACGTCTTAATTAGAGAAGGCCGCGCAACGGCATTTTCAACAGCGACGTCACATTCTAAGAGACGTGGCTCCGTCACCGAGAAAGATGCTCCAACGGGCCGGACACAGAGGCGGCGCCCCTCCTCCGCCCTCCGGGAGCAGCCCTGCTTCAATTTTTAATCCGTTGATGAAATATTCACAGGCCAGGGAGGGGATCGCATTTCCCGAGGTGTCGGTTCCCTGCCCTCTCCAGGGGCTCCCCCAGCCAGGAGGACACCAAGTTCGGGGGGATGAGGCCAGGGCGGCCTGGGGGAGCAGAGCCCAGGGGGCAGAGGCTAGATGCCCGCTGGCCCCACAGCCAGCATCCCGCCCGTCACCTGGGTCGTGGGTGCTGCCTTTCCCGTGTCCCGGCTCTGGGTGCCTCGCGAGCCGTGCCAGTGGTCGGGGGCCTCTAGTGGGTGAGTCCCCGCGGGGAGTCTCCAGCAAGACCTCCCTGGCCACAGTCCTGCCATGGCTGGACCTCCGACGCCAGCCCGACCCTCCGGAAGGACCAGCCCCATTCCCAGCACCGCAGTTTCCGAAGCAAAGTGTCACAGGGCCCGGCCCCTAATGCCAACACTCCCTCACGATCGGTCAGTTACGCCTCAAGGTTGAGTGCGCTGTCCCTGTTTTACGGGAGGGGACACTGAGGCAGGAGAAGAGAGGCCCTGCCCGCCGTCCCTGGGCGCCTGCCCAGCCTTGCCGAGGAGCAGAAGCATGGCCAAGCTGTCAAGTGCGGGCCCTGTCCCCTCACGGAGCCACCACACGGCCCACGGGGGACGGTGCTTCAACCGGCAGTGGGACCCTCAGCTCCCCGGAACGTGTCCCCACGTGCACTGGTAGCAGGGCAAGGACACCCGGCCTCCCTCCCTCCCACCTCCACCTCTCAGCAGAGAACAAAAACATCTCAGATGAGCAGCCCCTAGTATGGCCAGGAGACTCCCGCCTGGAAGGGGAGGAGGGGGGAGGGGAGGGGGAGGGGAAGAGGGAGGGGAGGAGGGAGAGGATGGGAGGAGGGGGAGGGGGGAGGACGGAGAGGAGGGGGAGCAGCGGCAGCGGTGGCGGAAGGACAGGTGGAGCAGAGCCATGCTGCAGCCCAGGCCACCCGGAGAGCAGGGCTCCCCACGCGGCAAGCGCCCCCCACTTCCGCACAGGCACCCGGAGCCGGGCCCGGGGGACACAGCCGCCGGCCCCGCGCAACCCTTCCCGGGCCGTCACCAGGTCCTCACCGGACAGAAACCACGGGCCTCCAAGGAGGAGCACGAGCCCCTCCAGCCGCCGACACGCCGTCCACACGGTTCCGCACCGCCTGTCGAGACGCCCTCCCTTGCAGATGGGGAAACTGAGACTCCGAGGGGCAAAGGGCCCCCCGAGTCCCAGCTGGTCAGTGGGGGCCAGGGCCCGGGCCCGGGGTCTCTGACGCCCACCCCCTCCCTCACCGGCCTCACTCCCTCCCTGCCAGGCGCCGGGCGGCTTCCACGCCTCCTGCCACGCGAGCCTGACGCTGACCAGCTGCCCAGTCACCCCGGACGGGTCGTTCAATCAAAGCGCGCGGTGGGCGTGACGTGACGCCTCCTGGTACCTTCGGGCAGAGGAGCCCGGCCGGCCATCTGCTGGGCCCGCTTTTCCCCACGCCCGTGGGCCCCGGGCCCGCACGTGCTCTGGACAGAGGCGTGAGTCAGGGCTCCGGGGTGCGGGGCAGGGGCCCAGCAGTGCCAGGGACCTCCAGGCAGGCCAGGCCAGGACGACAGGGGACGGCTGGGGTCGGGACTCTGCCACAGACGACCGCCGGCCCGCCTCTGGGCAGCCTTCCGCAGCGGGCGGCACCCGCGGGCTCGGATCCGTGCACACACAGCCGCGGCTCGGGGTGTCCCGTGGCCAAATACGCACCCAGACCCCAGGGCGCAGGCAGCCCCAGGTGGGGCTACGGACCCCCAACGTCGCGAGACCAGATGGCTGGCCGGAGGGATCCGCGCCCTCCCGATCTTGCCGGCCTGCCCCACGCACGCCCAGCCAGACGCTGGCGCCGGTCCCCGCATGCCCTCTGCTCATGAAGAGCTTCAGGGGCTGAGGGACCCCTGCCCCCAGCCCCACCGCCGTGGTCACCACCGCCTCTCAGATGCAGGCACTTCGCACCCAGAGGCACGACTCCCTCAGTCCCACGGAACCTCAGAGGCACAGCTCATGAGGGCACCGGCCCCCCCCCCACCCCGGCCCCGGGGCCCGCCCCAGCCCCCCAGCCGAGGCCCACCGACACACAGCCCACCCGAGCAGCCCGCCTTCCTTCGCTCCCTCCCAGACACCGGCCCCCGCCTCCAGAGCCCCCCACAGGCCTGGTCCACGCCCCACTTCCCCGCCCACGGGTGCCCTCTCTCCGCTCCCACCAAACCTGGCCAAGCCCATCACCCGGGCCGAGGTGCTCCCTGCCCAGAGCTCCCCTGATCGGAACCACCAACAACGCACAGGTGACGAGGCACAAGGCCCGCGGACTGTCACCAGGCACGACCCACCTGGGGCACGACCGGGTCTCCGACGTGCCTGCGCCCCTGGCCCCCGGAGCCTCTCTCCGTGGTGAGACGGCACGGCCCACGCTCAGCCAGGCAGAGCCGGTGTCGGGGGAGAAGCCCGCCCTCGCCGGGGCCCGGCTGCGCCCCTCGGTGCCCCGCATCCCCGGGAGGTGCCCCAGCGAGCTTCCGCTGCCTGACAGCCAAGGGCCAGACACACCAGAGCCCCGGGACCTCCGGACCAGGCGCGGGTCTGACGCGCGGGAGCGACCTCTCTCAGGAGGGGAGGTGACTGTCTGAGAAGAGTCCCCACAGCCGCCGACCTCCGCTAAACCGAGCTCCACGGTGCGTGTGGCTTCCCCGGCCACGACCCACCCCAAACTGCGGCCACCCTCCCCGCACCCATCCCCCCACGGACACCGCGCCGCCACGCCAGCAAAGGCCGCTGCCACTCTCCGGAGTCAGCGGACAGAACGCCGCCCCTAGAACATTCCGCGCTCTGACCGCAGACCCCGGAGTCCCAAGCCCGGGCGGCGACGGCTGCTGCCGTCCCCAAGGCCCACCCAGAACGCCGGACCCCGCCCCCGCCACACCCCACAAACAGCACCCCCACCCGGACCCAAACCTCTCGGGCAGCTCAAGCCCCCGGAACCCCGCCCTGGCCTGTCGGTCGTGGCTCTAATGACAGCCCGGGTTCACGAGCCACCCCCCGCCACCTCCTCGCAGCCTCTCACCCAGGCCAGGGTCCCCCAGACTCCCGCAGAGTCCCGCTCCCCGCTGAGCCCCATGAGAGCTTTGCATGGCTCTCAGGACAGGCCCAGCAGCCCCACCTGTACCCCAGCCGGCTTCGTCTCCCGCCGGCCCCGGCCCCGGCCCCGGCCCCCGCCTCGTGGGGGGACCCGGCATCCGCCTGCACGCTGACCCTCGCAGGCCGGGCTCGCTCCCATGTCAGGGCCTTTGCACGTGCTGCCTCTCAGCCCGGAATGCTCTTCCTCCACGCCTCTGCCTGCCACCTCTTCCCCTGCTGCAACCCCACCGCGAACATCACCCCCACACACCCGGGGCTTGACCATAGTCACCGCAGGCCCCGGGGCCGTCTTGGCCTAGCCCCTGAGCTCCTCTGGAGACGGGGGTGCAGGAGTCAGCGGAGAGCCTCCTTCTGGGGCCTTCCTCCTCAGCAGATGCCCCAACGCTCCCGCGGCGGCCCCTGGCGCTCCGGCTCCCCGACCGTCCAGGCGGAGGGCGTGGTACCTGCCCCTCGCTCTCTGGCCCCCAGGGCCGGCAGAAGCACCAGGCTCAGGGGCGTGGAGACAAAGGCAGGCTGACCACCAGGAGCCCACAATTAATCTTGGTCAACACCACGGTGAGGTGGGTCGTCCTCCGCCCCACGATTTACATTTTTATTAAATCACGACGGAAAATTAGAAATACGATGACTTCGCTCAATCTTTAACCCCTTCTCCACCAGGCTCTGCACCCAGCTGCCCGTGCCATCCGTCCAAGGGTGATTCCTAGGCTCCCACCTCACCTCTGCCTGCCTATCGCCTCCACGGTGACCTCCTGGGGCCCTCCCCGTGACCTCAGTGATGGCCAGGGGCCCTCCCCCACAGCCCAGGTCCAGCCCAGGATGTGCAGCCGGGAGGCGGCTCCTCTCAAACCCTCCCCCGAGGCCTCAATCCAGGCCAAACACCTCCCCTTCAGGCCTCGGTTTCCCCCTTCTACAAACTAAGAATCAGGACGTGGGTGGAGGGGTCCCGGCCAGGCCCCCCGCGTCTCTCATCTATCCAGACACTGCCCAGCTCGGCCTCCCGAACCCCCGAGGCCCCCGAGAGCGCTCACTACGCAGAGCCCAGCAATGCTGCGTGGGCCGTCTGCCAGAGGCAGCACCTTCCCTTCACCCCTCCCGAAGGGCACCCCACGGTCTCGGCAAGGTTACGAGCGGGAGGAGGCAGAGGGCAGGGGCAGTCGCAGACCCCAGAAGTGGGGGCTCAGCCGCGTTCTCGCTGCACCCACCGTGAAGACGTGTGGATGCCAGGATACAGGCCAGGATACGGTCCCTGGGGCGGCCACAGTCCCAGAGCACACCCGCCAGTCAGGGGGACAGACGGCAGCCCCATCAACAAACCCTCAGAGGCTGAGGTGGCTGAGGTTCACGGTGGGGGTGAGGCCACGGCAGTGAAGGGGTCTGTGGGGGGGTGACACCCAAGCGAGACCAGAAGGAAGGAAATGGGCCACAGGGCGATACGAGGAAGGGCATTCGGGGAAGGCGCAGCACGTGCAAAGGCCATGAGCAAGGAGAGGGCTGGGAACATTCTAGCAACAGAGAGCAGGTCAGTACAGCTGGTCCACCCCCCAGCAGGGACGAGTGCCAGGGCCAGAGCTGGGACTCCAACCTAAGGACCATGCCAGCGTGGGAGAGATCTAAAACGCACGGCACGATCAGGGCCAAGCGGCTGGGGACAAGTGTGCAATGCAAGCTGGGGGTCCCTAACAGCACATCACGCCCCCACGTGCCCCCCCAGAGCTGCTGCCTGCCCCCAACTTGGTCCCTACGGGGAAGGCGGGGAAAAGACACCACCAGAGGCAGAAGACACTGGGCCTCCGGGGTGGGGAAGAGCCTCCCAAGTGGGGGTTATCGAGGAGGGCTTCCTGTAGGAGGGGGCACCTGGGCACAGCACGCCAAGCGGGTGCGGTCGCCCTGCCGCTGTCCCGCCGTGCGGCGCCCGCTCGTGCTTATCTGTGCCGGGAGCTGACCCAGATTTAG
The DNA here is from genome assembly GCF_023721935.1 of Panthera uncia. Taxonomy (NCBI): domain Eukaryota; kingdom Metazoa; phylum Chordata; class Mammalia; order Carnivora; family Felidae; genus Panthera; species Panthera uncia. Next base: position 89,009,332 of record NC_064807.1, read on the forward strand.
TCATGAATGAAGCGAGTGAGTCGAGACTCTAATTACGTTTCACTCTCCCTCGTCACGCATCGCGCACTGACGGTGAGTGGGGGGGCGGGGGGAGGAAAACCATGCAGCGCAATTCATTTCAGCTTCAGTCGTTCCCTCCCTCCTTGCGCAGGCCAACCCCCCACCCCGGGGAAGAACCTGTTTTAGCTCATGTTTTGCGAATACCTTAAGGGATCAAGCAGGCAGCTGGCACCGCGGGGGTTGGGGGGGGGCACTCAAGCGGCCGTCAGGCACGGAATCAAGACCCGGCAGGCGCGGCCAGGCCCAGAACGCGAGGTCAGAGTGACAATGGCACGTACCCACCAGACCCTGCTTGCGGGGGGCCACCCAGACCCCGAATGCAGCTCTTCAAACCCAGGCTCCACACCCGGCACGGCCACCCCCACGCTGGTCCCAGGGTGGTCACGAGGTGCGCCCACCGCTGGTGGCCACGGGGCCGCGAAACCCCGTCTCTGCATTGAGCCCAAACCCCTCAACCTCCTCCCCAGCACCTCCACCCCCAGGAGCAGGTGCAGCCCCAGGCAGTGCGGACATGGGCCCCAAGACACCCCGACGGGGGCTGGTCTCCCCACCTGACAATGTGGAAAGTGAGGCCCTTGCCCCAAACCGCCCCCTACCAAGTACTCACGGACGACCCCTGGGGCGCATCCACGTCCCTCCCCTCCGCAAACCCTCCGTCGGTGGTCCAGACAGAGGAGCCACCACACACACTGTACTGGGGCAGACGGAGCCTCAGGGGGCCGGAGGCACCCTCTCCAAGGAGCTCGAGCAAAGGTCCTGTGACCACCAGCCCGAATGCCCTGCTGGGCAGCCCCAGGCCCCAGGAGGCTGGCCCCGCTAGAGGGCTTCAACGCTCCCTTCCACACGTACGTCTGACCATGGGGTCCAGCCCGGACGCCGAGGGGGCTCCGAGCCCCACCCTGCCACTACCACCGGAGTGATGGCTCGCCATCACTGCTGCTGAGGGCCGGAGGAGACCCAGCCCGGGAGGGCCCCCCGAGGAGGCCGCGTACGTGCGCACCGGACAGAGCAGGAAGCTTGCAGGTGAGGAGGCGGGGGGCCCAGAGGCAGAAGCAAGCCTTGCTCCTGAAGACCGAGGGGTATCCCAGGTGGCGGCAGGAGGGGCAGGGCGGGCAGAAGGAGAGCCAGGCCGGGAGGCAGTGAGAACTTCCTCCTGTGAGCACTGGGGAGCCACAGAGGGTGGTACGCAGGGGAAGGGCAGTCGGGGGTCGGGGGGTGGGGAGACACCCTGGCTCCAGCCCCAGCCCCCATCTTCTGCTGGGAACCCAGGGGCAGGAAGCAACCCCACTTCCCACCTTGGAGAGAGCAATCTGGGCCCTGTGGCGGATGCCCAGGGTTGGGGTTTTTGTGGAGAAACCTCCGGTTTCCCCTACCCTGCGGCTGCTGAGTCAGGAGCACAGGGGTGGGACCCGAATCACAGACCCTTCCAGCAGTGTGGGCAGGAAGCCAAGTCCACTGGCCCCAGGCCCTGCCAAGCACCCACAGCACGCTAGCCAGATCCCAGCTGAGTGAGCCAGCTCCGGGCCCCCTGCCACCACAGCGGCCACCCCCCACCCCGAGGACCATAAGCCACACCGTCCTGGCTCCTCAGCGCCGGAAGGGAACGCCTGGGGCTGGGGAAACTGAGGCGCGGGGTGAGCCAAGGCAGACTTGTCCGCGTGTGGCCCGATCCCCTCCCGGGGCGCGGAGCAGAGGTGCGGTGGCAGGGACCCTCACAGGGCAGGGACACGCAGCTCAGGTCCGGGGACCAGCTGCAAGGGGGGAGGAGGCTCACTGGAATCGGGGTGCAGGGCTGGAAGAGCCGGGGCCGGGCAGGCACGCCCAGCAGAGGGAAGGGCCTGCTCAAAGGCTCAGAGGTGGGAGCGGCCAGAGAGAGGCTCGCTCTGCCAGCGGGGACCCCCGGGAGACCGCCAGGTCCCGGCCAAGGGGGACCTGGGCCACCCTGGTGGGGCTGTGAGGACGGGCAAAGGGCGGGAGGGTACTGCCGGAAGGAGGGCAGGAGGGCAGGAGGGCAGGAGGGCGGGGGACGTCACATCTGCTGACCAAGCCCCCACCCCCGCCCGCCTTCGGGGAGAAATGCTCTTTCCCACAGTTACGAAAGATCCTCTTTGCTTTGCCGGAAGAAGGGGAACCCAACCCAGAATCACTCCCCTGCAGGGCTCGGTGCTCGCTCCCTGAAGCTGGGGGCCGGGACGCTGCACAGGGAGAGACCCGCGGGGACTACACGGGGGACGGACCCCCCCAAGTCCATGCCAAGGTCACACCAGGCAACGGGTCTCGCTTCCCGCCCCTGGAGATCCCTGGTGCCCAGGATGGTTCTGGAGCCAGCTGCCCCTGAAACCGCCCCCTCCTAGGGGAGAACTCTGGCTCAGCCCGACACCGAGTGCCCCCCACCTTCCTGGTGCCACCGGGCACTGATGGGCAATCCCTCCCAGGCCCGGGCCCCAGAGCGAGAAACTCCTCTCCCCACCCCGCAGACGAGGACACCGAGGTTCAGAGGGGCCCCCTGCCACCAATCCTCCCTGCTCCCAGGCAAGAACTGAAGGTCTGTCCCTACTCAGGCCCTCCCCAGTGGCCAGTGTCACTGCCCCACCTCACAGGTTTTAACAAAGTCCAGGCCCCGAGAGGGCGATACTGGCCCAGGCCACACAGCTAAGGTGTGACTGCAGCTGCCCCAGCTCCCCAGGGCCACCCGACCCACACAGGGCTTCCCAGGCCCCAGGAGCCCCCCACCCTGTAGACCCACCGCCCAGATGTCCCCTGCCCACATACGCCACCTCCCTAGGGCAGGGCGGGGATAAATCCTGTCATCTCTGGGCCCCTCCAGGGAGGGAGCACCCCTCACCCGCCGCAGCTGCGGGATTCGGTCTCCTGGCCTCTAACCAAGGGATCACCAACAGTCCCGGCACCCACACGTGCACCCGAGAGCCACCCACATCACCCACACGGTGGGATTTCGGCAGAGGACTCTCCCGAGCCAGCCAGGACAGGAAGGGCCAGGAGGGAGGCCGGGCAGGTCCGTCCACTGCCTCCTGGGGCCAGAAGCCCCCAGACCCACGCGGCAGGCCTGAGCGCCGCTGGGGCTCCCACGTCAGCCCAGGAGACCACACCTGTGCCCTGCAGAAAACGGGCCGCAGGCCCTACCTGGAGCTCACCCCGCCCCTTCAGGATGGCAGAGGGTCCCAGTGGACCTCGGCAGGGTGCAGTTCGGGACCCGTGGCCGCTCGGCACCCGTCGCTACCGCCAGTGATGGAGAAACAGAGACAAAGCAGGCACCCCCGGGGCGGGGCCAGACCCGGACAGCCCCACACCAAGCCTGTGTCCTTCATCAGTCACCCCGGCAGCCCCCCCAACCATGGAGCCCTAAGCCCCCGTCCAGACCCACCCGTCCGCTCTCCGGCCGGCCACCGGCCACCTGGCCCGGCTTGCACCACGAGCATCGGCAGGGTGGGCCTGTCCGCGTGGGAAACATCTGTATCCCGTGTCCCCATCCGGGCAAGCAGCGCCCCGACGTCAGGGCCACGCGGGCCTTCCATTCTGATGCTGCAGCCCTCCACCTCGTGCGTGGCCCCCAGCAGGTCCTGGGTAAACCTGCTGCCTTCCCTCAAGCCCCTCCCCCACCCACCACCACCACCGAAGGCCCGGCACGGGCAGCACGGGGTGGGGTCCCAAGCTGCCACCCGTGGGACCGTGGCAGCGGCATTCCGGCTTCCTAGGCCTCGGCTTCCTGGTCTGACGAAGGAGACAAGGAGAGGGCGGGGACGGCCACCCCACACCCCGAGCTGTGTGACCTTGAGAATCTGCCCAGCCTCTCTGAGCCCAGGCCTCACCTGCAGCAGCTCTGGCACCGGCCGCACCAGGCACCTGGTGGGCTACAGCTTGGCTGGTCCCGCACCCCAGCCCCACTCAGCCTGGGAGCCCGGAGGGTCGGGTGCCTTCTCTGGCCTGGTCTCACAGTTCAGGACCCCAATCCAGCAAATGCCGGCACACCACCCAGCTGTGCTCACACAGGCAGGTACGGTCCCCAAGGCCCCTCACCCCAGGCTGGGCCACGAGCCCCCGGGGAGTCGCCCCCTAACCTGAGGTCTCCACGTGGCCCCTAGCCAGCAGCACCCACCTCCGATGCTCCAACAACCCCCACCCGGGGGCGGGGGGCTTTACTGGCCCCACAGCATGGCCGGTCTCTCAGCAGGTTGGCCCAGGGCCCTTGGTGGACACGGTCTGAACAAGGCCAAGTCCAGCCCTGCCCTCGGCCCGCCCTGTCCAGTCCAAGGCAGGCACACGGCATATTTATTCACCCACGTGTCCACAGCCCACCCCACCCAGCACACACACCTATACCGGTCCTGCCTTCCCCTCTGTCACGGCCACCGCCGGCCTCAACCTCCAGCTGAGAACCAGGCAGGGGTGTGAGGTGACTGAGTCACGCACCAAGGCGCCCCCCCCCCCCCCCCCCCCCCCGCCAACCCCGCCGGTGGCTGGTTTCAGAGGATGCAAAGGGGCCACTACGGAACTGTCTGGAGAGGGAGTGAGCTCCCCATCGCCAAGTGAGTGCAAGCCAAGGCCTGAGTCCCTCCCCCCCACCCGGAGCCACACACACTCATCTTCTCTGAGGCCCCAGGCCCGGGCCAGGAAGCCGGGTGGAGCCTGGAGGGCGGGGGCCTATCTGACCCAGAGCTGCTAAAAAGAGCCAACGGGGAAGTAAAAATAGGAAATAAAAATAAAATTGCTCCAGCCAGCCCCGGCTGTTTGTGTAGGAAACAAGGCATCTACGGCCCCACCGGGCGGGCGGGCTCAGCCACCGGGCCCCTCCCAGACGAGGAATGTCTCCCCCAGCCTCCAGCTGCCACCAAGACGTGCCTCAAAGAGGAATCCCGAGAACCCCGTTCAAACCCCAGCTCTGCCACCAACCAGCCGGGTGGCCCTGGGCAAGGAGCCGAGCCCCCCTTGTCACCAGTGGGGTACAAACCCACCTCCTGGGTACCGAGAAAGGCACCACATGCAAGGTTCCTGGTACCCCACACGCCTCTCCGCCAGGTTCTCCCCCAGGTGTGTTCCCCTCTGCCAGTTCCCCATCGGCTCGCTCACCCCACCGCCCCAGGGGGGCAGTCAGAAAATAAGAGCGCCGGCTAGAGTAAGACATTGAACCTGGCTCCCGGCTTGGCCAGCTCACCACGGACGGGGCAATCGGACCTAAATGTCCTCACAGGACAATCGGAGGAAACCTGCCTTCCTATCCTTTCCTACTGGGCCCATCCAGGATGGGCACTAGGCTCGTTCATACTAAAGTGAGCATGCCTGACCCTAGCTGCAGGACTGGCTCGCCCCCCAGGGTGTATAGACCTAGCTGCCCGGAAGAAGGTGAGCGGATCCTGGAGCTGAGACACCCAGCCAGAGGGCAAGGGGGGGTCCACCTGGGCCGAGGCACAGCTCATGCGTGCGGCCCCCTCCCCCTCCTCAGCTCTGTGAGGACCCTCCCCTACTGGCTCCCTTCAGTAAGGCACCCGCTGGGTCAGTGCTCACCGACTGGTCGAGGGTGCCAAGGCGGGAGCTCAAAGGGGCTCTGAGGGCGGCCCCCCGCCAGCGATGCTTGCCACAGCCTGGGCCCACGGCAGTGGGCACGCGCCACGGGCGGGCCCCAGCAGCCCCCATTACTCCCAGGAGCCCTCGCGGGCCACCACTGGATCTGACGCTCACAGCCCCCTCCCGGGGGGGGAACTAACGTAGGCTCCGGGGGGGGGGGGGGGGGGGGCTGGCCAGGGAAGTCTAACGGGGACGCGCCCAGCCTCACCCAGCGTCAGCCGGCCCCAAAGCGCCCTCCCTGCGACGGTCTGCCAGCCCCCACCCGGCTCACGCCTGCCCGGCCTCCCGGCAGACACCTGTCAGCCCTCGCCGAGGGAGCCGGCCCACAGGGCAGGGGCGAGCCCGTGTGCTGCCCGGCCAGCAGGAGGTAGGGGCAGAGGGCACACGGGACACACACACACGTGCACACTCAGGCACTCACACGTTCTCGCACACGCGCGTGCAGCGCGCTGACTCCAGACGGGGGTGACCCTGCCGGGTCCCCCTGCCCCGTGTGGCTCTGCCTCCGAGTCCCTGAGGAGAGTCTGGGAAGGACGGGGGCCCCCAAGGGTGGGGGTGGGGAAGAAAGACGGAGCGGTGAGCAACGTGCCCTCCACCCGATCCCGGCCTTTCTGCCCAGCACCCTCCAGCCGACAGACCCCCGGCACCTGCCGGAAAATGTGGGGTAGGAGCCCCCATGGCTGGGAGCAGAGGACAAGAGGTAGACCCTGGGCCCCGTGACCGCCGGGTCCCGAGGCCAAGCCTGGGGTCAGAGACACCAGCAGCCCACCTACCCCAGGCACGTGGGCTGGGGACCCAGATCCCAGCTTGCGGTCCCAGGTGCTGGCTGGTGTGGGCCACCAAGCACCAAGCGTGAGTCCAGGCAGCCAGGGGGACAGCAGTGGTGACAGCAGTCACCTTGTTCTCTGAAACTGGGGGGGGGGGGGGGAGAGGGGCGGACACCCAGAGACGGAAAGTCAGCAGGGCAGGGAGGCCCAGGCCCAGGCCAGACCATCTCCTCGCTCTGGGGTCCCTGAGACACCCCCAGGTCCCCATGAGGTCTGATCGCTACCCCAAGGCCATGATCTGCCCGGCCCCTGCCCCTCTCCCACCGGGCTGAACGGGACACAGGGCCCGACCTCCAGGCAGGACCGTAGTGATGGCCAAGGGGGTGAGGGACACTGGCCGGCCCCTCCGATAAGAAGCTCTGCGGCTTATCGGCCACGTCCAGGGTCAGCGTGGGCTCCGGAGCCGCCCCTCCCCCACTCGGGCCCAGTGCAGGACACGCAGTAACTGCCCATGAGCAGATAGGTCTCAGGGACGGGCTGTGGGCAGGGAGGGCACTCGGGAGGGCACGCCTCTCCCAAGACTTGCAGCCAGCGAAGGCGTAAGGAGACGTGACCTCGCCCTGTGACCCTGGGGCCGGTCGGAGGGGCCAGGGATACCGCCGGGGCTGGGGGCCGGTCAACCTGGAGCGAGCGCTGCCCGCGGTCCCATGCTGGGAGGACTCAGCCCTAACTCCTGACGGCCGTGGCCTGTTCTCTAAATTCCACCAGACGCAGCCAGAGGTGGTCGGCAGGAATCACCCGCCTGGCGGTGGTGGGTTCCGGGCGGAGGGCCAGGCCCGCAGACCCGCCCACCCCTCCAGCCCGAGGAGGGTCACCAGGAGAGGCTGTGCTCCCCACTGGGCCTGCAGCGCCCCATGTCCTATAACCCTCAGGCACCCTGGAGCTAGCGTGACCCTACGTGCAGGTGTGGACACTAAGCTGGGACCCAAACCAGGCCGCGAGGCCAAGGCGCATGCTCCGCACTGCCCAGCTGCCTGGGCTCAGGTGGCCGCGGCCCAGGACAGTTCTCCCGCGTCTCAGGTGCCTGGGGCTGGCCCTCCCGGCACGCGCCAGAGAGGCGCCCGGTGAGGAGCGTGCCAGGTGCGGTGCAGGGGGACCCGGTGTCCGGCCCGGTGACCCAGGACGCGCCACACTCTGGCGGTGACCCCAGCTGCAGCGGGGGGGGGGGGGGGGGGGGGGGGCCACCCGCGGCCGGGGGGGGCGCGGGAGACCCGCCCCGCGCGGGCGCCGCCCCCGGGGGGGGGGGGGGGGGGGGGGCGGGGGAACAACCTCTCTCGCGACGGCTGCCACATTCTTCCAACCGGCCATCAAAGAGCAGAGATCCTGGGCTGGGGGCAGAGGGGACGAGCCACGGGAGCCCCGCCGGCGCGGGGGGAAGTCCCAGCACGTCTCCGCACCCCTCCTCAGGGTGGGGCCGGGGGGGCTGCCTCTAGGAAGAGGCCACTGCAGCTCTGCGGCCACAGACCCACGAGTACCACGGGCACAACTCCCCAGCAGGTGCCGAGAAATGAAAGGGAAAGGGGTGGGGGGGGGGGGTCCCGCCTCCAAGGCCCGGCTCAAACAGCACTTCTCCCTGCAGGCGCAGCCCGGGGGGGGGAGTTCCCACCCCAGCTGGGTTCAGGACCGCCCCTCCGGGTACCCCCTCCTGCTGCCTGGGCTTGCCGACCCCCTGGGGCACCGCCCACCACGGCCCGGGCCTCTCCCCTGCACTGCGGGCCCACACGGCCACTGCCTGACCTCTCCCGGGGGTCAGAACACCTCCCCGGCCAACAACCCGACCGCCCCCCAGACCTGCCCCCTCTACCGCTCTCCTTGTCTGGTAAACGGCACATCATTCTTTCAGGCACTCGGGCCAAGAGCCCCGAGACCACGGCCGCCTGGCTAGGCTCCCCCGGCCTGCGCTCCGGCCCCGCTCCTCACACAGCCGCAGAGCCTCCTAGGAAGCACAGGCCAGATGCCGCCCTCCCTGGCCCAGGAGCCTCCCCTGGCTCCAACTCCCTGGAGGCAGAGGACGCAGAGCGTCCCCCATGCCCTCTGATCCCCGCTCCGCTCCGCTCTAGCCACACAGGCGGATTCAGGGAGCTGCGCTCTGGGGTGGCCCCTGACAAAACAAAGCTCGCGTGCACGTCTGAAGACACAGAAACCGACTTCTCGCAGGTAAACTCCCATTCATCCCTCACGACCCAACTCACAGGGCCCAACCCACCACACACCAGGGCAGGCTGGTAACACTTCTTCTGTGCCCCGCCTGCCCTCGGTACCTCTTCCTACCAGACTCACACCATCTCCTTCCCCAGAAGGAGAGCAGGGATCACATCAGGCCAGTCAACCTCAGCTCCCCTCTCACTCCAGGCGACCTGCCCCGACACACCAGCGGCCCCACTTTGCAGACAAGAAAACCGAGGCCCCGAAAGGCTTTAAACATCGGGCCCAAGGCGACCCGCTGTCGACTGGCAGCACTGGGTCCCTCCCTGTTCTCTGACCCCATCGGGGGATGGGCCTCACTCAACTCTGCCTCCCCAGCAGGGCCAGATGTCCACGGACACACAGCCAGTCAGACGAACAGACAAGAACAGCAGGCGGGCGGGAGATTTGCTCCGGACCTCTTGGCCGGGCCTTAATCCCCTCCCCCCCCCCCCACCCCCCACGACCCAGTTTCAACAAGACGTGCTGAGCAGCAGAGGAAGGAACCGGGTCCCGACAGGGCTGGTCATGGGGGGCTGAGGGGCCTTCCCCACATGCATCTGTGCACCTGGGCCCACGGGAAACCCAAGATCTCCCCGGCAGCGGGCAGCCGCCGGCATCTACGGGGGTCCACCGGGGGGCTCGCCCCGTGGGCAGGAACGCACACGGCCGCAGGCTCCCTCAAGGGCGCCCGGGGGACCCTCCAGGGCAGGGGCCTGGCCCGCTGTCCGGCCTCTCCCTGCCCCCCTCCCAGGCTACACACAACGGGACCCCCCTCCCTCGACAGCCGGCAGACCCCGGAAAAAGAGTGATTCGCGCCACAGCAGCAATTGTGAAAGCCAACTTCGTGAGGGGCAGGCTCCCCCCACCACCTCTCTGAAGGGCAGAGGGCAGGGGAGGCACCTGCGGGAAGCACTAATTCAATCAACAAACATTTCGCAAGGCCGGGCAGCGCCTGGCACCGTGGCTTCGGCTGCAAACGGGACCAGAAGCCACCCCACGGATGAGGAGGGACGCTCCCGCGGGGGGGCAGAGCCGCTCCCAGGCAGCACGGCTGCCAAGGGTCCCGGCCGGGAGAAGCCGCCAGCCGCCGCACTTCCCACCTCCGGCCCCGACATCCTTCCTTCCATTTGACAAACGAGGAAACCCAGATAAAGAGGGAGGAAGTAACGTGCTCCCCGTCACAGAGTTCACGTGGCAGAGCCGGAACGGGACAGGCAGGCGGGCCACCCGTCCCCCGGGGCCCCCGGTCTCGAGGGGTCAGCCTCTCGGGGGTAAGGCTCCCTGGGGTCCCAGCCTTGGGGGCAGGCGGGCCCCGCAGGTCAGGAGGGCTGGTACCCTGACCCTGTGTCCCCGAGACAGAAGAAGGAAGAGGGAGGTCCCGACTGCCCTCCCCTGGCTGACCCCCCATTTGGGCCCAGGAAGGCCGAAGCCAGCACTGCCCTGCCCCAGGGGTCACGCACCCAAGGCCTGTGGTCCCCACCTCCCAGCCCTCCTCCCGACCTTGGTCCTAGGCAGAAAGTCCAGGAGCAGGGGTGGGGTGCGCCACCTCCCGTGGACTCTGGCCCCATCGGTTTTCTCCTCCAGGCAGTGCTCACGCAGGAGGCCCCTGGGAAATGACACCTAGCTGCCACGGGGGAAGGGGCAGGTGTGCAGCAGGGGGCACCGCGGGGATGGACCAGGGATACGGGGACGGCCAGGCGGGGTGGGGAAGGGACCCCCAGCACCTCCACCCGGAGGGGGACGCGGCAACGGCCACTCACCCCGGGAACCAGAGCTCTGCGCCGGCGTAACACGCGGTGGGCCAGCACGGGTCATGCTCCGGACAGGGACATGTCAGGGCCTAGAGGTAGAGGGGACATGCGGCCAGCGGGCAACCGGCTCCGAGGGGCTGCCTACAGCCGGAATGGGGTCCAGCAGGTGAGAGCCAGGCCTACCGCCACCCTTGACTCCTCACGGGGTTAATTATTCCCAGACCGGCTGACCAACCCCTCCCCCGCAAACCAATGCTCCCATGGTTCCTCACCAGCACAGACAGACCTGAAACCCAGACATCAAGGGGCAAGCCGCAGGGGCCCGGCCACACAGTCGGATCCTTCTGAAGTTCTCCAGGGAGAACGCCCGGCCACACGGGCATCCCCTCCCCACACCCTTGGCTGGAGCCAGAAATCCCCAGGGAGAGTCCACCCCTTCTCTCTACCTGGACTCCCTTCCCAAGCCTACCCAGCAAACTCCTATTCGTGCCTCAAAACCCAACTGCAATAATACCTTTTCCGTGAAGCCTCCCCAGGCGGTTTACAGGTGAGGAAACTGAAGGCCAGACAGGCAAATCTGCCAACCCGGGGCCACACAGCCCCCACCTCAGAGCTGGCACTCACTCCTCACACAGGACGGCCTTCGCCAGCAAGCTACAAACACGAGAAGGCGAGGAAGAAGGAGTGGTGCTTCATGAGGCCGGAGAGGCTACGGAGCCACGCGACACTGAGCAGAGGCCTGGCCTCCATGCTGGGGGCAATGGGGAGCCATGGAGTGTTCCAGGCAGGGGAGGTCAGAGCCCAGGAAGAGCCTGGCTTGGCCTCGGGTGGTGACAGCATGCCCCCGCCACCCCCTACGATGCCCAGCCGTTCCTAAGGCTCACCATTTCCCCATTACGAGCAGCTCACCCCGAAGTGTTTGGCCCTAACTCTCCCAGCTCAGAACCAGAGCCCCACCCCTAGCCAGCTCAGAGCCCACGCTTCCCAGCACACGGACAGCCCACCCCCAGCCCGGGGCCCGTCCCCCTCGGCCCAGGGAGGGCACAGAGCCAGTTCCGGAGAAGCTGGTCCACAGCTGTGACGCCCCAATCAGACGGCCACGAGCTTACGGGAACAAGGCCAAGGTGCCAGGAGGGAAGGGCAGAAGCCTCCGGCAGCCAGAGAAGCCCAGGGAAACCGAGGCCAAGAAGGAAGAAGGCGCCTGCCCAGGCATGCAGCAAGCCGGTTCGGGGAGCACGGCACCGCCCACCCCAGCCCTGCGCCGCACCTCTGCAGGAAGCGGCTCTTGGGCCCCGAGGAGGCAGGGGTGGGCGACCAGCCACCCACCCGAGCGGGCTGAGACAAGGGGGCTCCAGGGACGCCCCCCACCCAGCGCCCCTCCCGAGAGCGGCAGCCACAGCCTCCGCCGGGAGCACCCCAAAGTTGTTCTGGACAAAGCCAAGCCACAGGGGGTACCAGGTGGGCACCAACTGTCCCAGGGAAGGACACCCGCCTCGCCTCAGACCCCAGAGCTAGCCTTCGGGGCCAACCTTCCCGAGCCTGAAACCTCCACCGCAGAATACAGATGAAACAGCCCCCACGCACGGGACCGTCCACGGACACGGCTGAGCGGGAACATGGCTCAGGACGTGGCCCCCACGGCGGCCACCGCCGTCACCTCGACGGTCACTGGCCAACGCTGCCTGTGCCCGGCCCCGCCTCTGAGGGGCCAACAACCAGCAAAGCGGGTCCCGCGGGCACGAGGCCTGGGTTCACTGGAGAGTGGGGGCCGGACCCACCCCCCCAGCCCCTCGCCAGGACACTGGGTGCGGCCCGCACAGCGTGGGAATCCAGCTGCCGCCGACAGTCAGTCGCGGGGTCTTCTCCGTCCTGGTCCTGAATCAGCCGGGCGCTGCCTGGACCCCCGTGCCGGGGGCCGCGTGACTGCACACGCCTGAAAGGGCCCCTGCTCTCAGGAAGCCTCGGGGACCACGGAAGGCGGGGTGGGCGGCCAGCACGTCAGGAGCCCCCAGCAGGCGGCCTCTAGTCCCCCGAGCGCACGGAGCCGGCTCACCCTCCCGGGTCCCCACGAGGCAGCACGATGGCCCCGCGACGGGCATGGGGGAACGGCAGGGCCAAGGGCCGGGGGTCCGACGGCGGGGCCCGAGCGCCCAGCACGACTGCACTCTGCGCACAAACCAGCTCAGGCTGGGGCAACACGCGGGCCTCCAGAAGGCCACGGCTGAGGACGCGACTTTAGGGCAGACGCCACAGACAGCGCGGGGGGCGGGGGGTGTCCAGGCGGGGGGCACGGCACCAGCCAGGCCTGACGCGCGCCTGCTCCCCAGAGCTTCGGACGAGGTGGCCGTCCATCGGGAGCCCGCGAGCGCAGCGACTCGGGCCACCTGGGCTGTCACCGCCTGACCTCTGCCCGGGGCCGGTGCGGACACTTAAGCTAAATTGGTCAATTATGGGATACTTAGATCCCTCCCCGGGGCTTCCCAGCCTCCCTCGGTTCTGGGCCGCAGCACCAGGAAGCCTGTTGAATCAGTAACCTCATTACAGCCGGGCGGCCGCACCCGGGCCCGGCTTTGAACTCCACGGGTTTATCCGCTGCGCTGCAGGATTTACACGCCACCTGGCCCAGGCCCAACGCGCGCTCCCCTTCTCTTGTCTCCCCTCTCCTGAGGCCCATCGCCACCAGCACTGCGTCCCAAGCACCTCAGGGAAACCGAGGCACGGCTGGAAACCACCGCTGCTCAGATGGGCCCACGGAGGTGCAGAGAGGCTAGGGCCAGGCCCTCAGTCACCCCAGGAGCAGGGTCTCAGACCAAGGGTTCCCTTTTCACCCCCAGCCCCAGCTAGCAGAGGTAGAGTCCTCAGGAACTCAGAGCCAAGGGCCAATTGTGAACATCTCAGGAGGGGACCTGGACGTAACGCCTCACACTGAGGCCCCAGGGGCTCCAGCCCCACAGAAGCCTCCCAGTGTCCCATTCCTCGGCCCCAAGGCCAGTCCCAACATGGCCCTCGGGTACCTGCTCTGACCCTAGGAGGCCCGGCCACCCTGCCGGCCATGGTCACCCCATCCTCTCAACTTGATCGGGTATGCTGGGCCTGACTCCTCTTCCGGGACTGGGCTTGAGCCCTCTTGACCACCCTAGTGTCTCATCCTCTTTCCCAGAGCCCCACTAGCACCCAGGCCCTGGGACATCTCAGTTAACGTGGGGCAGGGAGCACGGGCTGGAGGGCATTGCCCCTGAAGGACAGGCCAAGGGCCCCAGGGCCCGGAAGGAGGGGAGCAGGGGTGGGGAGGGAGACAACCACTCTCCCAACCCCGTGACCAGGGGAAGGCAGAGAGACCCGCAGCCAGCCCAGAGGCCTGGCCTGACCCTCAGGAGGCTGCTACTCGGGGCGGCCCGGCCAGGGCAAGGTCAGCAGCCCACACCCGCCAAGTCAGGTTCCAGGCCCACCTGGGACCCCTCCTCCTTCCAGCCCCGGCCTGCCTCCGGCCCACCCTCTGCACAGAGCTGGACGCCTAATTCCGGCCGCAAACATCACCATGCCCATGGTGCCCCGTGGCCCCGGGCCCCCACACATCTACCTGCATCCCAGGCCCTCGCCGGGACACGTGACATGCCGTCTCCTTTCACAAGCCACCATGTCTCCCAGCTGCAGCCACGCAGGCCTGGAGGACTGGCCTCGGGCCTTTGCCTGGGCTGTCCCTGCCACCTGGAGTCCCCTCCCCTTGCCACCTGTTGCAAGGCCGCCTCTCCTCCAGACTCACGACAGGGACCAGCTCCAACAGGAAGCTCTGCCTGCCCTCTGCTCCTCAGGCCCACCCCGGTGGGACGGCAGGACAGGCCAGCACCCAGCAGGTACAGCCCAGGTGCCGTGCAGACCGAGTCTAGCCAGCAGGCCTGGGTCCCCCTAAGGAAGAGCTCGTGGAGACTTTGTTAGGATAGGCCGGCAAGGCCCGGCGTGTGCACGTGTGCCTGCATTTGAGTGAGCGCGCGTGTGTGTGCATGTGCACGTGTGCGTATAAACGCGTGTTGGCGGGTGTGTGCAAGTGTGCATCTGTGGGTACGCACCTGTGCATGCATACGCGTGTTTGTGTGTGCGCAGGCATGCGTGCACACGGGGGTTCATACGCGTGTGTGCACGTGCTCGTGTTTATGTGTGTGCGCTCGTGTGTGCGTGTATGCACATGCGTCTCCGTGCACGCGTACTTCACGCGTGTGAGTGTGTGCGCGGGCAATGGTGATCACAGAGACAACCAAGGCCCCGCCCTGCCCCGGAGGCCCGGTGTGGCCATTCTAGCCCAGCGACCACCACGCAGTTCCCTCAGGAATTTGTTCCTGGACGGCTCGGTCCTGGCGGGATGAGAAGGCGGGCACCGGGCCACAGGGGTCCTCAGGCTGTGCCTCTGGCTGCCGACCCCACCCACGGCTTTCTGGCCCATCAACAGCCCCTATCCTGCCCCACCTCCAGCCAAGGACAACCCTGGATGAGGATCGGGGGGGGGGGGGGGGTGTCTCTGCTGCCCAGAGAGCCTTCAGTGGGTACAAGGGGACAGAAGGGACACAGTGAAGTTTCAGTCCTCCCCCAAGTCCCACGGAACAGAGCACTCATTCACCTGTGGGCCCAAGATCCGTAACAGAGCTCCTAGGCAGCCCAGTCGGGGCACAGATCCGGGCCCCAGGACGCAGCCTGAGGGCCCCAGCGTCTTCTGAAAATGCTACCTGACGGTCAAGAGGCCTGAGGGAACAGCACTCCCGATCCTGGGGAACGGTCCTGACCCAGAGGCCCAGCAAAGGCCACATCAGCCCTCATGGGAGAGCTCAATTTCCCCATGTGCTCAGTGGGCCTGCCTCCTTGCAGCCTCCATGAGGTCCTGAAAATCAAGTCCCAAGGACACAGCAGGTGCCCCAAGACCGGAGCCATCAGCACCCTCGAAAGGGGCAGCCCAGGGCCCAGAACTCGGGAGAGGTTCAGACAAACGGGGTGGGCAGGGACCACGGAGGCCCGTCTGGCTTCTGGAGATGAGGAAATCAGGCCCCCAGCGGCCCCCTCGCTCACCCGGGGGCACAGAGACCCAGAGATGCAGGGACGCGGGGACACAGATCTCAGGGACACGGAACACCTCCTGGTGGAGCACTGGGCAGGGCCCGGCTGTGAGGGCCAGAGCCATCGGACAGGGAGAATGTGAGCGTGAGCGTGCACACATCCGGGCCCTGCACGCTCGTGTGCGCCGCCCCCCCCCCCCCCCCCAGGCCGGGCCAATCTCATCTAGCTGCTTTCTGCCCCATTTCGCGCTCGCTCAACTGCCGAGCGCCATAACTGCTCTGTAACTCCAGGGTGCGATCTCCCCGTGCGTGCGGCCCCGGGCACAACCGTGAGCCTCAGAACGCCTCGCGCCAGGATGGGAGGACGGGGAGGGGTGCCCGCGTGTCCGCTGCCCCACCCGCCTGCCGGGGGCCTCCAGGAGAGGGCCGGGGGTGAAGGCGCCCGGCAGAGGGGCCACAGCGCTCACTCAACTCACCGAGGCCGGGGCGGCCCTCCCTTCCGCGTCTGCTGCCTGCACGTGAGAGCACCGGCCGTGGTCTCCGCTCCGGGGTCCTGTGGGATCCAGCTCTCCGGGCCCGGGCCCGCCCCGACCCAGGCAGAAGTCCCGGGGAGCCCTTGGCCACAGACCTCACCGTCGAAGCGGGGCCGTCAGGACAAAACGGGCTGCCTTCCCCAGCACCCGCGTCCATTTTACAGATGCACGCCGAGGCTTGAAAGACAGACAGGCAGGCCCCACGCACACACACGGCAAAGAGAGGACCGGACCCCTGGCGCGTGACCACCAGCCCAGCAACAGGACACAGACCCCCACGAACGTGCTGCTCCTGGTCCCTCCCACCCCCAGGGACGGTCGGGTCGTTCCAGAGAGAGCAGGCGTGGGGAGCAAGTGACAGAGTGGCGTGATAGGAGGGGGAGGAGGAGACGGAGGGGAGGGGGCTGGAACTGCATCGCACCGAACATAAATGTCGCGGGCAGGGCTGCACAGAGGAGGGAATGTACAGGCGGGACCAGCTCTCCCCACCCCCGCTTCCATAGCATCCCTCAAATCAACACGCTTAATGGTGTCCGGACAAAGGTCTGGAAGGGGGTCCCCAAAAAGGGGCACCAGCCCACCAGCCACCCAGGCTCTGAGTCCACACACACAGGGTTGGAGGGCCCGGACCCCTTCCCCATCCGTAGCACCACCAGTGGCCAGTTCCCATGGGAATGGACACCTCAAAGCCCCAGCCACCAAAGCCCACAACGGAAGACACACTTGGAGCCAGCGGAGAAGGGAAGGAGCAGGTCTAGGCTTACAAAGCCTCAGCCCGATGACGGCGCCCAGACTGGGCCGGCTCAGCGGCCCCTGCCCTGTGTCTAGCGGAGAGCAGCTGAGCTGGGCCCAGGAGCCCCTTCCAGAGGACGGGCCTCCCTCGCCACTCGAGACCACGGCCCTAAAACACACCGTGGTGGCAAGAGCCACGAGGCCCAAGATGCTAGAACTCTGTGGGAGGCTCCACGGGGTCTGGGCCTTTAGGGGATTTTAGGAGCCCCCCCCCCCCCCCCCCGCCCCACGCCACCTCTGTGCTGCCCAAGTCTGGCCCACCTGGAATCACCGCGGGGCCACTGTCCTGACGCCCAAGCCCCTGGCATGGGCACCCGGCCCCGCCCCATAACCCACTGTGTGCCCGCACAG
Organism: Panthera uncia; assembly: GCF_023721935.1. Taxonomy (NCBI): domain Eukaryota; kingdom Metazoa; phylum Chordata; class Mammalia; order Carnivora; family Felidae; genus Panthera; species Panthera uncia. The sequence goes on from NC_064807.1 coordinate 89,026,458, forward strand.
TCCCACGGCCCCCCCCTCCTCCCCTCCCAGGAGAGGAAACAGAGGGAGTGAGGTGGGGGCCAGGGAGAGCAGGTAGAGGGCTTCCTGGAGGAGGTTCAGTTCCCCCGCAGGCCCCGAAGGACGCGCACAGCTGGAAACACGACCCAAACTCCCCAGCAGCCGCCCCTGTGTGAGCAAGTCCACTGGCTCAACCCTGCCTAACCCCAGCTCCCGGCCGACGGCGCTCCCAGCACGGCCCTTCCCGGGGCCAGCCCATTCCACCCACGTCTGGGCAGAGGGGGTCAGGGGTGCACGCCGGGCCCAGGCCCGACAGCTAGATGCAGGCAAGTACGCAGGCCGCAAGGCCTCGGCCACGGTCAGGCCGCACCGAGGGCTGTTTTTCTCGCCCTGACACTTCTCCTGTCAACAAACAGAGCCCCCTCCGGAGTTTACCAAAACAAACGCCCCAACAGTCGGCAGTGCCCAGGCCTAGACAGAACTGCCTCAGCAGGCCGGACTCCAAGCCCGGACTCCAAGCCCAGCCTCCCAAGAGTCATGTGACCCTGTTATTTCGGGAGGCCCCGGAATGTGCTCTATTTTGGGTCCCTTGGGGCCCTGATGTTACCAGAAGCCCCTCACCAGGGCTCCCAGCTCACTCGGGTCCCTGAGAGTCCCCCAGAGGATGGCCGGGGGGGCCTATCACTCTGCTACTGGCTGCCCCATCCCCCTGGGCAAGTGAGCCACTACCAGCCCAGCGGGGTCTGGCCAGGCCTGAGACCTCTGGCCGCCTGTGCAGGCCCGGCCTTCTAGCCCCACCGCCCAGGTGGGTGCCAATGCAGGCCTCCTCCGTGGGTTGTGGGGGGCACCGAGGGGCAGGGGCAGGAAGCAGGGGTTGCCCTGGGCCACTTACCAGCACCAGTATCTGTACCTTGGGCTCGTCCCTGCCCTCACCAGGGAGCTCAGCGGGCAGTAGCTGGGGGACACCCAGGGAGGTGACGGCCAAGTGCCCAGACCCGCCAAGCCTGGAGAGGCCCTCTCTGCCCAGGGCCCGACACGAGAACGAGGCAGGTGGGTCAGCCTTCCCAGCAGCACAGGGCTGACCTAGGGTGCCAGCCGGGCCCCGGACGAGTGCACGGGGCCTTCCGAAACTCACCCCAGGAGGGATCAGGCCGTGTTTACAAAAGAGCCTGGGCAAGTAGCTGCTTCAACAGGCCTTCAACCCCACTACACTTCAGAGCAGGCCACAGCTCAGAAAACAAATAAAATGTCATCAGAGCCCAGGACTCTCCACTCAAGCCTGGGGCTGGGACTCCTGGGCAGGCCACCAGCCTGGTGGAGGCGAAGCCCGAGTCTCTGAGGGACCCGTCCAGGTTCCCGGGGCCAGGGCTCAGAGGCAGGACCTCGCCTCTTCGGGGGGACTCCAGCACGGCAATCCTGCAACCTGGGCCCTGCACATGTCAAGTCCCAGGACCCTCCCAGGAGGTCAGAGACCCAGACCTTTCCTGCTCCCAGTACCCAGCCAGGGCCCTGCCACGTCGGGGGCGGGGAGCCAAGACAGAGCGGAGCATTCTTGTTCCAGAAAGGACCCTCCGGGACAGCCTAGCTCTGTGTGCGTGCGAGCGCGCAAAGCTTTCACGGGGGAAACGGAGCCGCTGTCGGCCCACACGGGGCCCCGCCACCCCACACTTAGCTTTCTTTTCTCTTCCCCACACACCGGCACCCACCTAGGGGTGCGGATCCAAAATTTACCACTTTGTATCCTGTGGCCTCAGTTTCTCAAAGCCAGTCTGCAAAATGGGCAGGAGTGCCCACCCCTGGGGGCTCTGGGAGGAGCTTGGCGCCTGCAGAAGTCATCACCTTAGAGGCAGAGAGGGGGTGTTCCCAGATCTGACCACCCGTATCCCAGTGTCCCTGCAGCGCGCCCTATTTGTGAGGTGGGGGCGGGGGGCGGCTGGGGTGCTCAAATCCTCACCCTGACACCCGGGGTTGGGGGGCACCTGCTGGCTCCCCGCCACCTCCCAGTCTCAGCAAACGTTCCCACAGCTGTGCCCGGTTCTGGCTGCCAACCTGGTGGCCAAACTGCGCCCCAGGCTGCAGGGGGGCGGGCAGGCAGGAGGGACGACTGACCGAGGGGTTTCATTCATAATCAGCTGTTTGAATTTCCATTCAGCACAGATCCTTCACTCAGCCTCACAGCCTGGCTGCCGGCCCCACCACCAAATTAATATCCTTCCCGGCGCTCGTTCATAAAGTCTCCCCACCCCCTCCCCCCTTCCCTGCCTCTCACTGGCTCCCAAACCCCAGGGAGGGCAGCGGCCGCCGCGGGGGGGGAGGGGGGGGGAGACGCCTGGCCAAGCCCCTTCCTCCTGCTACGTGGGTCAGGGCCTGGAGTCGGGGTGGGGGGACAGTCTGGGGTAGGGAAGCCGCTGGGCGGGATGGCAGCAGGAGGACAGGAAAACTGAGCCTCCGCGCCTCAGGGGGGTCCTCCCCCCAAGTGCAGGGCCAGCCCCCCCCCCCCGGAGAGCGCCCCGCACGGCAGCCGGGTGCGCCGGAGTGAGGGGCCCCATTTCTGGAATGGGGCCTTCCCGGGTCTGAGGCTCCCGGTGCTAAGGCCCCCTCGTTGACCCTGCCCACCCGCGCCCTGCTCCGGGGGAGGAGGGGTCCCGCGCGTTCCAGGGCCGGCGGCCTGCTGGCCTCGGCAGCCCGGGCGGCGGCGCACAGGCCGTCCCGGTGCCAGGGCGGCCGCAGGCTGGGAGCGCACAAGTTGCTCCGCCCGCCCCGGCCCGGCCCCTGCGCAGCTCGGCTGGAGCTGCGCGCCCGGGGCCGCGGGCGGACCGGCGTAGCCCGGGGAGTGGGGGGCATGGGAGGGGGGGGGAACCGGGGCGGGACCCCCTTCCCCAGCCGCCCGCCGCCCCCCTCTTCGCCCCGCCGCCGGCCCGCTGCCCGCTCCCGCCCCGAGACCGAGTGGCGGCCCGGCGCCCGCGCCCCCC
>NC_064807.1:89029826-89032649 GCF_023721935.1 Panthera uncia
ACCCCCCCCCCCCCCCACCTGCACAGCTCCCTGCCTTCCCTTTAGCCTCGGCCTGTTAAACTGTGGCCTTCAGCCACTGTCTTCACACCCTCCTCACTGCCTGGGACACAGCTTCAAAAACTCACTTCCTCCTGCCAGGGCCGGGGGCAGGCAAGCACACAGGGAAAGTTCCGAGAAGGAGCAGACAGAGGCACTGACATGGAGAGCAGTTCTCAGGCCTGCCTCTATCGCCCCCCGCGCATCCTTGGCCATGGTGCACGGTCAGGTCCCTTTGGGCCCTGTCCTCCCGGCCGGCATCATCAGACCACACCACTCCCGCTACAGAAGAGGCCAGATGCCCTTTTCTTGCAGGGACCCCGCTGGGCACAACTGACCAGGAAGAAGCTCCCCAGGACCACAGCCCGCACTCCTCTGCCTGACACGGTCATCCAACAACCCAGGGGCAGTGGACAGTACAAGCCACCTGACTGACGAGAACACGAGGCTGAGAGAGGGGACGTACGGGAACATGTCACACAGCAGTGAGGACAAAGTCAGGATTGAACCCAGGGCCCGTCCTTGGACTCTGTGCCAGCAAGGGTGCAAGCCTTCACAGGCCCCGTGGGGGCCTGGGTGACCATCAGTGACGCTGCCTCCCTACCACCTCCTGTATGGACAGCCCATCCACAGTCCAAGGCTCTGGGCCTCAGGACAGAGAGGGTGAGGGTGAGAGTGAGTGGGGAGGAGCAGGAGAGAGAGAGATAAGTAATCCCTGCTGTCCAATGTCGTGGATCATTCCTTCATTCAACAAACGTCCGTTGAGCCCTTGCTCAGGCGGCAGTGTGGTCCCAGATGGACAGGCATGGGCCAGATCCCAGCGCTGCCCCTTTCCAGCCGTGCAGCCAGGCCAGGTCACCCCCCTCCCGATGCCTCAGCTTCCTCATTTGCAAAGCAGGGACAACATGCCCTCCTGCCTGAGTCACCGCGATGACGACATGAGAGGGCACCAAGTGAGCTCGGTTGCCACTTGTCCTGCCGCCACTATCATTAGGTGATGAATTAGGCCTTCTGGGAGCCCCAGCCCCGAGGAGAGCCAGGACGTGTCCGCAGGGAACTCTCTTTTAGGTGCAGAGTAATGGGCACGCAGGAAGAGGCGCGGACAGTGACCGGAGGGCCAGGCCACGTGCAGCCGGGGGCCCCGGGCGCTTCCAGGTCCGGCTGGTCCTCCAGCTGGGTTTTGAAGGAGGGAAGTTTTCACCGGGTAGAGGCAGGGGTGAGGACACTCCAGGCGGCCAGACCGGACCCGTGTGAGCGCTGGCCTGGCCGGGAGGGGCGGTACTGAGCTCCTGGAAGGAACGGCAGGCAGCCCGCTCGGCCGGCAGGTCGGCAGGTCGCAACTCGCTGGGCGCTGTGGGAAAGCCGGTCCTGGAGGCCTGGGAGGCTGGGCTCGGGCATCTGAAGTCACCTCTGACAGTGGGCAGCCTGGCTCCCCGCCCCTCCCCAGCCCCGCCCCTGCCACGGAAAACTCGACGCTGGAACCATGGGGGCCTGGAGCCAGGGAGCCACACGCAGGCGAATTTCCATGTGGGCTCCCCGCCCCAGGGAAGGCACAGAGGCCAGGAGGCCGGGGGGGGTGAGGGCCCCTCTGTTCCTAAGACAGATCCAAGGAGGGGTCGTCCAGCCCCAGCCTGCGAGCATGTGGACAGGGGAGCGAGTGCAGGGTCCCGGGCCTGAGACCCGCTTGTACTCCCGCCCCAGGGCCCACAGATGCCGACCGACCACAGGTGCCCTCAGCCTTGCCTTCTGGTGAACGGGTACAGGGCGCGGGGTGCCCTGGAGCCACCGCCAGCGGCCACGGGGCCGCAGCAAATCCGGCTCCTTGGTGGAAAATGCCTGTGCCCTTTCTATTTCTAGGTTTCGCTCCCCTGAAACCGGGGCTCTTTGTGGAGGTGCTCCCACAGGCCACCGCCCGGGACGGCGGCTGCCCCATTTGGTGTAGCCGGGTCCAAACTAACCATGGAAAAAAACGCCCCCAGCCTTCCTGCCATGTAGTCCGCAGCCAAAAAATGTTTTTATAGTAATATCCCATCTATTTACAACCTGAGATCTAAGAGGGTTTTGTTTTTTGTTTGGGGCTTTTTTTTTTTTCTTTTAAACGATCCCTGAAGGATGCTTTTTAAGGTATTTTGGTCTATTTCATGTGCCTGTCTCGGCAGAGTCTGGTAAACAGTCTCCGGAATCACTTGGTGAATAATATTTTTTAAAGGCCCACGTCTGCCGGGCAGGGGCCCCTGAGGCTAGTGTCTGGGTGGACAGCTCCCAGCAATTCAGGGGACACCAAGGGGCACCTCGGCCACTTCTGGCTCCTTCCCGTAAACAGGGTCCACGTGATCCTGAGCTGGTGACCAGCAGGACCTCACAGGGGCTTAGGCTCGTCCTCATGGGTGGGTGGCCTGCCTCTGTCCCCAAACACCCAGCCCAGAGTGCCCTCTCTCACTGACTCCGCGGCTCTTCTGGGGGTGACGCTCTCTGTGCTGAGAGGTGACTCAAGTTGAGAGGTGGTGAAGCCCAGAGAGGCAAGGGCTCGCCCCAGATCACACAGGGAGGCCTGATGGAGCTCCCCTCAGTCTTCCCCGTCACCCCCTCAGTCTGGAGGACACGAAAAGTTGCCTGTGTCCTCGGCCTCCAGTGTTGTGCTTAGCGGAGGGAAGGAGCAAGGATGGGAGAAGATGGGAGGGGGGGAGGGGAGGGGAGGGGAGGGGAGGAGAGAGGAGGGGACCTGGGGAGGGGAGGGAGGGGGGAGAGGAGGGGGAAAGGCAGAGGACAGAGATAAGGGGAGGGGAG
>NC_064807.1:89032659-89041078 GCF_023721935.1 Panthera uncia
GGGAGAGGAGGGGGAAAGGCAGAGGACAGAGATAAGGGGAGGGGAGGGGAGCGGAAGGGGGAGAGGAGGGGGGAAAGGAGAGGACAGAGAGGGGACGGGAGGGTGCCTTCTGTGGCCGGGTTTGGCCCTCTGTGGAAAGCCAGCAGCCCTGCAGTTCCCACACCACACCTGTCCACAGCTCCTGGCCCCAAAGGACAGCTGGCCTCGCACACCCAGGCCTGGCAGACCGAACCCCAGAAAGAGAGGATGGGTGCTGTGTGAATCAGGTGCCCTGAGGGTTGCTCCCTCACGGGGGGGCGGAAGCCCAGTTCCAAACCTCCAGGGAGCCGAGGGTGGTTTGGGCAAAGCCATTCAAGTGAGCCAGGCCTGAGGGGGGAGGGGCTGGTTTGGGGAGAAGGGCCAGGATTTGGGAGGACTGGTGGGTTCCTTCCAGGGCCCTCCAAAGAGACGCTCCATCTGGATTCCGAGGCTGCCTGGAAGCCGTCCCAGCTGCCTGGGAGGGGTGGGGGGGAGCAGCCACAGGCTGGAGAGGGCCTGTGATTCCGTGAGGTCTGAGTCAGGAGAGGACACCGGTGCTTCCTAGGTGCTTCTCGGTGCCAGGCCTCTGCACCCTGCCGGGCACTGTCTCCCCCAGACACCCGGCCCTGCATTTCCCCGTTTCACAGATGGGGACACTGAGGCTGAAGGGAGCCTGGCTCCAGGCCGTGCGGGGGCTTCAGCACCAGGGGCGTCAGCTGCTTACCGGGGAAGCCTCGGGACAACCACCGGCTCCGGACCCCTGCCTGGAGCTAACTGTTCCAGCACCCAGCTCCTCACAGTGTGGGGGGGTCAGCTGGGCAGCACGGGGCGGGCAGAGTCCAGAGAGGAGGGCCAGGCAGCAACACTGGAAGGCTGGGTGCTGGGGTGGGTACCGGAAGGGGCGGCCACCAGCCCTCACGTGGCTCTCTCTCGGGTCCACGGCCTCCCATAAAACGGAAGAGAGGAGCCACCAGCCACAGAACCTTCCCGGCACACGGGGAGAACCTGTGCACGGCGGGATCCGTCCCAGGAGCCGCAGGGATCGGCCACAGCGTCCCAGCCCTGGCGTCGGCCCCAACCTCGCCTGACCGGAGAGGGCGCGCCCCTCCCGGCCCCTCCCCTCCGTGCCCTCTCCAGACGCCGCCCGTCCGGCAAGAAGGCGATGTGTTTTATCGGGGGCATTTGTTATCGACGATTGCCTCATGAATCTCCCTCTATACACATGCATATACATAAGAGGTGGGTAAGTATGCAGGGAAAAGCCACCGAGCCCAATCTCACTGATGGAGTCAACTTGCCCCCATAAAGATAACGGGAAATGATTCATAATATTTATTTGACAGACATGATATGAACCGTAATAGCCTGTTGGGATTAAAAATATCCGTACGTCTCTGTCATCCACCAATGTGGTTTAAATATTATATATGTGGCCACTGGGGCAACAGGGAGCTGGGAGCGGTTATTGATAGCGGCCATAAAAAGGAGTCGTTTTGCACTGAAGGATGGGGAAAGTAACCGAGGAGTTGGCCCCAGTGCTCCTTGGGGCTCGCATCAAAAGAACCTGCACTTGAGACGACGCTCCCCGCCCCCCAGACTGCCAGCACCCGGGGGCTCGGCCGGGGGCGGTGGTGTCACGGGAGGGCCAGCCCCAGCTCCGGGCTGCAGCGCAGGGTCCCCACAGGGGAGGCCACCGAAGGCCCAGGCCCCACCCTCTCTGGCCGGAGACCCCCACAGGTCAGCCTGTCCCCAGCCTCCACCCAGCAGAAGAGAGCATCAGCCCCCTCCCCGCCACCCTGTGAGTCAGTCACTCCCCTGCTTAAAAACCCTTCTAAGCTCCCCACTGCCTTCAGGATAAAGTCCAAACTCCTAAGAGAACCTCAGCCCTTCCCACGAGCCGCACCCCACCCCCCAGGCCGGCAGCAGGGCAGGACTGCTGCTCTGGACCACGGTCCCCAGCTGGCCACCCCACAGCACACTCCAAGGCCCAGCTCCGACGGGCCCCTCTCGGCAGTTTGCAGACCACCCTCCTGTGCCCCACGGCAACCTGCACCCCTTGTGCCTCCGTGTGGCCTGTTTCCTTGATATTCCCAAGGCCAGGGACGCAGGATCGGCAGCTTTCCATTCCTCCCACGGAAAGTCCCCCCATGGTCACCAAGGGGGTGCGGGGAGGACACTGTTTTAAAGGGGCCTGGGCCCTGCCGGTGGCCACGCAATGGCTCCCCCTCCAAGCCCTGGGGGTGGGCCTCAAGATCCTCGTTTATTGTCCACCTAGGTCCTCCTAGACTTAGAGAAGTATTTCTCTCCCAGGACTTCGGTTTACCTCTCAGTGCAGCGACCCTTCAGCATAGGGATGTCAAGGCCCCTTGAATACCTCACAGGAAGCCTTTTAGGGTTTGCTTTGGGAAGTGCCCATGGGCATTGTCACCGAGAAAACCTCGGGGAGGGTTAACCCCCTCCACCACCACCCTACCTCACCCCACCCGCCTGGCCCCCAGCCCTATCAGGGAGCCCGGACCCCAGGCTGATGAATTACCGCTCCTGGTGACAATGGGCCTTTGTTTGTCCCACTAATGAGGGTCCCAGCTCCCTAAAGGAGCAGCCTCTGGGCTGAGACACCGGCAGGAGGGGCGGGGCAGTCCTGGAAATGAGGTCACCCGGGAGGAGGGGCCGGGGCCCCACTGCACACAGCGCCTGGGGTCTGCGCCCTGGGAGAGGACAGACGGACGGATGGGAAAGGTAACAACCAGGCCAGAGAGTCGCTGATGAGCCAAAGGACACAGAGCACGTGTTTCCCAGCCTGCAGGCACAGACCTTCATTTTACCCCTTTTAGGGAGACCTGGTTCTTGCTAGGGACCCCCAACTGATGCTCCCAGCCTCCTGCTGTGTAGGCAGCACTGGTCACGTGTGGGGCTCCCAGACAGGAGCTCCTGCTGTCCGCGTGTTGAACCCCCCGGGGTCTCCCTCAAGCAGGAGACACTCGCACTTCGGGCTCCCTCTGCTTCACCCACAGACCCTGCCAGAGCCCCGCGTGCAGTGGGCATTTGTGGCCCCGGCCCCGGTCCTCGCCCTCTTCCCTGGGATGTGAGCATCAGGGCCTCCACCTGCCTAGGGGCAGTGGAAATTCAGAAGTGGTAGGGGGGAATGGAGACCAGGAGGTGACTGGTCCCATGCCCGGCCCGGACGGCTTCCCCGGGCTCAGTGCGCGTCAGATGGGCTTAATGACATTTGACTTTTTTTCCCCCCTTAAAAAGATTTTCTTCAGGGTCATAAACTATTTCTACGGACGAGTGACCTAGGAAACACACACGCACCAGTGTGCCTTTGGACAAGACACCCTCCTACCCCTCCCTCCCCACTCCAGCATCGAGGTGGACACAAGATTGGAGAAATGAATACGGCAGGTGGAACAGAGGGAAACCCGCAGAAAGGTCGGCGTATAACATTTTGCTTGGTTCCGTTTCCTCGGTGATCCTGGTCTGGAAGGGCCGGTGTAAGACAGGGGAGGGGCCGCGCCCTGGTTGGGGCCAGCTGGGGGCTCCCCCGAACCTGCCCATTATCCCGTCTACTCCAGAGGGGCCGTCCAGTCACCGCGGAGTCACAGACGCCCGAATCAGGAGGGAACCCCAACCGACGGGGGGGGGGGGGGGGGGGGGGGGAGTGATGGGACTGACCCTGCGGGGTTCAAGTGTGGATCAAATGAGATAATGTCTGCAAAGCCGCCAGCCCAGGCCTGCCCCAAGCTGGCGTTGAATAAACGGCCTGGCTAATAGGATCATCAGGCCCGGCTGGGGTGCAGCTCCCCATGCACATTCAGTCAGGGCACCGCTCAGCCCAGAGCCCAGCAGTTGTCTGGAAAGGCAACGTGCCCGAGGCCAGGCCCCAGCATTGCCCGATGGAGGCCCCGTGGCAGAAATTTCCAGATTGTGCTGGTGTTTATATGTCGGTCCCTGGTATCCCAGGTCTCTTCTGGTGACGTTTGTCCACAGACGGGGTGATGGCGGGTGGCTCGGGCCCTCGGGAGCCGAGCTGGTTAAGGGCTTTTCCCCACCAGCTGCGTCGTGCTGGGCGGGCTTCTGGGTCTCGGCTCTTGAGGAACACAATTCCTGGGCAGGCAGGAGGGGACAGAAGGGCCTCCCAGTGGGCCCCGGGAGCCTGTCCGAGCTGGCTGGAGGGCACAGGGTCAGCAGCAGAGAGCCGAGCTCCTGCCTGGCCAACGGCACACTGCATCCGCCGTGGGCAGAGAGCGTGGCCGAGAGCCCCTGGGGGAGCCGCTGTCGCCACACAACACCCGTGACCACTGGTGCCAAGGACCTGGCTGGCACACCACAGCCCAGCTGCCGGCCCTCTCAGCAAACCGATCAGAGAAACATTCGCCGGAGGGCATGCCATCGCCCTCTTGGTCTGACTGGTGTCGCTTCCTGGGGCTCAGACTCAGTGAGGCGCTCCGTCACTCAGCTCCCCCGCCCTCGACTTCCTCCGTTAAATAAGCCTGCCTCCCACGCCCCACCGGTGTGGGGTTCCAGAGCTCTCTCCCGGGGATGCCCTGGTCATCACGATGCCCCTCGGGGCAGGGAGGGGTGCCTGGAGCAGAGCAGGAACCACGCCCGAGTCCGAGCCTGGTGCCCCCCATGCCGCGAAGGGTCCTAGGGAAATAATCTCGGGGGACATCCTGGGGGCAAAGGTGCTGGGGGAGGCCAGCCGGCAGCCGGGAGGCGGCACGCCGGTTAAATAACGATTGGCCAGTTAAATACACAGTTGTGCAAAAACAGTGTCTTGCCAAGTGAAAACACAGCGGCTTAAAGCTACATACAGAAGGATTCCAGTTAAGAACGCTCGCCCAAGAGTCTGGAGAGAACCCCCCACCCCCGACCACCGCTTATTCGCGGGGGTGAGTTCCAGCCACAGAGCCGGGGGGCGGGGGGAGGGCGGCGTCCAGATCTTCCTCCATACTTTTCCTCGTTTTCTGTAATGAGCCTTTATTTCTTTATAATCAGAAAAAAGTAGGGTTAACAAAAGTCTGTCTGCAATGCGTCTGAAACCCCAGCTCAGGTCCCGTCTCCCCTCTCAGAACCCCCAGCCGGCCCCCACCCCCGTGGCGCCCATGTGGCAGCCTCACGGGCTCTGGGAGCAGTGGTCGTCTCCCTGGAGCCCTCTCCTCTCCTCTCTGCACCCCCCTCCTTGTCACGGGGGACTCCTTGTGCCCACCATCCAGCCTCCCTCCGGGGACAGGCTCTGAGCCACCCGAGTCGTTCTGGAAACATCCATGACTACTTTGTACAGATAGGAATATGCTCTCCCTCCCCTCGATCGGCCGTGAGGGGGTTTGTCCGATCCGCCCACCTGTCACTGGGCCAGGCGGAATTAACAATACACTTAATTTCACAAGCATGGAAGGTTGTATCTAAATGGCCAAAATATTTGGACCACGGCAGATAAGTGAGATCATTTCAGTGGTTTTCAAAGCTGACACAGAAGCCACTTGGCCTTTGTTCCCAGCTGTCTGTTGCCAACACAGCCAACGGTGGAGCTCGTCTGAAAGGTTCCGAGCTGCAGGATGGAGCCCGGGACCCCAGCACCACGCAGATGCCACCGGGGGATGGGGGGCAACGAAGGGGGAGAACACAGCCCAGGCCCCTCTTCCCTCCACCCCCAGGTGACACGCTGTGTGACACCCCATGGGCCAGGTCCCACCATGCCACCCTGTGGCCCCCCGGAGAGGGGGCAGGACACAAGACCAAGAAGAAAGAAATGAGGGTCAGAGACACCCAGAGGGCGTTCTTAGGGCCCTCTGGCCAGGTGTTGGGGCACAGGGCTCCGAGGGCCTCAAGGTGGGCCAGGTCTGGCCAGGGGACGTGGGTGGGCGGACTGGGGACCCGGTACTCAGTGGGGAGCCTCAGGTTCGGAAGGGCTTTGTTCGCCCAGCCAGGGGGCTGCTGAAAGGTGGGACGGAGTCTGGCGGTCTGAGCCCAGGGGGACCCGCCCTCAGGGGGGTGCCATCGTTGGCCCCACTTTGCCAGGAGGAGCCAGGCTTGGAGATGCCAGGCGGCTTGCCTTACACCGGAGCTGTGCTAGGGCCCTGTCGGGAGCTTGGTGCCCCGAGGGCAGAGCCGGGCCGGGCTGGCCGCTGCAGGAGGTTGGGTGCACGCCCCCACCCCCAGCCCCACCCCAGGGCGGCGCGGGGGCTGGGCCCACACTGTCCTGAGCCCCGAGAGAGCCTTGCCCAGACCGCCTTCCAGAGAACTAGCAAGCAGGATGCTCCCAGACCACCGTAAGTGGAACTCGGAGGCCCAGGAGAAAGGAGGGGCTTGTCCAAGGCCAGAAGCTTCCAGCAGAGGCTGGGCCCCTCCCTCTGACCCCCCCCCCGCCCCCTCCAGCAAGCTGCAGAGGATTAGTGCCTCCCGGGGCCCATGCCGCCTGCCCCCCGCCCCCCCCCACGAATGCTTGAGCTCTTTATCAGGCTGCTGCCCCAGGAGCGGCTTTGTCTGGGAGCCACCTCACCCAAGAAGGAGCCAAGCAAAGGGCTAACAGGATTTCTCAGCCCTGTCACTCTGGCCATGAACCCCCCTTGGCCCTCCCAAGAGGAATTAACGCTACCTCTCCCCGCTCCGCCCAGGCCACCGGCCCTGAGTGCCTCCTGCTACCTCTGCATCTACAGCCACGCTGGTCGTTGAGCCGGACTTCAGGCCCCTGTGACCCGAAGGGGTCACGGGTGCCAGGACAGACAGCAGGTCTCCCGTGGGTCGGGCAGCCCTCGGCCCTGCTGTTGGGGGGCCCACGGAGCGGGGTGCAGACAGAGCAGGGCCTTCCACGCAGCCCGTGGTTGAACCCCTGTTCCACCACGCCTCACGTGCCGGGGGCTGGCACCTTGGCCGCCTTGACCCTGTTTCCTCCTCCTGACAGCGAGGGCCTCGGACCCTTCTGGAAGGCAGCTGTGAGCTCAGAGATGCAGGGCATGGTGATACCTTCTCAGTGTCACCGCCGTGACTGGATGAGTGACGCTCCAAGGATGTGACTCTGAGTGTCACGTCTCGTTAAAGTGGCCCCTGTGCCGGGGACTGGGTTTCCTGGGTCCTACGACGACAGCTGCCTGAAGGGACCGGAGCTGCCCCCACGGGTGTCCCGGGGTCTTTCCCTGGGCTGGCATCCGCGCTGGTCTCCCCGGCGAGGCTGTGGCTGGCCTCCTCTGGCCCAGAGTGACACCCTAAAGGTCCCCTTTGGCTTTTTCCCTCCCACATGGGACCCACGGGGCAAGACCTCTGTGCCTCCATTACCCACATTCTCCGGGGCTCTGCAGGGCAGGCTGCAGGGATCTATGGCTTGGCCTGAGGGGCCTGGCCGACCTGGCTGTGTGTCCTGTCTCTGAGACTCGGTTTCCTCACCCACAAAGGGGGCGTGGCAACCCCTCCAGTCATAGGTCCAACGATCGTGGCACGGTGCACGTGCAGAGCAAGCACTCTATAGGTCTTGCTTCAAACAAAAATAACACTTGACTGTTGGGAGAAGAAACGGGACCCCCGGTCACCCCCGCAAACTCATCCGTGGGGGAGGCTCTTCTCCCGGGAGCTGTGCGTCCACGCTGAGCTCCTCCAGCCCGGCGGCTGCCTCCCCGCCTTCGCTAGGGTCCTTTCTGGAGGAGGCGCCCCCTCTGACGGGGGGGGGGGGGGCGGGTACCACCCCCCGGCCAGCGTGCCCAGCAGGAACGTGCAGCTTCCGCATCCGCCACAAGCCGACTGGTCACCAAGAGCGCGCCCAGTGCATGGGGGACATGGTGGGTTTGTGTCGGACTTCCTGCTCCCCCAGGGATGAGCCCTGTGACGGGGGGCCGGGACCAGACCCCCAGCACGTCTGAGCCTCCGCTCCTCATCGGTGAAATGGGGAGTAGGACCTCTGCAAGGCTGGCTGCGAGGAGAAGGGAGGGTTTTCGTGATGATCAATCAGGCTGAGTGACCCACAGCCTAGGTGAGGAGGCAAGACAGACTCAATTGAAAGAAGGACAGGCTAATGGCAGGGAGGGCCTGCCATCAACCAGGAGGGCCAAGACATTGCCTTGACCAATGAGGAGACAGGCCCAGAGAGAGGAATGGACTCAGGTACAAGGCGCTGTGACCAGGGGCCTGGAGCAATGACGCAAGAGGAGTCCCAAGGCCGGCAGTGACAGTGGCCAGAGCACAGATGGCAACACAGCTTCTGAGGAGGAGGGTGGCGAGTCTGAAATGGGTGCGGTGGGCAGAACCATCTAGCAGGTGACCCCGCCCTCTCCACAGTGGCCCAAGGAACTCACAGCATCACTGGGCGACTTCTTGCCTTGTGCCTGGAACTAGGATCACGGGTACAGCCTGTCCTCTCCAAATACAGGCAATACATTTGCAATCCGAAAATAACCCCATGTATCAAAAT